>NC_056566.1:18201258-18567273 GCF_013358625.1 Macadamia integrifolia
CCCCTTTTTAGATGATTTTACAGGTCATACATCTGAGGAGCAGGGGGTGGGTCCCACAGTCGAGTTTCCTGAAGAGGACTGGTGGACCCCTGAGGAGTTTGAGCACGGCGTATACTGCTCGTACGAGAGCTGTGCTGCAGGATAGCAATTCTGAGGCCGAGCTAAGCTCCACCCTGGAGGCCGTGCTGAGCTCCACTTCCGAGGCCGAGTTGAGCTCTTCTATATGATGCCGAGCTGGGCACAACCCCTGATGCCGAGCTGAGCTCCAGCCTTGAAACCGAGCCGAGCTGTGTACTCTGATGGTTTTTGATGATTTCCTGTATATACTTGATATTTGAATTTTATTCTTTTTGTGTATATATATCATGCCTTCGGGCCCAAATGTATATATTTATTGTATCACAATTCGGGTATCAAGTATATGAGATTTATTCACAGGTAAAACTTAGTCTTCCGCTGATCTGATGAACTTGTGTTAGTGTGTGTATGCTGTGGTGGAATACAGTATCTGATGATCCTGGCAGGTTTGGGTTAACCGGTGTTAACTCGGTCACCGCTCCGGTTCAGTGTGAACGGGGTGTGACACCCTAGCTAGTATTTTAGACATTTCGTCAGTTGGGCATCAATTCTACAGTCCCCCAAGGAGTAAGCCCGTGGGCCCATCCTTAAGTTCGGAGATGCAGGACCACATTTACGAGACCATTTGTGGCAGCAAGGAGAGTCCGGATTCTGAGACGACATTTTACCTGGAGGTTCATGTATTTGCTCGCTTGGTTCAGTTTAACTTACTCCCTAGGGGAGGTCACTGGAACCAAGTAGGCTTCATGGCGGCCTACATAGCCTTTTGCATCTATAAGGCCTTGGAGGGAGGTGCCGACAACTTATGCTTGCCCTACATTATACTCAAGACTATGGAGCATCATACCACACACCCTAAGGACGGAGGTTTCCCATATGGTAGGATCCTCATCAGGATCTTTGAGTTCTTTGGGGTGGATTTGAGTGGTGAGGAGGGAAAGACCCCAGCTGACAAATTTGACAGGGGAAACCTACAAAGGGTGGGTCTCCAAGCTCTTATGGATGTACCTCAGAGAGCAGGAGCTCAAAGAGGTAGGGACAGGACGAATGCCTATAGGGAGAATGTCCCCATGGAGGAGGAAATTAGTGAGGAGGATGAGGATTATGTTCCTCAATTCAAGGAGGAGGACTTTCTGGATGAGGATATCCTCGAGGAGGAGCCTCTAGATTCGAGAGATACTGATCCTAACTTTGCGAGGGCTGCAGGCCCACAGCACAGAGCCCCACCACCTGAGAGTGGTGCATTTGATTTTGAGAGTATGATAACTAATATGAGGGCCATGAAAGAGGGGCAAGATCAGCTTCTGAGAAGACTAGATGAGAGTGCTATTAGAGAGGAAAAAATCTTAGAAAGGCAGGCTACATTAGAGAGTTCCTTCCTAAGATTGGGCGAGGATTTGAACACAACGGTCAACGCTATTTCAGCGGATTTTTCCCGACTCCAGAGGGACGTACAACTAGTTAACTCAAGGTTTGATTACTACGACCATCGGCTCAATGTTAGATCGAGGCCTAAGAGGGATGGAGTAGAGTTAGACGATGACGAGGGTCTCTGAAGACTTAGCTCGCCCGTCTAAGTCAGCTTTTTTACTTGTCTCTATATTGTTTATATTATTATTATTATTTTTTTGTTCTTTTCTCTGTAATTGGACTTGCTAGTATGGTGTTATGTTGTTGTTGGTGACTTGTGGTTTGTTTTGTATACCTGATGACTTATTGTAATTTAGTTGTAACAACGTTAGTTAGCCTTTATCGATTATGTCTATTTGTATATATTTGTTGTCTATCAGGTGCTTATGTGTGAAAATTTTTGGAAATCTTGTTTTAGCGTCGTTATGCTGTCGAAATTTCGTTAAATCCATACTCGATGGGTTATGAGATCAAATAACTAATGTTTTATTTATTCCAAGCAAACTTTCTCTAATGCATGCCATGAAATGCAATAATTAATGCAACCATTTTTCTTTTTTTAGCTTTAAACTCTTTAAAGCTTTTACATTTATCCAATCCCATTTCCTATTATAGATTCTATGGGGTCTAAATGGTATGCTGTGAGTGGATAGAGCATCACGCTCTGATACCACTGTTGTCACACCCCATTCTCACAGAACCGAACCGGTGACTGGGTTAACTCCGGTTAACCCAAACCCGCTAGGATCATCTAATACAGTACCTAACCATAGCATACTCACATCTAAGATAAACGTACAAAAGTTTAGCGGAAGACTTAATTTATCTGTAAATACCCCCAATATACTTGATACCCAAATTGTAGTATATAGATAAATACATGTGGGCCCGCAGGCATGATATTTACACAAAAGAATAACAATTCACGTATCAAGTACACAAAAAGGGGTCATCAAAAGAATAAAAAAGTAAAACCCTGTACGGCATCAATACTGCAGTTCCGCAGCACAGCCCTTGCACGTGCAATCCGTACCGTGCCCATGCTCCTCGGGGACCCACCAATCCTCATCGGGAAACTCAATTATGGGGCCCGACCCTTGATCTTCAGGCTGGTGACCTGTAAAATCATCTAAAAGAGGTGCGCACGTGGGATGAGCTCACTAGCTCAGTAAGTTAAAAGAAGGACCACACAACAATCTACACAACAATCAAATCCATATGCACTACATGCTGTGCAATTCATTTTAAACCTCATCCACCTAAACATTACTAAGTCTTTGGTTTAGTGCTACTACAACCACAGTGCGCGTATACTTCGGGTATGAGCCACGAACTCCATCCCGCGATACGCCCATAGGGCTGTCGGAGAAGGCCCACCATGAGTACTCAGAAAAGTAAAGCATGCCGACTACTGGCTCTCAATATAAAAATAAATGACAAAAAGTAAAGGTGCTGACTCCAGCAATTTAAAAGCAGTACGATTGGCCCTCTTGAATATACCACTGAGGTTGCTGACTGTCCTAATGACCAGCCGGCCGTATGTCTAACCGCCACAGTGACCCAACACCCGCGACCACTACTTCCCCCCAAGTGATAACCCAACACCTCAACCCCGGTTGGGAAGGGTCGTAGCATGGGAATGTGATAATCCTAAACCGCATACTCCTATATGACATAGTACGATTGCATAGTGCCACCGCGTCCCATTCCACGGGCCACTAATGCACTCGTTTCCAAGCCGACTATGGCATCTAGTCTAATAATGCATCATGCACAGTGATCCCATCATTCATCATATAAGCACATCAATCATTTAGCATTGAGAAAGTAAAACACAACACACACGTCATAATCATATGAGGATGACTAAGCTACACATAATTTGCATGATGATATGGCTAGTCTAGATATAATTGAATGATGTCAAACAAGCTTTAAAATAAAGTCAAACGTCCTCTCCCCACTTACTTGTCATGTACAAAGACTCACGCTCGGTACGGATGAGATCCGGCGCGAGAAACGTAAATTTTGGTGAACCTATCATAAGTGAATGGGGTTAGCATTTCACCACTTTGGGGTCAAAACTAACAAGATTCGATGGTTTAATCATCTTAGAATCATAAAAGAAGGTTGCACGTCCGTTTTGGGTCCATTCGGACACAAAAATCACGTTGGGGGTGGGGACCGAGGGTCGATCCTCTCAGGTGGGTAGGTTGGCCCACCGATCGACCCATCGATCGGCCCACCGGTGGGGACCAAAGGCCTGCCCTCTCAGGTTGGTGCCCTCAGGAAAGCTGTGCGGCCCACCGGTCCCAGCCCACTTATGAGGGCGGGAAAATGCCTTTTTCCTTGAAACTTTCCCCAACCTTTGGGGAACCAAATGTGGCTTTTCCAATCCTATTTTCCACACATTCGAGGTCTTATAAGATGATTCTAGCCTAGATCTAAGTTAGATTTAAGGATTGAGAAGCCATCCTACCTTCTTTGCTCAAGAACTCCTTTCAAAGTCCCAAAATAGTTTCTTAGCTCAAGAAATCACCAATGCTTCTCCAACCTTGTAAACACTTCCTCAAATCCTTCAAAATCAACACATAAACCATTTATTAAACCTTAGATTCATCATCTCAAGTGGGATTTACAAGATCTCAAGAAACTCTACCCAAAACAAGGGTTTTACTTAGGTTTGGTGAAAGTTTAAGAAGCATAGCCTTTGCTCACCTCCAATCGTAGATCTCGTGTTGGGGATCACTCTTCCGTTGTCAGAATGGGAAGATCAAACCTTGGCGCCGCTTAAATCCATTTCTTCTTCCTCTTCCTTCCCCTTTCTTCTTTTTCGTTCTCTTTTCTCCCTTCTTTTCTCTCTCCTCTTTACTTTTCTCACCAAACTCCTTAATGTAATAAATGAGAAAATGAAAACAAAATAAATGTTATTTATACCTTTTTAAAAATTTTATTAACCACATGGGTGGGTCACTCAGGTGGGTGCATCAACCGCCCACCTGAGGGCCGAAAGTTGGCCAACAAGTGGGATTTTGATGGCATTCGACTCTCGGCATGTATCTCACTCTCGGCACAGGGTATATTATACGTATGCGCTTTAGGATACGGTTACATACCAGCATTATCCGTATATGGCCTTATGATACGTGCATTTACACGGCTTGGGTACACCCGTCTCCTCTGGCAGTGACTCGGACTTGTTTGGCCAACCTGTGTTCAAAGTCACCCTCGCCATCATGGTCCATAAGGAACCTGCCTTAACCCTCTCTAGTTCGGGTCTTGTATGGTTAAACCGGGTCAACCATGTAATTAGATCGGGTTTAAAAAGTAGGGTATCACAATTATCCTCCTTCTCATCGTACCACTAGAAAGTAGGCCCCCCTTTATCATCCTATCATCCACAAACTTCATCAGAATACCCTATTTCCTACGTCACATCCCTTTCATATCACCCCACTTCATATCCCTCATCACCCTTACATCATTCTAATGGGTCGATAGATAAGCCATCAAAGTGTTATCTCTTATGTACGTGTCTAATCATGGGGTCCATATGTTTGGGATCCTATGTAGCTTTATTCTTGTAGTTGCTCTATATATAGAGCCTTAATGAGTGAAAGCGGATAAGCCGCTCTTGGTGTGAAAATCTCTCCCCTAAAATGGTATCAGAGGCAGTTCTCTTCACCTTCTCCAGCTAAACTCCTTTTCTGACTATCACTCTCGCCTGGATTGAACCTATTGTAGCTAAAGATCCAGTCTCGGCCACGCCCTTTTACAAATAATCCCTGCTTTTGGTTCCTACTGGCAGAAAAAGACCCTTGAGCATTGTGGGCTTTTAGGCTAAGATGCCGTTCAGTGCCCTTTTTGGCTCGGGTTGCTTTGCAGTTAGGTACTATGATCAGGGGGGTTCTTGATCGGCCTCGCCTAGCTGTGTCTTTACCTACTTCATTTTCTCCAGTGAGTTGTGATGGTTCAGATCTGGAATTTGCCAAGTTTTTTTTTCCTGAAACCCTTATGGCTTCTCCTTCTTCTTCTCTTTTTTCTTCCCCCCATCGTTCTTCTTCATCTCGATCTTCTTCTTCTTCTTCTTTAGATTATCTTTATGAACTTTCTTATGTTCCTGATAATCAAGTCATGCCTGCTACCCCTACACCACTCCTTAATCCATACACTATTTTTCCCAAACCTCCTACAACCTCCAAATGGACAACTCTTCTTAAACCTAAGAAGACTCCACCTTTGAAAGAATTGGTTCAAGCATCTCACCTTGATCAATTCCAAGTCCTTGCTACTGAAAAGGAACAACTCTTCACTCTTGAGATACCCTAAGAATTGATCCCTTAGTGGATCCAACAAGGTTATACCCATCTTCATCTCGGAGCCATTAAATTTTCTCTTTCCTTTTATGGTCGAAAAGGACTTCCAGTGGTTTCTCGTATTGCCCTCCTTGACAGTTGATTTTCACGGTATCAACATGCCGTGATCGCTACTGTTCAGACAACCCTGAATGCAGAAACAGTGTTCTTAACACTGTACCCTAATTTTAATATTCCACTATCCGACCCTCTTCTCCCCACTGCTCTTAAATTCCAAATCCAACTTACTGGTGTTCCCCAGAATGTTATTGCAAAAGCTACAACACTGCATTATCAAATGGCTTATCGTTTGCAAAACCATGCATTTGATCTTCTCACAGGCCATTCTGAAGATGCTTTGTTCATAACCATGGACTCTAACCAAGTCCCTTATTGTACCTATGTCCCGCGACAGATTTCTATGGACGAACTTCTTCGTCTCCTTCCCTCTTCTTGGGTTACAGCTTATGAACAACAAGTGTCAGCTTCTTAGCCGCAGACCCCTCCCGAGCCAGTCCAGTCTACAGATCAGGATTATATCACCCGCCCTAGTGGTGAGGTAGAAATTCGGTTTCCACCTCCAAATCCTCAAGCCCTTCCTTCTCCGTTTCCAACCTCCTTTGGAATGATTCAAGAAACCATTCCTATTAAATCTTTTGATTCCAAGGGTGACCCAATATATTTCTTCCAAGATCCCGTCACTGGTCATAAATATTTTGACCTTTGTGACTGTGATGCTTGTCTACAAGACTCTGACGATGACTTCCCTCCTCCTCGTAGTTCTTCTAGACAAAAGTCTTCCCAACAATATTTACAAGAACAATATGAGGAAGGTGATCTCTCTGTAGGTCCCCTCAGTGATGAATCCAACTACCGTTTCTTTGTCAAGTATGGAGATTCTAAGGTTTCATCTAAACCTTCTCCCTCTACTTGCAAACCTCCTCCAAAACCAGATTTGCCCCCTCCTATTATTCCTCCCTGTTGTATGTATACTCCATGATCTTCTTCTTCCTCCCCTCTCAAATCTTTTCCAGGACTTCATGAATCAGGTCCAGATGTTCATGGCATTCGTCATGTTTGGAAAGTTAAACCTTCAATCCGTGCTACGGGTCAATCTGAAGCAATATCTCCTGTTGAAGCAGCTTTAAATTGGCAGGCAAAAAATGCCACTGTCCAGAACCAATTTCTTAAGAGAATTTTGGCACAAACCCAACAAACTTATGGCACTTTAACCCATCATGATCATCTTCTACAGTCTCTCCACCGAGAAATTGATCAAGTTTATACTGAACTTGCTGGAATTGCCTCTAGTCTTGTTGATACTACTACAAATTTTGCCCTTATTGGACAAAAGGAAAAGCGTTTCAGATATCTTGAGGCCCAACTACAACAGATACAGCGACCATAGCCTCCGTCTTTTGCCTTAAGTCATCAGCAACCACTTCCAGTTACTGTTCTAAGCTTCATTCCTCAAGATCCTTTTGCCATATATGCCTCTCCTGCTCCGCCAGTTGTCTCTTCTCCAAGGACTTTTCCCACAGAAGAATTGAAAGAACTTCAAAGACAACAACGTGCTCTTCCTAAAAGAACATGCGTAACCAGAGGTCGTGCCCATGGAAGACTACCTCCAGCATGGACATCCACTGCTGCACTTATGGATCTTAGTGATTATGAAGATGAATTTGCAAATGCCCTACCAGCACCACCTCCATTTACTCCTTATCCTATGCTTGTCCCATACCCAGCACCACCACCACCAGTACCACATGTGTCAAACCCGCTACCCAGCTCTCAGGCTCTTGCTTCATCTACCCCTGCGTCTACTCAACCACCTAAATCCATCCATACTATCATTTCTCCCTTAGAAAATACTTTATCTGAGTATCTCACAAACCTTACCATCACAGATCCTCTCCCTTCTTTCATGAATAAAGGACCACATCCTACTGCACCTTATGTTTCAGAAATGGATGATGACCCTGAAATACAGAATCCTGAGGATCCACCTAGACCACCTACTGTCCCACTTACACCTTATACCCCATATCAAAACCAGGACCCTAAACAGTTTTTCACCCTAGATGATATCCCTGTTCCTAAATGGGCATCACGAATAGCAGATTTTCATGCATGGATCAATGCCGAATTACTTTATGAAGGAGCTTCTACTGTCACTGTCTTGTCTAAATTTGTTACAAGACTCCAAGGAAAACTTAGGGAATGGTATTTAGCTCTTGGCCCTTACAGACAACTGCAACTTGTGCAACTTACTGAGAGCCAGTTTATTACCACCCTTTATCAAGAATTTCTTGGCCCAATTTCAAATGATCTCACCAAGGCCCATGATGAGTTTCTTCACATGAAGTGTTGTTCTCTGCTTAGATCAGATCTTGACAAACATTTCTCAAGAATGACTGACCGATTTCATAAGATCGGTGGAATTGATGATGAAAACCTTAAACAAGTTTTCTTGAACTCTCTTCCAGAGCCTCTCAATGCAGGTACACAGTAGTTTTTGAGAAATCAGAACATTCCTCTAGCCTCATGTACTATTGGTTCTCTTTATAGTTATGCTCTCACTGCCCTTGATAAGCTTTGCAACATCAAAAAGATCTGGAAAGATTTGTAAGATAGTTCTGATAAAGTCTCCTCTGCCTGTGATACCACTTATCTCAAAATTAAGCACAAAGGTGACAAATCCTGTGACTGCTCCATAAAGAAGTCTTCTCATCATAGAAAGTATCCCCCTTTCTCTCATCATCAGAAATGGAAACCAAAGAAAAAATTTTCCTTCTGATCTCCAAAGAAAAAATGGAGATTTCTTAGAAAAAAGCAATTTAGAGGAAAGAACAAGTCTACTGCTTGTTATGTCTGTGGAAAAATCGGACATTTTGCAAAAAGTTATCCTATGTCTCGTAAGAAAGATAAGGTCATGCACATGCTATCTTCCCTTCACTATGAAGATCTTCAAGATGCGGACCTCAAATCTTTATACTCTCTTGATGACGTACCCATAGATCTTTCTCTATTTGCCATTGATTATCCAACTACAGACTCAGACCCAGAGTCTTCCCTCTCCGAGTCCGAGGAATCTGATCCCCTCTACCAAGTGATCCCTTTCCTTTCCCCTTCTCAGACCAACCTCCAATCTTCTCTCCCATGTCAAGAAATTTCTCTCCCTCATGTCTCAGTCCAAATAATCTCGAAACCCTATGCCAAACCTATAAAACTTATTGCCTTCCTAGACACAGGAGTTGCTACAACAATCTTGAACCCAAAGGTTCTCCCCAAACCTTTTTGGAAAACTCAGGATCCACCCCTTCCTTTCCTTGCGGCAAATAGTGAAATTTTTCATATCACCCTAGTGTTTAAACATCCCATAAAAATTCAACTTCTCCCTACCTTGTCTGTCACCCATATAGTTCTAGGAACCCATTTCCAGGAAAAGACCTCATCATAGGTTTTGATGTCCTCAGTTATCTCCCTCTCCGGTGGACTCCCCAAGGTCTTGTGTATAAACAACAGCTTCTTCCCTGGTCCCCTATTTCTAACCTTTTTTTTTGCAGGATCATCTATGTTTGATGAAATCAAAGCACACATCCTCACCACATCATGTGCGGAATCTTATTCAAATTTTCTCAACAAGTGTTCTCATCCTTTATGGCAGAACCCTGACTTCTTCATTACACTTCCTTTCAAGAAAAATGAGGATCTCAATCCGACCAAAGCCAACCATCCAGGACTGAATCCAGGTCATCTTTCATTGGTTGTTCAAGAGATCTAGCAATTACAGTCCCAAGGTCTTTTGGAACCTACTCTTTCTCCATGAGCATGCCAAGCATTTTATGTCAACAAATGCATAGAACAAATTTGTGGAAAGTTGAGAATGGTGATTAATTATCGGCCATTAAATTTCTTTTTGGCTGATGAGAAATTTTCCCTTCCGACTAGCCCGACTTTGCTTCTCCAGTTGGCCCATGCCACTGGCTTCTCCAAGTTTGACCTTAAAGCAGGTTTTTGGCAACTTGGCATTGTCCCCGAGGACAGACCAAAGACAGCTTTTTGTATTCTAGACTATCATATGCAATGGACAGTAATGCCTTTTGGTCTAAAGACAGCTCTATCTATCTTCCAGAGAGCCATAATGAAGATCTTTGCTCCCATCCAAGACCATGCTCTTATATATATTGATGATATTCTTCTCTTTTCTAAAGATGAGCCAGATCATCTTCAGCTTCTCCATCAATTTCATAAGATTATTCAAAATTATGGTCTTATGCTCTCTCTAAAGAAGATGCAAATTGGCGTCCCTACTATTGATTTTCTTGGAGTGACCATCTCCAAAGGACACTATAATCTCCAGCCCCATATTGCAACCTTATTACAGTTGTTTCCAGATGGCCCTCTGACAAAAACTCAAGTTCAACAATTTCTTGGGATAGTCAATTATATGATAGAGTTTCTTCCATAGCAGATCATGCATACGTCTCTGCTTCGCCAGTTTTTGCGTAAAAAATCCCCTCCTTGGTCTTCTGTGCATACGTCGGCAATCCAAGCTCTGAAGAAACTTTTTATGAATCTTCCCACTCTCCAAATTCCCTCTACTGGACAGAGAATTCTACAAATAGATGCCAGTGATACCCACTGGGGTGCAGTCCTCCTCGAAGAACAAACTCTAAACACTAAACGAACTGTTTGTGGCTACAGAAGTGATTCGTTTAAACCATTTGAAGCTCATTATCACTCTACCTTCAAAGAAATCTTAGCAGTCAAGCGTGGCATAGAAAAATTCCAATTTCATCTCATTGGCCACAAGTTCCTCGTTGAACTTGACATGTCAAGTTTTCCACGCATGCTACAATTTTTCCAGAAGGTTCTTCCTCAAGCACAACTTCTCCGATGGGCTCAGTGGCTCTCCCAATGGTCTTTTGATGTTAAGCACATAAAAGGAAAAGAAAATGTTTTGGCAGATTTTCTCTCCCGACCAACCTTAACCTTTGCCATCATACCTTTACTTTTCCCCATAACCCCTGGTGCCTCTACTTCTCGGTCTCCACCACCTAGCCATAACCTCTGTTGTTCTCTTCCCCCAGGTCTTCCTCCAGAAATTATCCAAGACCTAACCCAGTGAAGAGTCATTTCCTGTAGTAAGACTACAACTATCCAACTCCTCTCAATTACCCTTCGCCGTGAAGGATTGGTCTTACCAGGAAGCTCTTTTCATCCTGACTTTCCTTACCTTACCCTTTTCTCCTTTACCACCTTACAAGAACTACAAGACCTTCCTCTCATATACAAATGTATCTTTTGGCACCTTTGCTCAGCCTACACTATTGCCATGAGCCTCCCCCTAAGCATTATCCACTGGTTTACTTCTCGCTGGATGTTTCCCAACCGAGGAATTTCTTGCCCTAACCTAACAATCCTCCACTTTCTCTAACTCTTTGCCCCCATACTTCACTGGTTTCACCTTTTTTCCTCTCACCTTCCAGAAGAAGATAACCCGAACCAACACTATATTATCATCCTTTTCCACCGACCTCCTCTTGTTCACCAAACCTTTGACCATCAACAACCCTGCCATTATATCCATTATACTTCTGATTTCCATGTGTTAAACATCAAGACTTATGAACTCTATACCAACCGAGTTCAGCACCAGAACAAATAGAGATCCTTTTTGGCTACCATGTGTGCAGTGAATGATGTCCTTCCAAGCCAAGTCCCAGCTCCACTTCTTCTTTGGTATGACACTGCTTGGGAATTCCACCAAACAGACAGACTAACTGATCCACTCGTTGATCAGCTACTCGATGCCTACAATGACTGGTTAATTGATACTGCCAATTTTTACCCAGCCAGTAGCTCCGATAGTTCAGATAGCTACAACTAGAAGGATGGTCCCACTTATATCTCGGCTTATGTGTTTTGTTTGTATGTGAAATACTTATCTCCTTATGTTTTGTGTAAGTGTATGTGAGTGTTATCTCTTGTGTACGTGTCTAATCATGGGGTCCATATGTTTGGGATCCTATGTGGCTTTATTCTTGTAGTTGCTCTATATATAGAGCCTTAATGAATGAAAGCGGATAAGCCGCTCTTGGTGTGAAAATCTCTCCCCTAGACGGATGGGTACAATTGGAAGGATATTCTTGCACTACCAGATTCCTAAAGATGACTTCATCAACAGGATCAGTGAATACATTTGGAGAAGACCGGGAGGGAGATCCCACTTCTCTAATTCAGCCCACTATATCTTCAGAGGACAATCCAGAAGTGATTGAAGAGATCACAGATGATCTTCTCAAAGTAATAACAGCATTGGCCATAGGGGAGTAGAGTCAAGAGTACACCTCCCTAATCCATATAGGGAGTGACACAAATGATGATGAATTAGATAAAGCACCAAGTGAGGGAGAAATTAGTGAAGAAGAGAATGATGGAGATGGCTCTAGTTCTCAAGATGATGATGAGTACCCAAACTAAGATGACTACCAGGGGCCTTGGCACAATGATAATGATGATGAATTAGGGTACTACTCACCCAGAGATTCAGGAGGATATTCAGTATATGCAATTGGCGAGGATGACCCAATGGTTGATCCCACAGATACTATTTAATCAACACTCATGATTCACATGGAAGGAGATGAGCAGGCACCTACCCAGAAGAGCCATTGCACCATTAAAGAAATAGCAGCAACTTTCTCAGAAGGAGAAGAAGGCCCTTTTCCGCATCTCTTCATCCATTGAGCCATCGACTGCTCCTGAATTGAACTAGCATTAGAGAAGACTTCAAGTTTACTCATGTTATAGAGTCAACCAACCTGAATACCACTGACAAAAGCATCAAGTCAGTTGTCAAGTCTGTAGTTGAGTCTGTTGTTGAGTCTGTTATTTATGATTTCGTGTAGGCCTCCCCTCTCGAGGCAAGTGCAGACTTCGTGTATGTCGAGTCTGTTACTCCTTTTTTCATGAATGAAATTTCTGATTCTGAGTATGACTTGCCTCCTTTTTCTGATGATGATCTTAATAAAACAATGCAAATCAAAGAATGCCCAACCCATCCATAAGGATACCTGGGTTATTAACCTAGGAATTAACCAATGCCTTCGAGAGATAAAAATTGGCACCACCCTAGATGACGAAGAAGCAGAACAGATGATTAGTCTTTTGAAGGAGTTTATCAAAGTCTTAGCTTAGTCTTATGAGGATATTCCTAGTATAGACCATGACATCGTGCAACATCGATTGTTGACTTATCTTGGGGCAAAACCTGTCAAGCAGAAGCTCAAAAATATGCATCCAGAATAGAGTGACAAGATCAGAGAAGAAGTTGTAAAGCAGTGGAATGCAGGATTTCTACAAATGGTGAAGTACTCCCAATGGTTGGCAAACATTGTACTAGTTTCGAAGAAAGATGGAAGGGTACGCATGAGTGTTGACTTCCAGATGATGATATAAGAGGGCATGCCTTATCAAGATACAATCAAATGAACATGCACCCAAAAGATTGTAAGAAGTCAGCCTTCACCACTCAGAAAGGAGCTTATCGTTGCCAAATGATGCCCTTCAAATTGAAAAATGTTGAGGCAACTTATCAGCTACATGAATTAATCTTGGATCATGGATCCCATTTCTAAGGCAAAGCATTGAGAGGCACCGGTCCATCACCTACATGCCACTAACTAAGTAAGGCAGTGAAAGCAGTCAAGAACAAAGCCACCCTTCAAAAAAAAAAAAAAAAAAAAAAAAGAGAAGAAAAAATTTGGCTGAGACTCATGAGGATTAGGTAGAAAAGTTGCCACTTGCTTTGTGGACATATCAGACTTCTATACGATCCTCGACTGGGGGCAACTTCTTTTTCATTGGTATATGGGGTTGAGGCAATACTACCAGAATAGATTCAGGTACCACCTTTCAAGGTACTTTTGGATAACCAATTACTTGAAGGAGAATGGGTAAAGACCAGACATGAAAAAATTAGTTTTTTTTGGATAAAAGGAGTATGAAGGCCGTGGATAATCTGAAAAAAATATCAACTGAGAGTGGCAATGGCCTTCAACAAGAATGTGAAGCCCCGTCACATAGGAGAGACGAGCTCATTCTTCAAGAATAGAGAGCCCCAATTCATGACCCAAGAGGAAAATTCATGCCCAAATGGAATGGCCCATCACTATCAAAGAGATTTGACCAGGCAAGAAATATTATGTCTAATAGGGTGAATAACCTGAACTACGTCAGACCTGATAACTTTGAGGGATACGTAGGCAACTTGACATGTGCAAGTGCGGTCTCAATCATCTCTAGATAATAAATTGGTTCCTAAACTAATAATCAAGGTATCTTAAAAGATCATCATAGTTTGTGTCCCCCAAGAATCACCATTTTGCATGCAAGGCCATTAGGTATCTGTTGTTTGCTATTGGTCCATCAATTCTTATCTAAGATTCTATTCCCCAAGAATCGCCATTTGGCATGCAAGGCCGTTAGGTATCCGGCATTCACCTATGGTCCATCAAATTCTTATCCAGGACTCTATCCCCTAAAAGTCTCCGTCCGGCACTAGTTTATCAAGGCCAATTTATTCCCCATCCTTGATTAGTTAAAAAAAAGAACTTGATGCAACAGTGGTAAAGGTTTGGTTGTGTCAGTAGCTAATGAGTAATGCTTTGATAAATCATCACATCTTCTCTTTGCTTATGATAACTGCAGGATAAGTCATTGGCTCCTTGGATGAGACATTGAGGAAACGGACCTTGGACATAAGCATAGTGGCACCAGGATTGCTAGAATCCATGAATATGTCAATGCTCAGCCGAATTGGGTGTATTGAGCTACATCACCATCTGCTCCGATAGATGCCTCAGCACTGGGATGCCGATCTTCATATATTTTGGTTTGGGTTGGTGGAGATCTGTCCAACTCTCGAGGAATTCTGAGTTTATATGATATCTCCACCTAAGGGCAAGTTGATTCAACCATATTTAAAGAAATATCATTCAGAAGAGATTCAAGACTTTTTCGGATGGAAAAAAGAGGAAATGAATCAATTCGTTAGAAATGGAAAGATTGACATTCTTAAGGTGGCTAGGAGCTTCATTCAATACCTATCACTAGGAGGAATCCATCAGAAAAGGTCATAAGATGCTTATCTACTATGAATGAAAGCTTGATACACTCTCCGAACTTCGGGACGTGGTGCACCAACTGTCTTGATAAGAAGTGATAAAGCAATTAAAGAAAGGAAGAGATATCATTCCCACAGTCCTTGCAGAGACATTCAAAGTACTTGATGACATGATCCATAGGCATATGTTTGGGCTTGATCATAATCTTGAAAGTTCTGCCATTTTTCAACTCTGGCTACTTGACAAGCTGAAGCAAATAGGCCATTAGATGGAGGTCAGCTCAGGGCTCTTGGTTGCCAAGAAAAGAGGGTAGCCCCAGAATTCAAACTCATTGATGATTGGAGAGAATACCTACAAGGAAGAACTGTAGAGGACATTGCATAAAAGTGCCCAGAAAAGCCACAAGAAGATTTTCTGATAAAGACCCGTGGCTACAACTACGTTAGGATGATGGGATTGACTTACACATCATTTTATTTGTCTACGTACATCAACCGACAATATGCGCTCGAGGCGATGGACCCAGAGGAGTTAGTGAACTTTCACCTACCCCCAAGAGTTGTCTCCCCACCTTGTTAATTACCTATCTTGTCTATAGTAGGAAAGTTGTTTCCCTCCCATGTAATTCACTTGGTAATAGAATGAGGTGATGTTTGGATTTTAGCGTCATTCCGGTTATTCTAATGAAGACTTGAGTTGTGGAGTTAATCGTGCCTTAAAATTCAAACTCTTGAACTAAAAAAAAAAAAAATTCATACCAAAATAAAGAGCCAAGTTTGGCCACATAAAAGGAAAAAAAAAAAAGAAACATGGGATCACTAGGGATCACTATCCTAATCTGTGCCATATTCAGACCTACTTATGGAAGTCATCAAGTTACTGGACATAACAGTATCATGTGCTGACCGCGAACTCGCCAGCTGTGTTGTGAGGTCCTCAATTTGGGCAGCCTGGTCAGCATTCTATTCCCTCAAAAAAACAACCCACCCATCCTGGGAGGCACAAAAGATGGTCAAAGCAAGGAGTAATAATAAAAAGAAAATCAAAGATAAAAAAAAATTTGTGAAAATCCCCACCCTCAATACAAAATTCAAAAAAATAAAAATAAAAAAATTGAAAGAAAACTTTTTAATCAAGAGTCAAAATCCAAAATTCAAATCAATATGCAAAAATAAAAATCCAAAATCAAAGTTCAAAGTTCAAAATCAAAACCCAAAATTCAAAAAAAAATTCAAAAATCAAATTTCAAAGGTTAAGAATCAAAGATCAAAAGTTCAAAAAAAAAAAAAAAAAAGATTCCAGTTCCAAGGTGTAATTTAAAAGTTTTTACCACCAAAAAGAGAAATTCAAAAATAAATCCTCATGGCAGGTAAAATTGTGATCACATGGCAAGTAAAATCTACATGGTAGATAAAAACACATGAAAATGAAATTGGTAGATGAAAGGTCAAAATTGGTGAGGTAGATGGTAATTACCACACAAAGATTTCAAGTCAAAAAATCCAAAAATCATGATTCCAAATCAAGCATCAAAATTGAAGTCAAAAAATCCAAAAATCAAGATTCCAAATCAAACATCAAAATTCAAGTCAAAAAATAAAAAAAAATAAAGATTCTAAATCAAGCATCAAAATTCAAATCAAAAAAATCCAAAAATCAAAATTCCAAATCAAGCATCAAAATTCAAGTCAAAAATCCAAAAATCAAGATTCCAAATCAAGCATCAAAAAACAAAGATCAAAGATTCCAAATCAAGAACCAAAAATTCAAGACCCAAATGATTAAGAACCAAGGGCTTAAATCCAATGGTCCAATCTCATTGACCCGGTCCTAGATAGCCCAGTCCAGTTCGAAAGAACCCGCCTGGAAGACTAGATAGCCCAGCCTGGTTCAAAAGAACCCACCTAGAAGACCAAATCCCTCGGACTGGCGGATGGAAGTCTAGCCTAGGAAGATTATTTTTTCATGTACTAACATCTTCTGTAGGGAGGGCTCAAATCTCTTCAAATGATGGACAAAACCCTAGGACTGGCAGATGGAAGTCCAGCCTAGAAAGAACATTTTTCATGTACTAACATCTTCTGCAGGGAGGGCTTAAATCTTTGCAAATGATAGACAAAACCCTAAGACTGGCAGATGGAAGTCCACCCCAGGAAGAACATTTTTCATGTACTAACATCTTCTGCAGGGACGGCTCAAATCTCTGCAAATGATGGACAAATCCCTAAGATTGACTGATGGAAGTCCAGCCTAGGAAGAACATTTTTCATGTACTAACATCTTTTGCAGGGAGGGCTCAAATCTCTACAAATGATGGATAAATCCCTAGGACTGGTGGATGGAAGTCTAGCCTAGGAAGAACATTCTTCATGTACTGACATTTTCTACAAGGAAGGGCTCAAATCTCTGCTAAATGTTAGTTCAACATCTTCTAATAGGATTGGAAGACCAACAAATTCCTTTCCCGTAATCGGCAGTCCAGGTAAGTCCTAAAACTCTAAAAAGTTGAGAGATATTATCTGTTGCATTTTTCAACTCTGTCATGAATGAGCAAGATGACGAAAGTATCTGCTCCGGGTGACAAAATGTGGTCGTTCTTTTCTTTACCCTTCGGCCATTGGCATAGGCCTCGACCAAAGAGGGGAATTTTGTACTCTTCATTTTATCACTCTCCTCCAGCTACGATGAAATACGGATCTTGGACGCGACTTCCAGCTTCTGATCAATAGAGATGATGATGGAAACATTTCCCTATCCAAACCCTAGAAACCCCTATGCGGGAGAGAAGGGGGTCTAACTTTGACTTTCTATATATGAAGGAATCTTGTCAAGATGACCACATAGATGGATTGTGCTTGAAAATACGATTCTAACGATTTATAGCATGTCAAAATTGGACCAACGGATCTCCCGCGATCATCCCCAAAAATCTATAAATAGCGTGTGTAGGCCAGTCCGCAGGCATGCATGGGCAGTAGCACATGGTGCCATGCGCCATGCACCCTGCCAGCCCCGCCAACAGGCCTACACCCTTGCATGAATAGGCCCACACCCCCGCGGGCACAGGCCTGCATCCCCATGTGCACAGGCTTGTGCCTCCGCATGCATAGGCCCGTGCCCCCTCAAGCACAGGTGCGTGCCCCCGTGTGCACAGGCCTGCATCCCTGCAAGCACAGACCCCTGCCCTGCACACATGTGTTCTGGCCAGCAGGCTAACCTGTCTATCTACTGCCCATGCCTGCACCCCCTTTGCCAGCTGCTGCCTATGCCATGGTGCCGCACCATGTGCTGCACACCCACATGCCACTACCCGCATGCCATACACCACACACCCATGACATTGCCCGCATTACCTGCCCTCCTATACTAACCATGCCCCGTGCACTTTGGCCTAATCTTGCGCACTGTCGGAAATGGCCGAGATTGGTTTTTCATTGGCTCGGTGGGTGAAGGGATTCCCCCCTTTACCCACTTGAAACCAAAAAACCCCTTTTTTGCTAATAATTCTCTCCCAAAAAACCCCCTTTTACCCATTGGATAAAAGCCCTCTTTCACCCATTTTGGTCTGAGGCCCCCTTTTACTCATTAGGTAAAAGCCCTCTTCACCCACTTTAGGTAAAAAATCCTCTTTTTGTCCATTAGATAAAGATGTTCCCTCTTTCCCATTAGCCGAAAAAACCTATAAATACCAACCCTCTGGATTTTACACACCAAACAACCCTACCTCACTCCATAGTAGTGAAGCTTTTCCCTCTCTCCTCCCCTCCCCCTCCCCCTCATGAGTTTCTTTGGGTCTTTGGAGTGATTCATCAATATCCAAAATCTTGTTCGGATCTTCGAAGTGTTCTTTGAAACTTTGTAGATCTTCAATCCAAGTTCTTAGTCCAATTCAGTTTTTGTAAAAAGTAGCATGTTCTTCAATCCCCTCCTTTGAGTGTTCTTGAGTTTTACCAGAAATAGAAACCCCCCCTTTTGAGGTTCTTTGGGTCTATGAAGAGATCTATGTTAAGAACTGGAACTCTATTCGGATCTTCCAAGTATTCTTTGGGACTTTGGAGATCTTCAATCCATATTTAGATCAACCCATTTCTTTCCAAAAGTAGTCATTCTTGGAGAAAACCATATCCGAGTGCCCTTGGATTCTATCAAGAAATTGCCATTCCCAGTAGAAGCTCCGCCGAAGTGCCACCTCAGCCTAGCCCTCCCCTGACCTATCCCCAGCGGAAGCTCTGCCAGAGTACCACTTCATCCTCAATCCAAAAGTAACCGTTCCTAGCCGGAATCCTGTCCGAATACCATCACAATCAACATCTCTCAAGAAAGGAAGTTGGAGGTCAAAACCATCTTCCCTTGAGCCAGTACTAATCAAGGGCCCACCCCTCTTGACCCGAAACAGGGTTTAAGTTCAGATACAGTTTCTTAACCCAATTATCATCATGTAGACTTTATTTAGACCTTGTTTTAGTGTATATAGTAGTTTGAATTCAATTAATGTATATATGTGTGATAACCTAGCCATGCATGTGGAATAGTAATAATTATAGAAAATATTCGTTCTTAAGCATCTAGTAGGAAGACCAATCGAATTGGGTAGATTGGGTGCCTAACCACCTTCCCAATTCTACAACCTGACACTTACCCTAATCTCTGGACCAGACCAAACTTTGGGCCCTTTTCTTAGGAATTGGGCCCACCCCCGGATCCTAGGCCCGTAACCCTAGGTGGTAACTCCAAAGCCCATTTGTATGATCCCGATCCCTGTATTGGACCATCATCAAACCCCCATCTCAAATGATGAATGGGCCTCCACATATCTCAGAGAGGCGATGAGACGGTGTAGGGCTCGCAAGCAAAGCACACATGACATGAACCCCTCCCCTGACATGAATGAGAAAGAGAGGAGAGAGGACGGGATGCAAGTCCATTTCTGGCAGCTACCGTCATATGGGGCCATTAGGCTACTCTCGTGTCCCCAAGGCTGCTTGTGAGGCCACTAGGCTACTCGCGTGGCCGCCTAGCTACTCACATAGTTGCAAGGCTGCTAGCGTGGCCGCCAGGCTACTCATGTGGCCATAAGGCCGCTCATGGGGCCACCAATTTTCTCACCCAAACCTCCAAAAATCACTCCTTAGGATATGGAGATCTATAAATAAGGCACTATTTATCACCCTAAGACACACTTGGTTGGTATACCTACCCCCCTCCCTTGGGTGAGTTAATCCTATCCCTCTAGCCCCTTCCCTTAGCAAGCATAACCCTTCTAACCCCTTCTCTTGGCTTGCCTAACCCTTCCTTAACCTTTCCTAGCTAAAGCTTTGCCAAATTACCGCCCAAGCCTTAGCCTCCCAAGTAGCCTTCCCTAGCCGAAGCTCTGGTGAAGTGCCACCCAAGCCTTAGCCTCCTAAGTAGCCTTCCCTAGCCAAAGCTTTGCCAAACTACCACCAATCTCAGCCTCCTATCACATTTCTCTAGTCGAAACTTTGCCAAAATACTGATTCCAGAACTGGCCTTCCCTAAGCCAAAGCTTTACTGAGGTTCTGCCAGACTACTAACTCGGGAATCACTCTTCCCTAGCTGGACCTCTGTCCAAATACTAGAAAGATCACCACAATCAGCATCTCTAAAGAAAGGAAGTTGGAAGTCGAGTCCACCTTCCCCTGAGCTAGGAGAAATCACGAGAAAGCCCATATACACACTAGTCGAGGCCCACCCCTCTTAACCCAAAACAGGGGTTAAGCTCAAGTATAATAACTCACCCAAATTAGCCCAATGTAGATTCTTTATTTACTTTGTTCTACTATACATATGTAATTACCCTTTTTTAGTGTATATATGTGTCATAATTTAGCTATGCATGCAGTATAGAAATAATTTTGAAAAATATTCATTCTTAAGCATCTAGTAGGAAGACCAATTGAACCGGGTAGATTGGGTGACACTTTCTATAACCTGACACGTACCCTATTCTCTAGACCAGACCAACTTCTAGGCCCTTTTCTTAGGAATCGGGCCCACTCCATGGGTCCTAAGCCCATAATCTTAGGTGGTGACTCCAAACCCCTTTTGTATGATCCTAATCCCCTATTGGACCATCATCAACCCAAGGAGGATATACCTTCGAACCACTCCACTCAAGAGAGAGAGAGAGCAGAGCCCTGTGAAATAGGCCCCCACGTATCTCTGAGCATTGATGTTGTGGTGTGGGGCCTACGGAGGCAAAAACCAGAAGAAATCCCTCCGGTCGCTACCCTCACAGTGGTGACTCCACTGAATGTGTCAAGCTTCCAAAACTAGATGCTACCTTTGAATGTGAGAACATTTTTAAGCACACTTGTTTGAGAACATGTTTGGCTAACCACATATTTGTAAATGTATTCGCTAACCAGATCATGCATTGTGTTCAAAGTGAAATCATTTGGCGAGGGACTCCCTATCATGCCTGCATTCTTGGGGAGGTCAATACATGTCATGGAGAGTACTCTGAGAGAAAATGTTAGCCGCTTCCTGTACAAGGGTGTGTGGGATACTGTTGAACAGCGAGGATGTTTGTAATTGTGCTAGCACCCTTAGGGAGGTCTGTGCGTTTTATGACATTTTGAGATCGGACAATAGTAACCCCTACATTACACTTATGCACACAATCGCTCATGGTTCCACCACCCCCATAGCCAGTTGCTTAACCTTGTGTGTAGTCACGAGTAATGAGCAAAGATGCTACCCTTTGATCTCGTACCTTTGGGTATATCAAAAAGATCACATACCTTGCGTATATAGATCCTATCAAGGAAGCCTGTTCGATTCTATTGCATCCACTATATGCTTGCATCATGTAGGAAATAGATGAAAAATGCTAGGAACGCCACAAGCTAACTTGTAGAACTTGTCTGAGGTCTTGGGAATGAATCTTCCTACAATGCATTCTAGTCATAAGGAAATGCTCTCCTAAGTGGATTTCTGATAAAATGGTGTCCTTCCTCCTTAGGAACAATATGTGAATAATTTGATACATATGACTCTGGGGTGATTCCCATCAAAAGTCATACAAAGTCCTGAATTGTTTAAAGACCGGAAGAAACTAAGAGGAAGGTCACTTGTCTAAGCCATTTGTGTGTATTTCCCACTTAATGACATTGAGTGGGCTAGGGGCATCAATCCCAATCCACTCTCTATCATTAAGTGGGAAAACTTCAGATGGATTGTTGGTTGATAAATGAATGGATGAATGAATGAGGGAGTGGGAATATAAGAATCCAAAAATACATCATTCGTGATTTAGGCACAATTCCATATCTCAAGGATTTTTCGCGGTCTGTCTGGATGCACCAGGGTAACCGGTTGACTCGGTTAAGTCCAGTATCCCCTCCATCATCTCTCTGGGATTGTCTTTCTCCTGGTGATCACAACTCGGTCCATATGGATCCAACCGACGATGAAATTCCTAAGCTAGTATGGGTTCGTCCAGTAGATATGCTACAAACAGAAATGGCTGAAGTTAAACATGGGTTGGCACAAGTGCTGCACTTGTTAGAGAACCCTCCAAGAGTGGACACGATCCCTCCCATAGAAGGGTTAGAACCAGCTAGGCCAGTCAGTCAATTAGTGGGGTGTCTCACCTGTCCGGCAAACTAGTCAGCGAGGAGCGTCACCAATTTGACCAATTGGTTTGCGGGGGGTTATAACGGAATCCCTCCACCACAAGTCATAATAGAGGACAAAAAGGAAGAATTCACAACATATGCTCAGAGGGAACCTCTCAAAATCGAAAGGGAAAGATGGATGAGAGAACAACTAGAAAAGCTAAAAAATTTAGTCTGAGCAAGGAAAGGCCTAGAAGCCAAGGAACAAGATCTGATGATATGAGTTTCTTTTCTAGGGTAAGATTTCCCAAGAAATTTAAATGGCAGACAGATAGGTTTGATGGTTCTGGAGACCCTAAGGCCCATTTGAAGGTGTTTCTTAGCATTATACGATCATGGTAGCTCACTGATGATCATATAGGGCAAGCATTCATGTTGACATTATCCAGAGCTGCATTGAGATGGCTCACCCAGTTGGAGTCAGCACAAACATAGAATTGGTCAGCCATTGTGAAAGCATTCACTAAGCAGTACTCTTACAATATTGAGGTAAATATGAAGCAAAGGGAGCTTGAAACACTAAGATAGCAACCTAAAGAGGGGTTCACCGCCTTTTTGATGATGTTCAGGAAAAAGACTGCCAAAATAGCAGATCGGCCCTCAAAAGAAGAACAAGTAGAAATGTTGATTGAGAATCTCTCTAGACCGTAATGTGGTAAACATTGTCCAATAGTCATTGGCAAACAGTTCACCCTCCCAATTGTTTGTATTATAGTAGGATGTTCCCCAAAAGGCTTCCCACCCAAGAAGATAGTTCATGGAGTTAGGAATGCCTTTTGGCATTAGTATACTAGAAGTTAAAGAAGCAAGGCTTGTTGGGGACCATAACCCCAAGATTAGTCAATAACCGTCCTCCAGCTTGGTATAAGGATTATGAGTATTGTGCTTACCACACTCAAAAGGGGCACACCACTAAAAGATGTTTGAGCCAACAACATGCAATCTAGGATTTGGTGGGCAATGGAACCATTGAGGTTAAAATTAAATAACCTCCTAATGTCAATACCAATCAATTCCCAGATCATGGTACAATTAGTATGTTAGAAAAGGAGTCGACAGGAAGTGACCCCACTCAACTTATCAAACCAAGGATGCGCAAAGGCCATTTAAATGCTCGTACCTACAGAAAAATCATGAGAGAAAGAGCTAGAGTCAAGAGGACACCCAAAAAGGAAGAATCATCAGAAGAAGAATTGGAGTATGGAAACCAAGTACCAGTATTTCCCCTTCATCACTAACTCCATCGAAAGAAACAACTGCCTCATATCATCCACCCTCGCCATCATCCTCGTTCTTGCCATACTCCCTGAGATCAAGAACTCCATTATCATCCTACCACCCTTTATGCTCATCAGGGTACCCTACTTCCTATATCACTTCTCCTTCCTACCATCTCACATCATACCTCTTGTCATCTCCAACCTAGTCTCATTCGCTATAACAGGTGAATGATCCAAAAGAAGGGTGGATAGGCTGATATGATTGGAAGGATATGCTCACATTATCAGATTCTCCGAAAGTGACTTCGTTGATAGGATCAGTAAATATTTTGGAAGAGGATTAAGAGGTAGACCCTGCAGCCCTGATCCAGATGGCCGTCTCTCGAGAGGAGACTCCTAAGGAAATTGAGGAAGTTATAGATGACATCCTGAACGTAATAATGGCACTAGCTATTGGGGAACAGATCAAAGAGCATATATCCCTAGTTCACATAGGGAGTGACACAGAAAATGATGAGCATCGTATGTTTAAAATCCAAGCCAATGAAACAAAGTTTGATCCTATAGAGATTTTTCGATCCATACGTTTCGAATATTATGAGGGTTTGGATACAGGGAATTTTTTGGCAATGAAGAATCGGATGAAGAGCCAAGTGAGGGAGAGATCAGTGAAGAAGATAATGATAATGATAATGATGACGAGGAGGAAGATCTAAATGATATTGATGACTTTGAACATTGGAGCAATGGTGAAGATGATGAGTCTGGCTATTACGTAGCAGGGGATCCAGGGGCATACTTAGTTTATGCCATAGGGGGAGATGACCCAATGATTGATCCAAAAGATGCTATTCATTTGGAACTTTCAATAAAGGAAATGATTCGGCCACTGATGCAAATAATGATGATAATCCAGAGTTGCTTTTCTAATGCGATGTAAACTCTGTACCAGAGCTTGAAGAACAAATAATTGATATTTATGAGCGCTTAGATGCAATGAAGCTTCATGTGGAGGAAATTGACCAAATGTTGGGCAAGGTGACCATTAGTGAACACTACTATGCTAAAAAATTGGAAAACCTTGAAGAAATAGGAGGAGAAGATACATTGAAAGAAGCAGTGGGTGCAGGATTCCAGCATCTTTCCAACTCAGTTAACAGATTGCGAGCCAGGGCCCTGGATATCTGCGAAGGACCTCAACTTCCTACCCCAAGCCGAGAAGGGGAATCTAAAGAAGAAGATGATCTCATGATCAGGATAATCACTATAACATTCAGTGACAATGAGGATCAATATCTTATAGAAATTGTTGTGAAAAATCCTCCAAGCATAATGGAAACCCGAAGTGGGAAAGACTATAAGTGTAAGGCCCTAGTGGTAGAGCAACTAAACAACAATGAAGCCAGAGCTAGTAGCTTAAGGAAGGAGCTTGAGAACCTCGTTTTGGCCCAACTCAAGAAAACACAAGCCGACATTTCTATTTGGGGTTTGTTTATGGCATCCCCTCACATCGGGAGGCCATTCTCAAATCCCTAACCAATGTGCAAGTTCCTATTGAGACCAATCCTATACAACTCTCACAAATAGTAGGGGTGACATATGCGTGCAATTGCTAATGTTCACAAAAGTAGAGTTACCAAAAAAAGGAGGATAGTACAATAGAGCCTTGTATATAATGATCGAATATTTAGACAAGATCTTCCCACAAGTGCTCATCGACAATGGGTCTGCTTTGAATGTCCTACCCTTGAGGTCGGCTAAAAGTATCAGTATCAACATGGAGGATATGAGGCCATCTAACCAGATGATATGAGCATATGAAAACACTAAAAGGATGGTCCTTAGGGTTCTTACTTCAGCAGTGTTGATCGGGTCAGTAAAGTTTGATGTGGATTTTCAGATTATCAACATACCACATCCTTTAACATGCTTCTGGGGTGGCCGTGGTTGCACCAAGTAAAGGAAGTATCATCTAGTTTCCATTAGAAGGTGAAGTTCATACATGAAGGGAAAGTGATCACTGTAAATGGAGATCCCAAGGTAGTCAATACTTTAGCTAACATTGAAAAGGGAGAAGAGCAAGATGATGAAGTCTAGCTCAGCGGATTCGAGATAAAAGGAACTTGCATGACCCTCACCAAAGGGGCTCTCGAAGAAAACATCCCAACCAATTATGAAGCCATTTGGAGTCCCCCAGTTAGTCAAATGAGGAAGAACATACAATATTTCCCCAAAATGGGGTTGGGTAAATATCACCAGGGCATCCCAAAGGTGCCTACTTTAGTGGTGAGTAAAGGAAGAAACGGTCTGGGATATGTTCCTCAACCTCCAAGACTAGATAATGGCAATACCAGCAAGGGACAAAAGGTATTATGGATGACTAGAAAGATAGTTGTTTCTTACTACCCCCACTCTCGGTGGGTACTTCGTAAAGGAAGGAGAGAGCTTTCCCTTTTGTGGCAATGTCGAACCATGGTTTGATGAGACAATCGAAAGAAGGTAACCAGGGTTTGAGGTATTCTTCCAAGATGAATTCAATTGGGTTACTCATGAGCTAGAACAACTACAGATTAAGGAAGGTGATCAAGAGATTTACATTACTGGAATGTCAGAAGTGGCATTGGTTGAAGATGAGTTCTCCTCTGATAATCCAACAATGTCAATTCGACCTAAGAAAACACCAAGCTCATGAATTCTCTTGAAGAGTAAACGGGAAGAAATAGTAAGATTGACTTGGTCCTTGCATCCCCTTACTGATTTGAAGAATTATATTTGTCACTTCCTGTAAGAAGCACATATATGGGAATTACATGAGCTCAAACCAAAGCCCTTCCAAGGGAGGAGTGTGTATGCCAAAGAAAGAAGGGTGCGAAGGATAATGGCTTGCATGTATTGTGCCCGGTTCAACTACGATGGAAAAGTCTATGCTAGCAGTCAGGGTTGTGACCTAGGGGCTGGAATGGTTTCACATAATAGGATGGAAAGGCTGGACTACATCGAGTGAGGGCTCAATAGTCTACATCGATTTTCACCTTTCAGGAAGTTTGGTTTCACGGACCATGAAATTAGCTAGTTCGTCTTCATACGCAAATGACCAAAGGAAGAGAGCACTCATAGCAACTCCAAAAATGTAGCCATGATAATCTGAGAAGAAGAAGAGGGTCCGTCACCCCATTTACTCATTCACCAAGCTAGGGTACCACTTCTAAATTGGACAAGCATGGGGGAGAACTTCAAGTTTGCTCATGCTGCTGAGTCAACCAACCCAGATACCACTGATAAAAGCATCAAGTCAGTCATCAAGTCTGTTGTCGAGTCTGTTGTCAAGTCTTCTATTTATGATTGTGTCTGTTTTCCCTCTTGAGGAAAGTTCAGAGTCCGTGTACGTCGAGTCTATTGCTCCTTCTTTCACTAATGAAATTTCTGATTTCGAGTATAACTTGCCTCTTTTTTTCTAATGATGATCTTAATGAATATCATAACTTAATAAAATAATGCCAACCAAAGAAAGCCTAACCCATCCATGGGGATATTAGGGTTATTAATTTGGGAACTGACCAATGCCTAGAGAGGTGAAAATTGGTACCACCTAAATGATCAAGAAGCAAAACAGATGATCTGTCTTCTGAAGGAGTTCATAGAAGTCTTCGCCTGGTCCTACGAGGAAATGCTTGGGATAGATCCTAACATTGTACAACATTGTTTGTTGACCTATCCCGGTGTGAAGCCAGTCAAGCAGAAGCTCAGAAGAATGTGTCCAGAATGCAGTGAAAAGATCAGAGAAGAAGTTATAAAACAGTGGGATGCAGGTTTCCTACAAGTAGTGGAGTACCCCCAATGGTTGGAAAACATAGTTCCAATTCCCAAGAAAGATGGTTTCCAGGATCTTAACAAGGTAAGCCCAAAAGATGATTTCCCTTTGCCTCACATTGATGTGCTAGTTGACAACACAGTGAAGCACGCCTTACTGTCATTTATGGATGGATTCTCAGGATACAACCAAGTAAGCATGCACCCAAATGACTATGAGAAGACAACTTTCACCACTCCATGGGGAACTTATTGCCGCAAGGTGATGCCCTTCGGAATGAAGAATGTTGGAGCAACTTATCAAAGAGTAGCTACGGTTATCCTACATGACATGATGCACAAAGAGGTGGAACTCTACATGGATGACATGATAATAAAGTCAGTAGACCGATAGGGGCACGTTCCTATGCTAAGGAAGTTCTTCAAAAGGATTAAGAAGTATCAACTAAAGTTGAATCCTTATAAATGTGTATTTGGGGTAACAGCAGGGAAACTGTTGGGATTCTTGGTGAGCGAAAGAGGCATCGAGGTTGACCATGTCAAGATCAAGGTGATCCAAGAAATGCCTACACCTCACACTGATAAGGGGATTCTTAGGTCATATTCAGTACACTAGCAGGTTCATAGCGGATCTGACTATGATCTGCCAACCAATCTTCAAGTTGTTAAGGAAGGATCAGCCCACAGAATGGAATGACCGGTGCCAACAAGCTTTCAATAAGATAAAAGGATATCTTATGAATCCACCAGTGTTAACACCTCCGGTGGAGGGGGAACCACTTCTGCTGTACTTATCAATTGGGGAGTATTCCATGGGCTCCTTATTAGCTCAGAAGAAGATGAAAAAAGGGATGGAGCATGCCATATACTACCTCAGTAAAAAGTTCTTAGAATATGAGAAGTGATACATCTCTAGAAAGATCTTGCACTGCATTGATATTGGCAACAAAATAGTTATGACACTACATAGTAGCATATCCAGTACGATTAATCTCAAGGATGGATTTGATCAAGTACCTATTTGAGAAACCAGATCTCAGGAAGGATGGCTTGATGGCTACTATTATTGTCAAAATTTGACATCACCTACGTTGCCCAGAAGTCTATCAAAGGGCAAGCTATAGCCGATCATTTGGCTACTCGCCCTACAAAGGATGGAAGAATCTTAGATGCCTTTCCAAATGAAGAAATCACAACAATTGAAGAAAAAGATGTAATTGATGAATGGCAGCTATATTTTGATGGAGCATCCAACCAGAAGGGGTGTAGTGCAGGAATATTTCTCGTCACTCCAGACGAGCTTTATTTACCTTCTTCATTCCGTTTTAACTTCCCTAGTACCAACAACATTACTGAATATAAAGCCTGTGCATGGTTGGAAGTAGCTCTAACCATTGGGGTGAAAATGATTAAGGTGTATGGGGATTCAGCCATTATCATTTATCAAACACAAGGAAAGTGGAAAACTAGAGACGAGAAACTAAAGCCATACCAAGAGCACTTGGAGGAAGTGATTGGACACTTTTACCAGAATGTAGTAAATTCTCTTACAATGGATGGTAGGCCCTGGTTTGATCACATAATGGACTTCATCAGGGAAAGGAAGTATCCAATTGCAGATAGGGAAAATAAGTTCCTAAGGAGATATACCACCCAATTCATTCTCCAAAGTGACCTACTGTACAAGAGATCCTATGATAGGATATAGTTGTTGTGTGTGGATGAAGATCAAGCTAGAACAATCATGGAGGAA
The DNA here is from genome assembly GCF_013358625.1 of Macadamia integrifolia. Classification (NCBI taxonomy): domain Eukaryota; kingdom Viridiplantae; phylum Streptophyta; class Magnoliopsida; order Proteales; family Proteaceae; genus Macadamia; species Macadamia integrifolia. The sequence continues at coordinate 18,230,653 of NC_056566.1, forward strand.
ATTCATCAAGGCCTGTGTGGGCCTCATATGAATGCCAAGATGCTAGCCAAGAAGATTCTCAGACTGGGATACTACTAGGACACAATGGAAACAGACTGTATGGATGAACACAATGGAAGTAGACTGTGTGGATTTTGTCAAAAGATGCCACAAATGCCAGATATTCACCAACACCATACACATCCTGCCAACAGAGCTGCACTCACTCAGTTCTCCTTGGCCATTCACTACTTAGGGCATCGATGTCATATGGAAGATCAACCCTAGAGCATCTAATGGGCACGAGTTTATCCTAGTGGCCATTGATTACTTCACCAAATGGGTAGAAGCTCAGTCATATGCAATCCTCACATCTACCAAGGTTGCAAAGTTTATCCAAGAAAATATCATTTGTCGATATGGAGTACCACATGAGCTGATATCCGATCAGAGATCTCATTTTTGGTTCTGCACAAAGTTTGGCATCAAGAGGCATTGCTCTACCACCTATAGACCACAAACCAATGGGATAGTGGAAACAACTAACAAAAACATCAAGATCATCCTCCAGAAAATGCCTGAAACACATGAGGATTGGGCGAACAAATTACCATTGGCCTTATGGGCATATCGGACTTCTATATGATCCTCGACTGGGGCAACTCCTTTTTTCTTGGTGTTTGGGGTTGAGGCAGTACTGCCAGTAGAGATCCTAATGGGGTTGAGGCAGTACTGCCAGGAGAGATCCTAGTGCCATCCTTATGAGTACTTTATATAGCCAGTTACCTGAAGGGGAATGGGTGAAGGATAGACATGATGAGCTCAACTTCTTGGATGAAAGGCATATGAAGGCCATAGATAATCTAACAAAATATCAATTAAGGATGGCAAGAGCATTCAACAAGCATGTAAAGCCCCATCACATAGAATAAGGTGAGCTAGTTCTCCAAGAACAAAGAGCCCCTATTCATGACCTAAGGGGAAAATTTAGGCCAAATTGGAGTGGCCCATTCCATCATCAAAGAAATTCTACTAAGAAAGGCTGTGAGACTTATGGACCTCAATGGCAGAGAAGTGCCCGGACTAGTCAATATAGATCAACTCAAGAGATACTAGGTATAAAAAGGGTGTACCACCTGAACTACATTTGACCTGATTCCTCTAAAGGGATACGTTGGCAACTTGACATGTGCAAGTGTGGTCTCAACAACCTCCAAGCAATTGGAGGGTTCCTAGATTAATAATCAAGGTATCTGAAAGATCATCATAGCTTGTGTCCCCTAAGAATCGCCACTTGGCATATCTAACCATTAGGTATCTGTCATTCACCTAGGGTCCGTCAAGCTCTTGTCCAGAATTTGTCCCCCGAAAAAGGTTGTCACTTGGCACTAGTAATCAAGGCTAGTTCCTTCCCCACCCTTGATTGGTCAAAAAAAACTTGATGCAGTAGTGATAAATATTTGGTTGTTTCAGCAGCTAATGGGTGATACTTTGAAAAATCACCTCTCCTCTTTGTTTATGATGGTTGTAGGGAAAATCATGGATTCTATGGATGATACTTTAAAGAAATGGACCTTGGACATAAACATGAAGCCATTAAGACTGCTAGAATCCGTGAATCTGTTAATGCTTAGCCAAATTGGGTGTGTAGAATTACATCACAGTTTACTCCGATAGGTGCCTCAACATTGGGATACAGATCTTTATTTATTTTGGTTCAGGACCATTGAGATTTTCTTGACTTTGGAGGAATTGTGAGCCAGTATGCTATCTTCACCTAAAGGTTGGTTGATTGAACCATCTCTGAAGGAAGACTATTCATAAGAGACTCAAAGCTTCTTTGGATGGGGAAAGGAGGAAATGAAACAGTTCGTCAGATATGGGAAGATTGGCATTTTGAAGGTGGCCAGGATTTTCACCCGGTATCAGTCATTAGGAAAAATCCATCAGAAGAGATCACAAGATGCTTATCTACTTTGCATGTTGGCTTATTATGTTCTCCGAACTCTCGGACGTGGTGCACCACTTGTTCTGATAGAGGTGGTAAAGCAGTTGACAGAAGGAGGTGATATTGTCCCCACAGTCCTTGCGGAGACACTCAAGGGGTTTGACGACATGAACCATAGCCACAATTTGGAACCAATCATTATCAAGGAAGTCCTGCTATTTTCCAACTTTGGTTACTTGAGAGATTGAAACTAATCAAGCCACTAAATGAATGCCAGCTCAGAGCTTCTCACTATCAAGACAAAAGGGAGTTCTTAGGTTTCAAGCTCATTGATGATTGGAAGGAGTACCTACAAAGAAGAACCGCGTAGGACATCAGGTGGAGGTTCCCATGGTGGCCCCAAGACGACTTCCTAATGAGGTCCCTGGGGTATAACTGTGTTAGGTTGATGGGTTTGACCCACACGTCTTTCTATTTGCCTACATACATTGGTCATTAATATGGACTAAAGCTAGAAGACCCAGAGAAGTTGGGGAATTTCTATCTACCTCAAGATCTGTCTCCCCAAATTGTTGTCCACCTATCCTATCTTTGGGTTTAAGGGTAGAATGCTGGTTTCCTTTTTTTATTTATTTTATTGCATGATGGGGTGATGCTTGGACTTTTGTGTTATTTTGGTTATCTAAATGAAAATTGAGTCATAGAATTTCTAATTTAGATTCTCAAAAACCAACAAAAGAGAAAGAAAATTGGACCCTAAAATTAAATCTTCATTTCAGAAATAAAATTTCAAAATATGGCATACAAAATAAAAAGAAGGAAAGATAATAAGAGGGACGAAAGAAAAGGAAAGAAAAAAGAAAGAAAAAAAGATCCATGCTTTTTCCAAACTGTGCAAGAATGACAAGAACAGTACAGAAGTACGGAGAATAGCTCTAAGGGTCGGCTTCATCACGAGTTGCCCCAGACCCATCAGTTGGTCTGACAAGGTCATCCATTGATACCATTGTATTGTCATACTTCACTTGCAATGCCGCCATCTGGTCCTCCAAGTTGCAAATCTGATCAGCTTGAGACTTGAGTTGTGCATCATGAAAAGTAAAGAAGAAGGTTAGGATGGTAACAATGTAAAAAAAAAAAAGCAGGCAAAAGAAAAGAATCATTCCGTGACCCGTGCCTACTCATCCCTATCATACAGTTCTGAGCATAGGCTATAGTGCATGCACTAGATCTCAGCATACGCCTCCGGGGAGACCTGAGAAGAACTATATCAGCAAAAGAAAATAAAAGAAGAGTATTTTAACTTACACAGTCATATGGAATCGGAAGGCCAATGGAAGCATCCCACTCCAAACTCCTCGGCAAATCCCTAGAGCTAAAGGGTTAGCCACGTTAAGATAAGTCTAAGAGGGGAACCCTAGGAGCGATAACCATATTGTGGACTAATCTACCCTCGATGAAAGATGACTCTGTAGTAGAAGAACCGGAGGCGACTGGCTGAGGTCGAGGGGGAAGAGGGGCCATCTCTCTGGTCCTCCATTGCAATCATATCTAAATAAGAATAAAGAAACTTTGGGTTCACAAAGGGAAGAAAACCAATATTAGATAGACACGTACCATGGGACCCTCTGGGGTTAAGGGCACACAGACTGTCTCCATGTCTAGAAAGCGGTGGTAATCCTCCACCATATGTAAGAAGTCGTCATCTCATAATCCCTCAGCAAGCTCCTCTACCTCCCCCTCAGGAATATCCTCCGAGTGATGCATGGTGCGAGAAGGGAGAGAAAGAGGGACGCAGCAATCCACATTTAACCACTGAGGAGTGAACTGCTCTCCCAAGTACCAAGCCCTGCCCATGTGGCCCTGAAATAATACTCTCCGTCTGGTCAATGACAAGGCCTTCTCCAACTCATCTGGGATAGAGAACGAGATCCTTAGGAAAGGTCTATAGTTCATCTGCATCAAACAAAAGATAAAGATTCTCAGTGGCCGATGAGCACAATACCAATATATATATAGTAGGAAAGCATAAAGGAGTAAAAACACTCACCATTATGAGACCATTCAATAGAGAACGGGCAGAGGATCCCTTTGGAAGAGCTGACGACCCCCTGTGAGGGTAGCGACTGGAAAAAGACCTCCTCCCCCCTTTTGTGGGAGGGAAAAAAAGACTTGCATTCAGCCCTCTCTCCTCTCATTCTATTTCTTAGGGAGGGTGTATCGTGTGTGCTTACCCGTGGGCCCCGTACAACCGTACTGCCGCTCAAAGATTCATAGGGGCCTATTTCACAGGATTGTAGGGGTCGTCATTGAGATGGGGATTTGATGATAGTCCAATATAGGGGATTGGGATCATACAAAAGGGTTTGGAGTCGCCACCTAGGATTATGGTCCTAGGACCCGGGGTGGGCCCAATTCCTGAGAAAATGGTACAAATTTTGGTCTGGTCTAGAGATTTATGGTACGTGTTAGGTTGGAGAATTGGGAAGGTGTTTGGCACCCAATCTACCTGGTTCAACTGGTCTTCCTACTAGATGCTTGAGAACGAACATTTTCCACAATTATTTCTATTCTGCAAGCATGGCTAGGTTATCACACATATATACATTAACTAAATTTAAATAATTATTTACACTAAAAAAAAGGTCAATATGAAGTCTACATTATGTTAATTTGGGTGAGAGATTATACCTAAATTTGACCCCTGTTTTGAGCCAATGTGGCACTCCGACAGAGCTTCCGTTGGGAATAGACTATGTGAGGGCTAGGCTGAGGTGACACTCCGGTAGAGCTTTCGGTAGGAATAGGCTATGGGAGGGCTAAGCTAAGGGTTGAAGAAATTTGAATGCTTGAAGAACTTCGAAGGCCTGAAGAACACTTCGAATCTTATGAAGATCTCTCTGAAGACTTGAAGAACCTCAAAGGGTGAGGGGAGGAGAGAGGGCAGAGCTTCTCTACAAGGTGCTCACTAGGAGGCTTGAGTGTGTAAAACCAAAGGGAGGGGGGATATTTATAGATTTCTTGGACCAATGGGGAGGAAAGGGGGATTTACTTGGCCAATGGGGTAAAAATGTGCATTTTCTTGGCCAATGGGGGGACAAAGTAAATTTTTGGGTTAAGGCTTTTGGGGTAAGGGGTGAAGGGTGAATTTCTTTGGCCAATGAGGTGCAAACATGCTTTTTTGGGCCAATGAGGTGAAAAGATACTTTTTTGGGCCAATGGGAGGAAAGGGGTTATTTTTTCCCCAATGAAGAAATAAGATGTTTGTTTTTGCTAAATGTGTGAAAAGATACTTTTTTGGACCAATGGGAGGTCACGGTGTAAGGTACACTAGCGAGGTAATGTGGAGTACGCAAGTGGGTGAAGAGGGGATCTCCCCACAAAATCGGTAATCAGAGTGATGATTTCGATCATTGACGGGGGTACCAGGCATCATACGGGGGCATTGGGTGCCATGCGATGGTGTAGGGCATGATACGAGGCCATCGAGGCTCATACAAGGGCATTGGGCCTCATACAAGGGCACCGGGGCTCATGTGGGGCCACGGGGCTCATGCGGGGGTGTCGGGGCTCACGCCAGGGTTTTAAGGCTCATATGGGGGGCCAAGGCTCATACGGGGGCATCGGGACTCACGTGGGGGTGCCAGGGCTCATACGGGGGTGCCAGAGCTCACATGGGGCGTCGAGGCTCATGCGGGGGCACTAGGGCTTTGGGCTGGTGCATACAGGGCATGCAAGGCCGATCGGTGTGCGCAAGGATGTTCAAGGTTGGGCAAGGTTGGTGCACATGAGGGTGTGTAAGGGTGCGATGTGGGTGCTTACATGAGCGAGGTTTTGGATGCTCATGGTAAGGTGTGGGTGCTTGCATGGGTGAGGTTTGGATGCTTAATGTGTAACTTCTGGGAATGATTATGGGAGATCTGACGGTCAGATTTTGATGTACCATATATCATTGGAATCATGATTCCAAGCACTATCCGTCCATATGGTCACTTTGGACCAAATTTCTTTGTTTATAAGAAGTCATAATTTGACCATTCTTTTCTCTCGCACAAGATTTCTAGGGTTTTTGGGTGAGTATGGAATGCTTTTGGGTTAGGTTACCTCAGCTAATTATCATCTCTATCAATTGGAAGCGAGAGGTCGTGTCCACAATCCATAAGTCATCATAGTCGGAGGAGGGTGACAAAATTGGGTGTCTACAGAATGCCCTTCTTTTGCTGAGGCCTGTGCCAATAGCCGAAGGGCAAAGGAAAGAACGATAACATTTTGTCACCCGGAGCATGTACTGTTGTCATCTTGATCATCAATGACAGAGTTGAAAAATACAACAGGTGAGTTGAAAAATACAACAGGTAATATCTCTTAACTACTTTAAAGTTTAGGATCTTACCTGGGCCTCCAATTACAAGAAAGAAATTTGAACCCTCCTTGTAGAAGATGTTTGCACTTGAGTTTATTCTTAAGCCATCATTTGCAGAGATTTGAGCCCTCCCTGTAGAAGATGTTAGTACTTGAAATTGTTCTTGAGCCATCATTTGTAGAGATTTGAGCCCTCCATGCAGAAGATGTTAATACTTGAACCATCGTTTGCAGAGATTTGAGCCCTCCCTATAAAAGATGTTAATACTTGAATTTTGACCTTTCTGAGCTGGGCTTCCTTCTGCTAGTCCATGGAATTGACCAATGGGATTGGGCCACTTGGGGCCAGTTCACTGAAATTGAGCCACCTAGGGCCTGTTCAATGAGATTGGGCAACCTAGGGCCGGTTCAATGAGAATGGGCCGCCTGGGGCCAGTTCAATGAAATTGGGCCACTTGGACCCGGTTCAATGAAATTCTTTCTTTCTTGATTTTTTTTGTCTTTTGACCTTTGATTTGGATTCTTGAATTTGGATCTTTGAATTGGAAGCTTTGATTTGGATTTGATTTAAATTTTTCTTTCCATGAATATGGTTTGCATTTGATTTGAAATTTTCCTTTCACATGAATTTGATTTGAATGTGACTGCATTTGAATTTTGCCTTTCATGAATGTGATTTGCATTTCATTTGAAATTTGCCTTTCACATGGATTTGATTTGAAATTGACATGAACTTTGCCTTCCACATGAATTTGACTTGAATGTACTTGAAAATTTTACCTTCGACATGAATTTGGTTTGAATTTTACTTTCCATATGAATTTGATTTGAATGTGCTTTGAATTTGATTTTTATTTTGTATCTTGTGGTAAGAATCTTTGAATTACACCTTGGAATTGGAATCTTAAAGATTTGATTTTTTTTTTAAATCCGAATTTTGAACCATAAAATGGTCCACCCCATCTCACTTCTCATTTTCGATTCTTCCGGGTTTAGAGTGAGTTGTGGGTGGGTGAGCTCAGTTTTTTGGATTTCTTTGAAGATTTGAAGTTCTTTGCATTTGGGTTGAGTTTTCTTCAAATTTCTTCGAAGAGCTTTGAGTTTTTCTCGTAGCTCTTTGAAGATCTTCAAAGTTCTTAAGGAGGGAGCTGTTCGGAGAATTTGAAATCTTTTTGGACATTTTTGTAATTTTAGAATTTCTTGGGGCTCTCTACAATTTTGAAAAAAATTATGGTTGTGAGAAAAAAGAGAAGGACTCTTGGAAGGCGCCGACTAGATGGCGCAGAGAGTTATGGTACTTCAGCTCTGGGAGACAAGGGCCCCACAGATCGATATACTGGACAGACGCTCCAGAAGACCCGGGGTCACATATGTAACTCCATATGGGGTGTATGGGTACGTCTTTATTTTTGAAAAATCATAAAAAAAAATTTCCTCTTTTTATTATTATTATTTTTTTTTATTTGTTTATTTTTAGGTGCCCCATGGGGAAGAACCACCCGCATTGGCCATATATGGCCATCCAAATTCAGCCCGGGATTGGTATAAGGTACTTCCCTATAGAGTTAGGCAGATTGTAGATGCATCTTACCTGAGTAGACTGGCCTTGTTGGAGACCAAAAAGTTTAGTCCAGGATTGGTAGAAGGCCTAATTGAGCGATGGTGGCCAAGTACTCATTCTTTCCATCTCCCAATAGGCGAGATCACCATCACGCCTTTATGCTTCTATGCCTTAATAGGCATACCATTTGGGGGGAGGCCCCTAATGCTGCCTGAGACCTTGGAGGCAGAGGACTTCATGAACTTGACAGGTATTGCCATTCAGGCTAACCAAAAATCCATTCATCTGGGTGAGATTAGTGCCTGCTGGTGGAGACCCGGTCTGAGGGTGAATCCTGACACAGTGACACAATTCGCCTGCTCTTTTCTTTTTTATGCTGTGGGTCAGTGTCTTTTTGGCGACCTCCGAGGTGGGATAAACATCCACGTGGCTGCCCTTTTCTGGAATCTTTGGGAGGTAGATGCTTTGGATTGGGGTGGGGCAGCCTATGCGTATCTATTGCAGTCTCTTGACCTTCTAGCATATGGAGATCGTGGCCTCAAGGGAGCGGGCTATATTATCTAGGTAATTTTCCATCCATACATACCTTTCCTTTCATTTGGTTGCACTTCCTGACTTTGATTTTTCAAATTAGCTCTGGTGCTACGAGCACTTAGGGATCATGGACCCCATGCTAAAGGTTCCACAAGCCTCATTCTTCCCTATCACCAAGAGATGGGGAGATAGTCAAATACGTAGGGGTATCCGCTATCCTCCATGGACAACCGATCATTCTCTCCTAAATGAGCTTACAGAGGTAAGTCATATTTAGCGTTGAGTTTCCCTTTGTCTTGTGCTATAGTTGCTTCTTCTGAACTTGTAGGTTATCTGGAGACCATATCAGCATTTTGAGTTTCCCATCGTCAGGGAGATTGCTTGGGCCAGGTATTTGACCAAGAATAGGGTTTTATTCAGGGGTCTTTAGGGCCATGCTTCGTACTTGGGGGAGCAGGTGACTCTCCAGTGGTCTGATTCTGATATGCGCTTTCCTCCTTGTCTTCCTCCTCCTACTATGAATCATCCAGAGTTATGAGACCTTCCTTGAGGAGGAGACAGTTTGTACCCCTTTTGGTCCTATGGGCCCCATGGTATGTTTCCTATTTGAGATTTAAAAGTAACCGCAAGCGTACAAATCAGTGTAGCTAACGGGTCGTACACAAGGAGACCAGCCACTTTATTTTTGGCTTCTTTTAGTAATGCAAAAGTGTAACGATTAATTATGGTGATCTACTTCTACTACCGTCCTAACACAAATGTATCTAAAAACATCCTAACCAACATAACTAGGGAAATTGGAAATTGGAATTGCAATAAAAATTGAATGACCTAACCATTCACATCCAACCCTAACCATTCGTCACCTAGGAATTTAAATACTCAAACCACGCAATTAAAAAGCAAATAACTGAAATAAAAAGTGCTGAAAATTAAATAAATAAAATAAAAAAGGAATAAAGCTAGAGAAAGGCACACAGGTAGGTATCTCTACTTAGCCCGAGGGATGCACCATAAATAATATGAGCTTCCCTACTTGACCAAAGAGTACTCTTACAAGGGCTTTTCTATTTAGCTTTAGGGGAAGGGATGTAATATAAATAAGAAAGTAGAAGGATGGTTCCATAGCTAGAGAGGGGCAAAGCCAACACATGCATCTAGCCAAGGACCTTGGGGGGAAGGGAAAGCAATAATGTAAAACTAAAAATTTAAAACCTAATTTAAGAATGATGGGTAGAAAGAAGAGGGAAAGAGAGGGGGTGAGAAGACTACTGTAGAAGCCTACTTACCTGAACTTCTATACTTGAATCCTTGAATTAAAATAACTTGATTAATTTGAGATACTACCAGACCTAAAAATAGATCTGAACTAAATCAAATCTGAAATTGCTAGGCCTGGAGAAAAAAAATCATGAAGAGAAAAACTGAACTTGAAAGAGTTGCTTCACAGCTTGTTCTTGTCACCTAGAACTAAGTCTAGAACTAGAAATTAAAATTACAACTGAATAACTTGAACAATAAAATAAAAGGCTTGCATTAATCAAAATAAAATACTTGCATTAATAAAAAAAAATCAAAAAAGTGCTTGCATAAAAAAACTAAGACAAAGATCTAAAGAGAAAAATAGAGCACAACTAAAAACCTAGAAGAAGAGAGGAAGAGAGGTGCACCCCTTTAGGGTTTTGTATACTCCCTTTTATAGGGAGAGGGGAGGGAGTAGAGGAGGATGCCTAAGGGGAATCCTCTTGGATGATTTTGATGAGGTGGAGGAGAGAGAAGAGAGAGTGAGAGAGAATCATAGGAGAGGAGATCTCCCAAGATTTTGGTTTTCTTTTTCTATTTTTTTCTTTTTTTTTCTCTCTATTAAACTTGAGCACAAACTACCCCCCTTAGGACGATTTTTCTCGCTTAGATTTGGACAATATTCTATTTTAATGAAAAATTTCATCCATGCCCCTTGTCTTTAAGTAAGGAAAAAATAGGAGAGAGAAAATCTTCCAACAAAAGGCAGCCAAGAGGTTCAAACTTGAGACCTTCTGGTGAGAAAGGGATTTTTGCACACCATAACTCACCAACTACGCAAGGTAGTTGTTGTTATCAAAAAATAATCTTCAATCACTCAAGGGGGTGTCCATCGATCCTTGTTGATATTTGGAATATTCTTTGTACACCTGGGACAACTGTAAACAGGTTGGTTCTACATCTCGGTTCAGTTCTAATCCATTATTCTTTTTTTCTTGCTCGAAAAGAATAATCACTTGTACGGGTGACGAAATGGATGTGTACTTTTAATGCAACACGTCCATCTTGCTCAGAATTTTATCCTCTTCACAAACCTGAAAAAAATAGGACCCTTTTACGTGTAAAATTGGAGATACGTTGCCCGATAGTCCTTAAGGCCTTTAAAATACAAAACTTGCAAAAAGAGAGTAAACTCAAGGTAGCTCCATTCTAAATATGTAAAATGCATGCTTTTATACCCTATATTTCACACATAAATGTGCTTATCATTTCCCTTCTTGAGTTTCCTTTCTATATTTTAAGTCCTTCTTATTGATGTTCTTTCAGTGGAGGACACGCCGTGCGGCCCCTTCTTCTGTTCGACCACAATCAGGTGTTGCTAGCCCTTCCTTTGCCAGGCCTTCCACTATTGCAGGTGGATCTCACAACATGGCCACTATCCCTTTTCATGGCTTCCCAAGTTGGTCATATCCTGATGCAACCAACCCCAGTATCCCGCAGCTCCTTGAATGCAAACTGGATAGAGATGCTTCCCTCGGACTACCCATCCCCTATGACTGTGTGAGTGTCCAAACACTTCTTATTTGATTGTCATTTAACTTCTTTTGATAGACATGGTCTTCATTAGGTGTCTCCAGAGGCCTACGCTGACCTTAGGAAAATGCACCAGGGTCTATGTGAGGTGGTGCTCTGCAAGGTATCATCATTTCCTTAACTTTGTCCTTCTTCTTTATTTGCCCTTATTTTGATCATTCCTTATATTTCCCAAGATGAGGAGAATGCTTCTTTGAGGATACAAGTCAGCTCTCAGCAAAAAGAGCTTGCCCGATGGGACACTCAGATTCTGAATCTTACCAGGAGGATGGCAAACTCGGGATTGACACCTGATGACTCCTCGATGTTCCCTAAAGATGACCTCGAGTATGGCTCAGATGAGGATGTTGATTCCTAGGGACCTGTTCTTGTTGTTCCTGCAAACATAAGCATATGTATACGTGTATTTTCTCTTCCCCTCCCCATGTTCATTCATCATTTTTTTCTTTTTTTTACCTTTTGTACTACCAAGCTTGGCATTTTATGAATGGAAATCTATCTTTAAAAGAAAATCTCCTTTGTTTATGAATTTGCATTTTTAGGAATGCTTAATTCCATAACTCAAGTCTTCATTAGGATAATCGGAATAACTCGAAAATCCAAATATCACCTCACTTTACTACCAAGTGAATTACATAGAATGGAAATAACTTTCCTACCACTGACAGGGTAGGTAGGTAACAATATGGGGAGACAGTTCTTGGGGTGGGTAGAAGTTCACCAATTCCTCTAGGTCATCTGCTTCCAATCCATATTGTTAGTTGATGTAAGTGGGAAAGTAAAAAGATGTGTGAGTCAAATCCATCAACCTGACATAGTTGCATCCGGGGGTCTTCATTAGAAAATCATCTTTCGCATACCTTGGGCATCTCCATGCAATATCCCATGCAGTTTTTCCTTGTAGGTACTCCTCCCAATCAAAGATGAGCTTGAATTTTGGGACTTCCCTCTTGTCTTCGTAGCAAAGAGCTCCGAGTTGGCATTTATTTAATGGTTTGGCTAGTTTCAGTTTCTCAAGTGGCCAAAGTTAAAAAATAGTAGGACTTCCTTAATAATGACCAATTCCAAATCCGTGGCTATGAAACATGTCATCAAATCCCTTAAGTGTCTCTGCAAGGACTATGGGGATGATATCACTTCCTTCATTCAATTGCTTTACCACTTCTATCAGAACAAGTGGTGCACTACGTCCGAGAGTTCGCAGAACATAGCGAGCTATCATGCAAAGTAGATAAGCATTCTGTGATCTTTACTGATGGATTCCCCCCAGTGATAGTTACCAGGTGAAGATCCTGGCCACCTTTAAAATTTCAATCTTCCGATATCTAATGAATCGCTTCATTTCCTCCTTTTTCCATCTAAAGAAACCTTGAATTTCTTCCGAGTAATCTTTCTTCAAAGATGGTTGAATCAATCTGCCCCGAGGTGGAGATAGCATACAAACTCGAAACTCTTCGAGAGTTGGGAAAATCTCAACCAACCCAAACCAAAAAAAGTGAAGATCAGTGTCCCAGTGTTGAGGTACCTATTGGAGTAGACTGTGTTCTAACTCCACACACCCGATCCGCTTGAGCATCAACATACTCATAGATTCTAGCAGTCCTGGTACCATAATGTTTATGTCCAAGGTCCATTTTCTCAATGTCTAATCCAAGGATTCCATGACCTTTTCCTGAAACCATCACAAACAAAGAGGAGATGTGATTTTTTAAAATATCACTCATTAGCTATTGACACAACCAAACCTTGACCACAGTTGCATTAAAGTCTCTCTTTTTTTTTTCTTCTCTTTTTCTACTAATCAAGGATGGGGGAATGAACTGACCTTAATTTACTAGTTTCAGGTGGCATCTTTTAGGGGATGAAATTCTAGATAAGAATTTGAAGGACCATAGATGGATGACAGATACCTAATGGCCTTATATTCCAAATGCCAATTATTGGGGGACACAAGCTATGATGATCTTTTTAGATACCTTGATTATTAATCTAGGAACCACTTTATTGCCTTCATATTGTAGAGACCACACTTGCACATGTCAAGTTGCCTATCCCTTGAGAGGAATCAGATCAAGCGTAGTTCAAGCTATTCACCCTTTCAGACATAATATCTATTGAGTTGAACCACATTCACCAGTCCGGGTACCTCTTCGCCGTTGAGGTCTATGAGTTTCATAGCCTTGCCAGGTAGAATTTCTTTGACAGTGAATAGGTCACTCCAGTTAGGCCTGAATTTCCCTCTCGGGTAATGAATTGGGGCTCTCTGTTCTAGAAGAACAAGTTCACCATTTTCTATGTGATGGGGCTTCACATTCTTGTTGAAGGCCCTTGCCATTCTCAGTTGATATTTCTTTAGGTTATCCATGGCTTTCATATGCCTTTCATCAAGGAAGTTAAGGTTGTCGTGTCTGGCCTTCGCCCATTCTCCTTCAGGTAACTGACTATCAAGAAGCACCCTTTAGGATGGTACTAGGATTTTCACGGGGAGAACCGCATTCGTACAGAAGTCCAATATGCCCATAAAGCAAGTGGTAACTTATCCACCCAATCCTTGTGTGTTTTAGCCATTTTCTGTAGGATCACCTTGATAATTTTGTTAGCTACTTCTACTGCCCCATTGGACAATGGCCTGTAAGTGGTAGAGTGATGCTTTTTATTACCGAACTTCATGCTGATTTTGTTGGTTTTACCCCAGAAATGGGATGAATGCCAGGATGTGATATTTTCTTGGATGAATTTTGCCACCTTAGTAGATGTGAGGACTGCATATGACTGAGCTTCTACCCACTTGGCAAAGTAATCAATGGCTACCAGGATGAATTCGTACCATTGGATGCTTTGGGGTTGATCTTCCCAATGATGTCAATGCCCCAAGTAGATAATGGCCAAGAAGAACTGAGTGAGTGCAATTCTATTGGCGGGATGTGTATGATATTGGAAAATATCTGACATTTGTGGTATTTCTTGACAAAGCTCACACAGTCTGCTTCCATTGTATTCCAATAGTATCCTAGCCTAAGAATCTTCTTAGCTAGCATTTTGGCATTCATATAAGGTCCACAAAGACCTTGATGAATTTCCTCTAAGATTGTCATAGCTTGCTCCTCATCCACACACAGCAATTGTATCCATCATAGGACCTCATATATAACAAGTCCCCTTGAAGAATAAACTGGGTGGCATATCTTCTCAGAATTTTTTTTTCTCTTTCTGTGGCTTCGACCAGGTACTTCCTTTCCCTGATAAAATCCACAATATAAGTGAACTAAGACTGGCCATCTATGGTGAGAGAGTTCACTAAATTTTGATAAATGGGTTTGCTTCTTTGTTCCACTAAGAATGGTCGAGCTGTAGCTATAGAGTTGCATTCTACCATGAAAGCCAAGGTTGCAAGGGCATCGGCAAACGGGTTGTTATCCCTCAGGAAGTATTCGAACGAGATCTTCTCAATGTGTGCAATCACTTCTTCTAGATGTTCTTGATATGGCTTCATTTTCTCATCTCTGGTCTTCCACTTTCCTTGCATTTGACAGATGACAATGGATGAATCTCCATACACCTTGACCCTTTTCACCCCAATGGTCAAGGTTGTTTCCAGTCCCAATGCACAAGCTTTATATTCGACAATATTATTGGTATAGGGGAAATCGAGGTGGAATGACAAAGGCAAGTAAAGGCCATCTAGAGTGACAAGCAATATTCCCGCACTACACCCCTTTTGATTAGCTACTCTATCAAACAATAATTGACATTCATTAGTTGTGTATTCTTCTTCTATTGCTATAATTTCTTCATCAGGAAAGGCATTATCTAAGGCTCTTCCATCTTCTGTGGGGTGGGCAGCCAAATAATCGGCTATTGCTTGCCCCTTGATAGACTTCTGAGCAACATAAGTGATGTCAAATTCTGATAGCAATAGTAGCCATCGAGCCATCCTTCTTGTTAGAGCTAATTTCTCAAAGTGATACTTGATTGGATCCAACCTTGAGATCAAACATACCTGATAAGCTACCATGTAGTGTTGCAACATTTTTGTTGCCAAATTAGTGCAGCACAAGTTCTGTCCAAAGATGTTTATCATGTCTCATACTCCAAGAACTTCTTGTTAAGGTAGTATATGGCATGCTCTACCCCCTTCTCTGTCTCTTTTTGTGCTAGCAATGAGCCCATGGAATATTTCCCACTGATAAGTACAATAGAAGTGGTTCCCCTTCCACCGATGGTGTCAATACTGGTGGGTTCATAAGATATCCTTTTATCTTATCAAAAGCTTATTGGCATTGGTCATTCCATTCTGTGGGCTGATTCTTCTTTAGCAGCTTAAAGATTGGCTTGTAGATTGTAGTCAGTTGAGCTGTGAACCTACTGATATATTGAATATGACTCAAGAATCCCCGTATTTACTTCTCAATCCGAGGTGTGAGCATCTCCTGATTTGCCTTGATCTTGCTAGGGTCAACTTTGATGCCTCTTTCACTCACCAAGAACCCTAACAATTTTTCTGTTGTTGCCCTAAATACACACTTTTAAGGATTCAACTTCAGCTGATACTTCTTGATACTTTCAAAGAATCATCTTAGTGTGGAAATATACCCCTGTCGATCCCTCTACTTCACTATCATGTCGTCCACATAGACTTCCACATCTTTATTCATCTTCCCATGCAGTAAGGCTGTAGCTGCTTTCTGATAAGTTGCCTTAGCATTCTTTTGCCCAAAGGGAATAACTTGTAGCAATAAGTTCCCAAGGAGTGGTGAAGGCAGTCTTCTCATGATCTTCTGGATGCATGCTCGCTTGATTGTATCCTAAGAATCCATCTATAAATGATAGCAAAGCATTCCCTGCTATGTTATCGACTAATACATCAATGTGAGGTAGCCAGAAGTCATCCCTAGGGCTCACCTTATTAAGATCTCAGAAATCTATGCACATTCGTGCCTTGCCATCTTTCTTTGGCACTGGTACTATGTTGGCCAACCATTGGGGGTACTCTACCACTTATAGAAACTCTGCATTCCACTGTTTCATGACTTCTTCTCTGATCTTTTCACTCTATTTCAGACATATTCTCTTGATTTTCTGCTTGACAAGTTTTGCCCTGGGGTAGGTCAGCAAATGATGTTGCATAATTTTGGGGTCTATCCTAGGCATATCTTCATAAGACCAAGCAAAGACTTTAGCAAACTCTTTCAAAAGACCGATCATCTGCTCTACTTCTTCATCATCCAGGGTAGTACCAATTTTTACGTCTCGAGGGCATTGGTCAGTTCCCAAATTAATAACCCTGGTAACCTCATGGATGGGTTAGGCTTTCTTTGGTTTGCATTATTTTATTAGATCATGATATTTATTAAGATCATCATTGAAAAAAGGAGGTAAGTGATACTCGGAATTAGAAATTTCATGAAAGAAGAAGTAACAGACTCGACATACACAGACTCTAGACTTTCCTCAAGAGGGGAAATAAAAACATAATCATAAATAGAATACTCAACAACAGACTCGAAAATAGACTCAATGACTAACTAGATTCAATTTGGTTAACTCAGTAGCATGAGTAAACTTAAAGTTCTCTCCAACGCTTGTCCAGTTCAGGAGTGGTTCCATAGCTCGATGGATGAGTAGATGTGGCAAAGGGCCTTTTTCTTCTTCCAGGAAGGTCACTGTTATCTCTTAAGTGGTGTAATTGTTCTCTTGGATAGGTGCCTGCTTCTTCATAAATACGAGTTGATCAACCTCATGCTCTCTGAATTTGAACTTTCTGAGGGGTGAGAGGCGATGGAGACTGCTTAATCCTCTTTCAATGAAATCCATTTTTTAAGCCTACTGATAGAGGCTATCCTTACTCCTCGGTCACATCTCTGACCACTATCACGGACCTTTTCGTTACAGTTGATTCAGGCACATTACATGAAGACCATCATTCTTTGTGCTCTCCTTTGCTTTGCATACATGCTCCTTCCTCTGAAGGGCCTAGGCTTAAGCTCATGTAGCTCTTGAGCTCATGGTTCTTGTAGAAAGGAACAAATGTGGCTCTTCAAATCAATGGAAAGCTAAAAACTCCAAATGAGCCTTATCTTCTTTTCCTATTCTCTTTTTAGGAGGACTCAAGGACTTGGTACCTCCTTTGACCGGATCAATGTTGTAGGGTTGCTAGAGGAAGACCCATTCTCAATCAATGTAATTTTTGCTATTCCAGTGTCATCTTTTGTGTCGCTCCCTATATGGATTAGGGAGGTGTGTTCCTTGATTTGTTCTCCTATTGCCAATGCCATTACTGCTCTGAGAAGGTCATATGTGACTTCTTCTATTGTTCTAGATCATCCTGTTGAGGTATGGTTTTCTAAATTAGAGAAGTAGGATCAACATCTTGACTTCCCCCTAAGATATTCACTGAACCTGTTGATGAGGTCATCTTTGGAGAATCCAGTAAGGTAAGCAAATCCTTCCAACTGTATCTGCCGATCCATCATTCTTTTGGGTTATCCACCAAACCTTGAGAATGGGAATAGTAGGAAGGTGATGACTGAAATGAGGCAGGGTGATATAAGGGTGATGTGATGTAAGAGATAGGGTATTGTGATGAAGATAGGGGGTGGTAGCATGACCATGAGGTTCCTTCTCCTTGATGGTGTAGTGAAGGATGATGGTATGGTGGAGGTTGATGGTATGGCAGAGTTTGATGGTATGGTAGAGGTTGGTAGTATGGTGGAGGTTGAAGGTATGGTATGGTCGATTCTCCCATTGACGATGAAGGAGGGATAACGGATGCCTAATCTTCTGATTCTTTTTCTGATGACTCTTCTCTTTTGAGAGTCCTCATGACCTTGGCCCTTAAACTCATGACTTTCCTATAGGCATTAGCATTCATGTGATTCTTTCGAGCTTTGGGTGTGATGAGTTGAGTGGGATCACTCTATGTTGCTTCTTCTTTTAGGTTGTACACACGACTAGAGTGAGGACTTCCAAAATCATGAAACATGGGACGATAGAAGTGTCTATCTGCATAGTACATGTAGAGGGCCCTTTGGAAAGAGTTGCACTCCTTTTGATAAGCCATCTTAATGAAATTGATGATATGCCTTACTACTTTCGGGGGAAGAGACAATCTTTTCACATCCAACAACTTCTCTATCCACTTATATTGCCTCCGGATATGATACTTCTTGGAGTCTCTAATAAGATGAGTTGGATCGAAGAATCAAGGATCCAAATCTCATTGGTCATTTATCATTGACAAAATGTTGATGGTTCCATGATCTGGGAGTGGATTGGTATTGACATTGGGAGGCTGCTTGATTTTAACTTCAATAGTTCCATTGTCCACCAAATCTTGGATTGCATTTAGAAGGCCTATGCACCTTTCAATGGTGTGCCCCTTCTGAGTGTGGTAAGCACAATATTCATGGTCCCTGTACTAAGCTGGGGGAGGATTGTTGATTACTTTTGGAGCTACTATCCCTAACAATCCTTGCTTCTTTAGCTTCTCATATACCGCTTCCATAGGCAACCCCAAATTAGTGAACTGTCTCCTTGGACGAGGAGCCTTTTGAACCAAAGCTTCTACTTGTATCACAAAAGGTTGTGAAGAGGTGATGGGTAATACCGATTGTTGGACTCTACCATATTACTTTTAGGACCCTTTCCTCATCCAACTCTAGTGTTCTTTCCCATATTTGTTAGAATTCAGTTCTCCACATGTGTCGGTGGCTATCAAGGCATCAAAATTCTGCAGATGTTGATAGTAAAGAATATCATAGTAAGGCGTAAACAAACTTTCAATCAACATTTCCACTTGCTCTACTTCAGAAGGTCAATTTACCATCTTGGCAGCCTTATCTCTAAACCTCATTAGGAAGGTGGTGAATCCTTCTCTAGGCTGCTATCTCAACGTCTCAAGTTCCTGACATTTCACATCCACTTCAGTATTGTAAGAGTACTATTTGGCGAAGGCTTTCACCACTGTTGTCCAATTCTGGGTTTGGGCAGACTCCAATTATGTGTGCCACCTCAATGCTGGTCCTGATAGAGTTAACATAAAAGCTTGTCCCATCTGGTTGTCAGCAAGCTGCCATGATTTGGTGATACTGAGGAAGACTTTGAGATGAGCCTTGGGGTCACCCGACCAATCAGATATGTCGTTCTGCCATTTGAACTTCTCGGAAACCCTTAGAAACTCATCTCATCAGACTCTACTACATGACTTTCTGAACTCTTTCCTGCTTGAGTCATATTTTCCAACTTTTCCAATTGCTCTCTGAGTTTTCTTTCTTTTTCTGTCTCTGGAGGTTCCATTCAAACATGTGCAGCAAATTCCTATTCCTCATCTTCAATCACTACTCTGGGCAGAGGAACTCGAGAATAGGTTCTTCCTTGATCATTTGGACGGGTAGGTGAAACTCCTCGTTGCTCTACTGGCCTGACTGGTTTTGGCTCTCCTTAGTCAACTTGAGAAGAAGTCCTGCAATGACCTATAAGTCCATTCTGTTCCAATTCTCCTATAGACTATGTTGGTTCAGCCCTGGGATCAGTCTTGGGGGAATTTCGGAGTAGGTGCAATATCTGGGCTAACCCACTTTTGACTTCTGCCATTTCTATTTGCAATTTCTCTATTGGGTGGACCCATGCTTGTTCGGGTGATTCATGATTGAGTGGATCGATGTGAACTGGATTGTGATCACTTGGAAGTAGACAGCCCCAGAGAGACGATGGAGGTGACATGTTTGAATTTTTAAAAGTAATCGTAAGTGTACGGATCAGTGTAGCTAACGGGTCGAACATAAGAGAGCAACACTTTATTTTAGGATTTTTCTAGTAATACAAAAGTGCACGAATTAATTATGGTGATCTACATCTAACTACCGCCCTAAACAAATGCACCTAAAAACATCCTAACCAACACATCTAGGGAAATTGGAATTGAAATTGTAATAAAAATTGAATGACCTAACCATTCACATCTAACCCTAACCATTCGTCATCTAGGAATTTAAATATTCAAACCACGCAATTAAAAAGCAAATAACTGAAAGTAGAAGTGCTAAAAGTAAATAAATAAAATAAAAATAGGAATAAAGCTAGAGAGAGGCACACAAGTAGGTTTCTCTACTTAGCCTGAGGGATGCACCATAAATAATATGAGCTTCCCTACTTGACCAGAGACTATTCTTACAAGAACCTTTCTACTTGGCTTAGAGGGAAAGGATACAATATCAATAATCAAAGTAAAAGAATGGTTCCATAGCTAGAGAGGGGCAAAGCCAACACATGCATCTAGCCAAGGACCTTGGTGGAAAGGGAAAGAAAGCATCAAAGTAAAAACTGAAATTTAAATCCTAAATTAAGAATGAATGGGTAGCAAGAAGTGGGAATGAGAGGGGGGTGAGAAGAGTTATGAATAAGCCTACTTACCTGAACTTCAATCCTTGAACTAAAAACTTTGATTTTAGACAGTACCAACCCTAAAAACCAAATCTGAACTAAATCAAATCTAAAATTTCTAGACCTAGAGAAAACAAATCATGAAGAGAAAAACTGAACTAGAAAGATATGCTCCACAGCTTGTTCTTGTCACCTAGAACTAAGCCTAGAATTAGAAATTAAAATTATTACACCTTTGAATAACTTGAATAACATAAACCATAAAAATAAATAACAATGCATTTATTAAATAAAAATCAATTACAAAAGTGTTTAAAGACAAAAGCAAAGGAGAACTAAAACTAGAACTAGAGCACAATTAAAACTAGAGAAGAAAAGAGGAAGAGAGAAAACCCCAAAAGAGAAGTGTGTCCTCCCCTTGTGTTGATTCTGTTATATAGAGAATGGCGGTGGGAAGCCAATGATTTTAACTTCTAAAAAGTAGGATTTTTTTAAGATACCTATAGATGAGGTGGAAAATAGGAGAGAAAAGAGAAAATACGAAAGAAAATAGGGGAGAAAAGAGGAGAACACCCAAGGTGATCTTCTAGGATGATTTTATGATGAGGTGGAGGGGAAAGAATGGAGAAAAGAGAAAAAATAGGGAAGAGAAAAGATCTCCATGAATTTTTTTTTTCTTTTTGTTTCCCTTTTTTATTTTCTCTTTCTTTTTTTCCTATTTTTTCTCCTTTATTTTCTTATTTTTCTCTCTCTCCAAACTTGTTCACAAACCCCCTTCCACGATTTCTACTTTCCTTGCTTTGTTGATTTGGATATCTTCTAATTGAGTAGGAAGTTTCATCCATACCCCTTGCTTTAAGTGATGAGTAGGAGAGAGAAAATCTTCCAAAAAAATCTCCAAAAAAAAGTAGCCAAGAGGTTCAAACTTAGACCTCTTGGTGAGCAATTTTGCACACCACAACTCACCAACTATGCTAGGTAGTTGTTGTTACCAAAAAAAGAATCTTCAATCACTCAAACAGGTCCATCAATCCTTGTTGGCATTTGGAATTTTCCTTGTACACCTGGGACAACTGCAAACGGGCTGGTTTTGCATCTCGATTCAATTCTGATCCATTATTCTTTTTCTATCCCGAAAAGAATAATCACTTGCACGGGTGACCAAATGGATGTGTACTTTTAATGCAACACGTCCATCTTGCTCAGAATTTCATCCACCTCACAACTATAAAAAGAAACAGAATCTCTTTACATGAAAAATTGGAGATATGGCAACCGATAGTCCTCAAGGCTTTTAAAATACAAAACCTACAAAAATAGAGTAAAACCCAAGGTAGCTCCATTCTAACTATGTAAAAATGCATGCTTTACTACCTAGGATTTCACAAATAAATGTTATCATCATGACACTGGACTTAAGTGAGTCAATCGGTTACCCTGACGTGTCCAAACGGACCATGGAGAATACATGAGGTGTGGAATTGTGCCTAAACCAAAAGTGGCTTATTTTAGTGTTCTTGTATTCCCAACACTTTTTTCATTCATCCACTCAATTATCAACCAATGATTCATCCAAATTTAGTCTACTTAATGATAGGGAGTGGATAGGTGTTGATGCCCCTAGTCCACTCAATGTCATAGGTGGGAGTTTCACACAAATGACTTGACCAAAATATTCCAATGAGACATTCTCAATCGATAAAGTCATGCTTTCCTTAATCTTACCCCACCATGTGACCTTCCTCCTAGTTTCCTTGGGTCTTTTAGATAGTTTGGCATCTTACGGGACTTCGATCGGAATCACCCTGGAGTCACATAGACCAAACCATTCATATCTCATTTTTAAGGAGGAAGGACACCTTTTATCCGAAATCCACTTAGGAGAGCATTTCTTTATGACTAGAATGCATTATAGGAAGATTCCTTTTCAAGACCTCAAACAAATTCTATAGTTCAGCTTGTGGCATCCCTAGCGTTCTCCATCTATTTTCTATATGATGCAAGTATGCAGTGGATGCAAATAAGACCAACAAGGCTTCCTTAACAGGATCTATATACGCAAAGTACGTGATCCTTTTGATATACCTGTAGGTGTAAGATCAAGGGAGTGACTTTCTTTCCCATTACTCGTGACTATACACCAGGTTAAGCAACTAGCCACGGGGATGATGGAACCGTGAGTGATTGTGTACAAAAGTGTAATGTGGGAATATCATTATTCGATCTCAGAATGTCATAAAGTGTGCAAACCTTCTCAAGGGTGATGGCACAATTACGAACATCCTCGTTGTTTAACAATACCCCACACCCTTGTATAGGAAGCGGTTACCATTTGCTCTCAAAGTACTCTCCATGACATATACTGACCTCCCTGAGGGTGCGGGCACGACAGGGAGTCCCCCGCCAAATGATTTCACTTTGAGCACGATGCATGATGTGGTTAGCGAATACAATTATAAACATGGGGTTAGCCAAACATGTTTTCAAACAAATGTGGTGAAAAATGTTCTGGCATTTAAAGGTAGCATCTAGTGTCGAAAAGCTTGACATGTCTCCAGTGGCGCTGCCACTGTGAGGGTAGCGGCTAGAAAAAGACCTTCTCCCCACTTTTGTGAGTGGGAAAAAAAGACTTGCATTTAGACCTCTCTCCTCTCATTCTCTTTCTTGGGGAGGATATGTCATGTGTGCTTACCCGCAGGCCACGCATCGCCATACCACCACTCAGAGATACCTGCGGGCCTATTTCGCAGGATAGTAGGGGTCATCATTGAGATAGGGATTTGATGATGGTCCAATATAGGGGATTCAAATCATGGAAAAGGGTTTGGAGTTGCCACCTAGGATTATGGGCCTAGGACCTGAGGGTGGGTCCAATTCTTGAGAAAAGGGCCCAAAAGTTGGTATGGTCCAGAGATTTAGGGTATGTGTCAGGTTATAGAATTGGGAAGATTTTAGGCACCAATCTACCCGGTTCAACCGGTTTTCCTACTAGATACTTGAGAACGAACATTTTCCATAATTATTCTTATTTTGCGTGCATGGCTAGGTTATCACATATATATACATTAACTGAATTTAAATAATTATGTACACTAAAACTACAATATGCTAATTCGGGTAAGAGGTACACTTAAGCCTGAACTTTGGTAAATTCCTTTGTTTGAGTATGTTCCATGTTGTTGAGAGTAACTAGTAGGGATTCCTTGAGCTCTCCCATCTAGCCAACAAGCTCTTCCTTGAGTTCCAGCACGTGACCTTCGAGCTCCTCCCCACTTTGCTCCACAACATCAAGTCTCTCCTTGACTTCGGCCATCGCCAACTCCACCCGAGCTAAGAGTGGCTCCATATCAGTACCAACATCAATCAACTTGTCTTTGCCCCTCCTTTCTCTCTTTGTGTTGAAGTCGACCTCCCTTCCTCTATTTTGCTCGTCCGTCAACACGCCATACACGTCTAAAGTGTTAGACATGATGCCTATCCCACAAGTTTGACTGCCTTGTGTGAGGGTGGCAGCCAGAGGGATTTCTCCTGGTTTTTTTTTTGCCCTCTCTCCTCTTCTCTTTATATCTTTTTCTTCCAATATGTGCCTCTCTGGGCCCCACACCACCATATCACCACTCAGAGATAAGTGGGGGCCTATTTCATAGGGCTCCGCTCTCTCTCTCTCTTGAGATGAGTGTTTTGAAGGTATATCTTCTTGCCTAGGACCCAGGGGTGGGTCCAATTCTTAAGAAAAGGGCCCAGAAGTTGGTCTGATCCAGAGAATAGGGTACGTATTAGGTTGTAGAATTGGCAAGGTGTTAGGCACCCAATCTATCCGGCTCAAGCGGTCTTCCTACTAGATCCTTGAGAATGAACATTTGCGATAATTATTTCTATACCATATGCATGACTAAATTATGGCACATATATACACTAAAAAATGGCAATTACATATTTACACTAGAACAAAGTAAATAAAGAATCTACATTGTGCTAATTTAGGTGAGTGATTATACCTGAGCTTAACCCCTGTTTCGGGTTAAGAGGGGTGGACCCCGACTAGTTTGGATATGGGTTTTCTCGTGAATTATCCCAGCTCAAGGGAAGGTGGACTTGACCTCCAACTTCCTTTCTTTAGAGATGCTAACTGTGGTGATCTTTCTGGTATTTGGACAGAGGTATGGCTAGGGAAGATGTCACGTCATGCACACTCACACATGCCACACCCTACTCTTCACATGACATGGCATGCCAACATTGGATACCTTACCGCACCCAATCAGCCTGCTTACCCTAGGATCTTACTCTAGGAGAGTCCACAAACTCACATCCAATATGTTATACATAATCAGAATCGAAGAGTTTCACAATAGATAAGTTAAAGTCAAGTAAGGACAATATTCACCTAGTGCATCTAAGTGATATTGATAGTATATGTACAAAAGTTTAGAATTTACTTACAGTGATTCATATAATACATTTGTCCAAGTATCCAAAATATATGTACACAAAAAGAATTCCTTCCACCTGTCAAACCATCAAAAACAGGTCGCTTCCTCCATCCTTATATATACACAAAAAGAATCATAAAATCATATCTCAACTAAACTGTCCACCATATACATAATCATTGCACTCGCAATCAGGTCTATAACTGAAATCATCAAAATCCGGAATACATGCCAACTGATCTAAAACCATAGCATCATACTCAGTACTGTAGCCTATAGGTGACTGCTCTCCTCATCTATAGATCAAAGGAAAATAGGGGGTGAGCACTGGTAATGCTTAGTGAGGGGTGGAGAGAGAACAAACACACACATCCATATGCAATGCATACTCCACAAATAAAGAATGATGCTCATGAGTCCATTTAATTAACTATACAATTTTTCCTAGTCCATTACTATGTCTCATCACCAATAGGTAAAGTGCTACATAATAGAGGTGGCATTTCCTACCCTCTACGTTGGGCCCTCAGGAATACAAGCTCGTTGCAGGCAGGAGCCAGCCGATCCCAGTCAAAGCCTCCGTCCCTTGACTAACTCCTAGATAGTAACCCCATATAAAATAATCTCCAGGCATACAGTATGTCGTATCCTGTCCAAATCCACAACTAATATCACACATCACATCACCAAGTGCACTACTGATCAGGCAACCACATATGTCGAGATTAGTCCGTACCTAACCCCCTACGGACAAGGGGTGTAGCACTTGCGGTTGTGATACCTAGCCAATATACTAGATGATGCACAATCAATTCATCCATACCACACATGCATACATAAGCACCTGCTCGTGACCCATCTCACTTACCTTAGCTTCCATATTTCCATCACCACCACTTTCATCATACCATATACATAGAAGTAGATGCAAATGCAGAAAATAAATGTATATGAACAAACACAACCAGTGATGCATGAACAACAGTAATAAACACACCAAAAGAAGTAAGATAGAGGGGCAACCACTCACCTGAAAAATCCGACTCAGTTCCCACTTTTTCAGGTGCAGAACTTGTTCCCTCACTGTTAACTGGAACTCCTAAAATCATATATATATATATATATATATCAAAATAAACTTGGGTTAATTTGCATCTCAATTTGAGTCACATTACATACCCTTATAAACCCTACATATTCCTTCTTAAACCCTTTGCTGTTAAAGTCTAAGAGCAAAAAGGTCTCTGGAAGCCTAACAGGCTGGAGACCCTGGCCGGATCGACTGGCTGGATGTCTCCCATTGGTCATGCCATTTCTGCTGAATTTCAATTCTGCCTGCTCTCCCTGCAGATTTCTCCATAAACCTGGTTTCTATTACTTTATTTCTATATTGAACCTTCACCACAATATCACAATACTTGATTTCTACCACTTAAATCATCAATTCACTAATCCACAAGTTAATTTTCATACATCATTTTCCATAATATCATTCACAGGTAAGGATTAGAGCAAAAATTTCATAATCAAACCTAAATCTAAGGATGCATGCATACATTTCTTCATAAATCCCACTTTGCATGTAAGAGATCAGACCTTAATTACTTGCATGCAGAGTCAAGACATTCTAAGAACAGAAATTATATAGGAATCTCACTTCTTCTCAAGCTCTCTTGTTCTAACATTTCAGGTGAAAATCCACACACATTAACCCCAATTGGTCATGGTAGATGTGCATCATTATACATTTTTCCAACTAGTTCTTCAAATCAGAAATTAAAACCTCATATGATAGGAATTTCTGTAGAATTTTCTAGAATTCCTCTCATGCAACAGATTCTAACACAAATCGGTTCTTATCCTTTTAATTTCTGAGATTTTTCTTCTTGTTACAGGTTAATACAGATGAGAAATTGACTTACCTTATAGCTGATCCTTCCAACAATGATCTAGGGGCAGATATCTCCTCTCTAATCTTCTTCTCCTCTCTTCTCTTCTTCTTTTCTTTTCTTCTCTTCTTCTTCTTCTTCTTTCTTCTTTCCTCCTTTTTCTGTCCAAATGAGTTTAGTGTGAGAAGAGGGTTGGTGGTCGCTCTTTTATAGCCCCACTAACCTCATATTATATATATATGCATATATAATTACATACTTACAACTAATTATATCTCAAGATTAATTTAGTTCTTATGATTTTATTAATTAACTCTCTTATTCATGTCAAACCCATGGGAATATGTCCACATGTCCAATTTCCAAAAGTGGGACCCATTTTCAGCCAGTTTTGGCCATTTTGTTCATATGATAGGCATGCCTATCATGTCCAGAATTCTCTAGCCGGTTGAGCCAGACTTGCTCCCCCTTTGGGTCTGTTGTACTCCCTATCATATCTAGTCCATTTTAAGGGTTAGTAAGCACCTGTTGGCCCACTTTGCTTGCTGACTCATTCAACACTGTTGGCAGAAGGCACAGGTACATGTCAGGTCATCCTTCCCTTCCTGGCATTCCACTACTACCATCCAAGCTAGTTGGCTTCTCCAATCTGCTACTCTTGGCCTGTTCATAGTCAATGTAAAAAGGTGAAATTTGGGGTGTTATAGAAGAGTGATTCCCGAGCTGGTAGTTTAGCAGAACTTCGACAGAGCTTCGACTTAGTGAAGGCCAGATCTGGAATCAATATTTTGGTAGAGTTTTGACTAGGGAAATGTGATAGGAGGTCGAGATTTCAGTGGTATTTTGGCAGAGCTTCGGCTAGTGAAGGCTACTTGGGAGGCAAACGCTTGGGTGACACTTTGGTAGAGCTTCGGCTAGGGAAGGGTACTTGGGAGGCTAAGGCTTGGGCAGCACTTTTACAGAGCTTTGGCTAAGGAAGGGTAAGGAAGGGCTAGGCAAGCCAAGGGAAGGGGTTCGAAAGGGCTATGCTAGCCAAGGGAAGGGGCTAGAGGGGTGCCAACAAGGGCAAGAGAGGGATGGGATTAGCTCACCCAAGGGAGGGGGTAGGTATACCAACCAAGTGTGTCTTAGGGTGGTAAAAAGTGCCTCATTTATAGAATTCTGGATCCCAAAGAGTGATTTTCAGAGGTTTGGGTGAGAAAACTCGTGGCCCCATGAGCCTCGCAGCCCCATGAGCCTCACGGCCTCACGGCCTCACAGAAAGCCTTGTCGCCTTGTGAGCAGCCTGGTGGCCCCGTTGGGAATATTCCCAGATCTCAATCTAATGAATTCTGTCTTCTGAAGGTGATAACGGGGGATCCGACAGTCCGATTTGATGTACCATATGTCGTTGGAATCGTAATTCTAAGCACTATCCATCTGTATGGTCACTTTCGACATAATTCCTTTGTATATGTCATGTCATAATCAAACCCCTCTTTTCTCTAATTTTAGGGTTTCTAGGGTTTTTGGGTATGGAAAGGGGTATTTCAGGGTTAGACCATCTTAGTCAATCGTCATCTCTATAGATTGGAAGAAAATGGCCATATCCACGATTTGTGAGTCATTATATCCAGGAAGGGTGACAAAATTGGGTGTCTACAGAATGCCCCTCTTTTGCCGAGGCCTGTACCACAACCAAAGGGCAAAGAAAAGAACAATCACATTTTGTCACTCGAAGCATGTACTGCTGTTGCTTTGCTTAAATGGAGGTGCAAATGCAATAGGCAATGTTTAATGGTTTAGAATCTTACCTAGACCATCGATCATAGGAAAGAGATTTGAGCTCTCCCTATCCTGCAAAAGATGTTAGCATTTATCGAGAATTTGAAAGACAATCCTTATTCATTCCATTCCTAAACCATTGCTTTGTAGGAAAGGAATTTGAGCCCTTCCAATCCTGTAAAAGATGTTAGTATGTAACAAATTTGATTGGCAATCATTATTCATGCCATTTGAACGTAGGAAGGAGATTTGAGCCCTCTCAATCCTGCAAAAGATGTTAGTACATAAAAAATTTTGATTTTCCTACGCTAGGTCTCCACAGACTAGTCCAGGGTTTTGGTCTTAGGCCTCTTGGACACTTGGACCGGGCATCTTGATCTTGGTGTTTTTAGGCTAGGTCTCCACGGACTAGTCTAGGGATTTGGTCTTAGGCCTCTCGGACCATAGGAGCGGGCATCTTGATCTTGGTTTTCCTAGGCTAAGTCTCCCCAAACTAGTCTAGAGATTTGGTCTTAGGCCTCTTGGGCCCTAGGACCGGTTCTGACTTGGGTCGTTTGGGGCCAGATGCATAAATCTTAAATTTTGAAATTTTTATTTTGAAATTTTTAATTTTGAATCTTGAATTTTGAAATCAAGGCAGGGGGCTCCACTTAGGTCGTTTGAGTCAACGATCATGCGAGATCAATTAGCCGAGGATCACATGAGATGATCACTCAAGGGACGGAATATTCCAATTTCATTTGTGGGGTTATGAGCTTGGTTGGGCCGTGGGCCACTCGTGGGGCACCAAGAAGGGGCCCTCCTATAAAAGGAGTGGTCCCCTACCCCTTGATTCATTGTCACTTCTAGTAAAAAAAATTTACTTCTACTCTTGTGCCTTCCTAGTCTTAAGTTTTTTCTTTGGTCATGTCTGGGAGGGGAAGGAAGAGGACCCACGGGGGTCGGATCCTGTGAGGGATGTTCAACCAGGCTTCGTCGGTAAATGGGCCAGCCTTCTAGTATACGAGGTAGATGCTATAGGGCACGCAGGGCCACATTTGTAATGCGGCTTGGGACATGTGGGTGAGTCTTCTCTTTCTCTTTTTGTTCTTTTCTGTCCTTTTTATTCCTTTATTATTATTAATTAATTAAAAATATTCTTTTAGGTGCCCCCAAGAGGAGATATGGTTTCCCAATCAAGGTTTTGGAATGGTATGAGGTCCTTTCTCTGGGGATAAGGCGCAGGGTCAGTCATACCTATTTATATCGGTTGGTCGAGCTGGAGACCAAGAAACTGGACTCTGAGTTGATGAAGTCCATAATCGAGCGATGGTGGCTGAGTATCCACTCATTCCATCTTCCAGTGGGCGAGATGATGATTATCCACTGTGCTTCTATGCCTTAACTGGGGTACTGTTTGGTGATCGACCCCTTGTTCTACTAGAGACTTTGGATACGAAGGATTTCTTTGCCTTGACCGGCATCCAGACGGCCCATAGGATGATTCAGCTAGTGGACCTACAAGACAGGTGGTGGATGGCCACGCAGGGTTCTTTCAACCCTTTCAAGTTCTTGTAATGCCTACGCTCCTTCCTCCTCTATGCCGTGGGGCAGTGTTTATTCAGAAACTCTCATGGTGAAGTTGACATCCGCTTGGCGCACATCCTCCAGGACCTCAATGGGATTAACTCCCTTGATTGGGGTAAGGCGGTGTATGCCTATTTGCTGAGGACTCATCTGGCATACGAGGACCGTAACATTTAAGGTGTGGGTTACATCATCCAAGTAACTCCCTGCCTTTATCTTTATTCTTTTTTTTTTACGGTGTAGCTTGGGTGACTTATTGCTTGGTTTCTCAAACTAGCCTTGGGTCTATGAGCACATGATGTTTATTTTCCCAGATCTCCGTAGCCCCCATGAGCTTTTCTTTCCAGTATCTAGGAGATGGGGGGACAAGCGCATCACGAGGGTGTGTAGACACTCAATTTTGTCACCCTCCCCCAGCTATGATGACTTATGGATCATGGACGCGACCTCTTTCTTCCGATCAATAGAGATGACAATTGACTGAGGTAACCCAACCTAGAAGCATTCTATACTCACCTAAAGACCCTAGAAATCCCGTGCGAGAGAAAAGAAGGGTTTAATTATGACTTCTCATATATGAAGGAATCATGTCCAAAGCGACCATATGGATGGATAATACCTAGAAACACAATTCCAACAATATATGGTACGTCAAAATCGGATTGTCGGATCTCCCGTAATCATCCCAAAAGTTACACATTAAGCATCCAAACCTCGGCCATGTAAGCACCCACACCTTGCTATGAGCATCCAAAACCCCACCCATGCTAACACCCACACCTTTCCATGAGCATCCTAACCCCGCCCATCCAACCACCCACACCTTGCCATTAGCATCCAAACCCCATCCATACAAGCACCCACACCGCAGCCTTGCAAACCCTCATGTTTGCCCAACCTTCGGCATCCTTGCGCACACTAATCGGCCTTATGCACCCCATATGCACCTGCCTAGAGCCCTGGTGATCCCGCATGGTGCTTAGCACCCGCGTATGAGTCTCGGTACCCCCGTATGAGCCCCGACGCCCCTGCGTGAGCCCTAGCACCCCCGTATGGCCCCGGTGCCCCTGTTTAAGCCTTAACACCCCCGCCGGTGATTAGAATCCTCACTCCTATGATCGATTTTATGAGGAGATCCCCACTTCACCCACTTGTGTACTCTACACTACCCCGTTATCGTACTTTACACCGCAACCTACCATTGGCCCAAAAAAATATTGTTTCACACTATTGGCCAAAAAACCACATTGTTTCTCTATTAGCTAAAAAATTACCTCTTTCCTCCCATTGGCCCAAAAAAGCATCTTTGCATCTCATTGGTCAAAGAAATTCACCTTTCACCCTATTGGCCCAAAAATTGACTTTGTCCCCCCATTGGCCAAGAAAATGCTCTTTTTAACACCATTGGCCAAGGAAATCCCCCTTTCCTCCCAATTGGTCCAAAAAATCTATAAATACTCCCTCCCTTTGGTTTTTCACACTCAACCCTCCTAGTGAGCACCCCTTGTAAAGAAGCTCTGCCTTCTCTCCTCCCCTCCCCCTTAAGGTTCTTCAAGTCTTCGGAGAGATCTTCATAAGATTTGAAGTGTTTTTTGAACCTTCGAAGTGTTCTTCGGGCCTTTAAAGTTCTTTAATCATCCGAAATTTTGAGTGAGCATTTTTTCATAGGAAAAACCTTGCCTTCATGCCCCCACCTTTGAGGTTCTTCAAGTCTTCGGAGAGATTTTTATAAGATTCGAAATGTTCTTCGGGCCTTCGAAGTTCTTAAATCATTTGAATTTCTTCAAGCCTTAGCCTAGCCCTCCCATAGCCTCTTCCTGGCAGAAGCTCTACTGGAATGCCACCTTAGCCTAACCCTCCCATAGCCTATTCCTAGTAGAACCTCTGTCGGAGTGCCACCTCAGCCTAGCCCTCCCATAGCCTATTCCTAGTGGAAGCTCTATCGGAGTGCCACCTCAGCCTAGCCCTCCCCTAGCCTATTCCCACTGGAAGCTTTGTTAGAGTGCCACCTTAGCCAAAATCTGGAAGTAGCCCATCCCTAGCTAAAGCTCTACCAAAGTAACACCTCAGTCTAAGCCCAGAAGTAACCTTTCCCAGCCGAAGCTCTGCCAGAATTCAAACCCGAAAGTAGCCCTTCCCAGTTGGAATTCTGTCTGAATATTACCACAGTCAACATCTCTCGAAAAAGGAAGTTGGAGATCAAGACCATCTTCCCCTGAGTCGGGAGAATCCACAAGAAAGTTTATGCCAGTAGTAATCAGGGGGTCCACCCCTCTTGGCTAGAAACAGGGTCCAAGATGGAAGGTCACATAGATGAGGTACATAAGGATTGGGCTATGTTTGGAGGTAGTAGCTCAGGGAGCCACTACCTCTCGTGACGTGCCTACGGTGGAGGCACCAAAGCCCAAGCCATTTGATGGGAAGAGAGATGCATGGTAAGTCAACAACTTCCAATGCATATGGAGAGGTATTTTAAGGCGATTTCACTTGATGATAAAGCAATAAAGGTATGGACCACTACTGTTTACCTCACTGACATTGCAACTCTATGGTAGTATAGGAGACATGCCGATATTGAAAGAGGTATGTGCACCATAGACACTTGGAATAGCTTAAAGAAAGAATTAACAAGTCAATCCCGAGAATGCATCATTATGGCTAGGAGAAGCATTAAAAGGATCAAACATACTGGGTCTTTTCGGGATTATGTAAAGGAGTTCACCATACTTACGCTCGATGTCCCAAATATGATTGATGAGTCACCAGAGTTAGTTTGTGCAAGAACTACAATGCCGTAGCGTACGGGACCTTGCTTCAACCATAGCAGTGGTAGAGACCTTAATGGAGTTTCAAGCACAAGACAAGCCAAGAAAGGGAAATGGTGGGGGGAGTAATGGTCCAGAGACTTATCATCCTAAGAAAGGTACTAGCAAAACCTAGTCAGGTAAGGAGGTAGGCCCCGGCATGATAACAAAGATAAGTTTACACCGAAAGACAATTGCTTCCTCTGTGACGAGCCACATTGGGTTGGGGACTGCCCCAAGAGGAAAGCTCTCA
Source organism: Macadamia integrifolia (assembly GCF_013358625.1). Lineage (NCBI taxonomy): Eukaryota > Viridiplantae > Streptophyta > Magnoliopsida > Proteales > Proteaceae > Macadamia > Macadamia integrifolia. Next base: position 18,263,962 of record NC_056566.1, read on the forward strand.
ACACCCTACTATAAGAAAAATTCAAGAATAAGAAGCTAGGTGTCATCAGGGCCAAGACGGAGGTCAAGGCCCCTAACTCTCAAAAGGGTTTAATGTATGTGGAAGTGTACGTCAAAGGGAAGCCACACAAGCAATGATGGTCACAAGATCCAAACACAACTTTGTCTCGGCAGAAAGGAGGAAGGATGGCTCAAGGACGTCAACTCCCAAGCTCATCCTCATGGCGTCGCTCAAGGGGTTGAGATGACCATTGTAACATGGAAAGGCATTGTGGACCTTTCGATAATGCTTATGGACGATTATCAATTAGTGCTCGGTATGGAGTTACTTAGAAGGGTCAAGGACATATGCATGCCATTCATCAACATAGTTTGCATCATAGAGGATGGAGTACCATGTATGGTTTTAACTATGCAAGGGACTAAAGAAGGTTTAAAGCTCTTGACAGCTATACGACTTGAGAAAGAGGGTAGGAAGCATGAAGAAACCCCCCATCCTATCGCATTGTTCAAAGCTAAGGAAGGAGGCCTTATACTAAGGCATATTAAGAAGATACTTGGAGGATTCAAGGACATCAAAACCACCAATAAGAGGAAGAGACAAGCCAGAAAAGGGAGGCAACCAACCATCTTCATAGAAGACTCAAGTTATGGGACTTCAATAAGAGCCCCAATGGGCATTATTACTTCTTACAAAAGGGAGGTTGAGCACATAATTTCTGATCACGCCATTTGACAAAGAGGACTCCCTCCTTATAAGGAGTATTTAGTCAACTGAAGGGGCTATCAGAGAGTGAGGCAAGCTAGAAGCCAGTTGACTCTCTAAGCCAGTCCAAAAAGACTATACAGAGGTACCATGAGGAGGTCATAGATTTGGGTGGGAGAGAGTATCACAACCAGAGTCTTACTCAGTAAAGAGAGTTGTAGAACCATAGAATGTAACACCTTAATTTCATTTGACCCCAACCTATGTACAGGTAAGAATATAGAGCAAAAGAACACAGCTTTGTCATGGTTGGCAGCTATGGAATGCTAGGAAGGAAAGGATGACCCCACCTGCCAATGCTCAGTCTATCAGCAGCATTGGAGAACAAATCAGGAAACATAGGCAAGTAGGTAATTTTTCAACTCTATATGTATCAAGCATTATGGAATGGTAGTACAGACCAAAAGGGACCAAAAATTGTTGTAACCAATAGGCTCAAATCGGCCAGCTGATTGTACTGTAAGAATTCAAATTTTAGGGTTTTGCCCTGTGGGCCCCACATCTTTGCAGCTCAATAGCCCAAGTTTTTACCCTGTATAGAGGCATGTTTGGTGATCCTAATTCACCCTTTACCTCAGAAATCTGAGTTGCCTAAGTTAAATTATAAAAGAATAACCTAACTAGCTATAGGAGGTGACTTAGGAAAGGCTAGCCAAATAGACCCTATATAAGGAAATTTAGGGCAGAATTCTCACCCTTAATTCATTGGCTGCAAGAGTAAGAGGAAGAAGGAAGAGAAGAGTAAAAGAAGAAGGAAGAAGAAGAAGTAAAGAAGGAACTTCTTCACCTAAGGTTGTTATTGGACCAGTACTGTCCATATATAAGTGCTACTATCCATTACAGTAGGGATTTTATGGTAGTTCCATCAAATAGATCAGTAGGATTGGGGTTTAGTCCAATTGGGGATCTCCAGGGAATCCCTATGAGTGGGAATACTACCTAGTAGAGGAAGCCCCAATTCTGGAAGGGATTCTGGGATCAAATTTACAGAAAATTCATCCTCGTAAACCCTGGACCCTAGATTTCCTACCATTTCAGGAGCAATATATGAAATTGGAACCAGTTTAAGCTAAACTGAGTGAGATATTGTCCAATCCCTAGACAAGGAACTGTTTTAGTTTATATTATTAAGGTTTGATCAATTCTTGCCTGAGAAATTTTGTTATGAGCCTAATAGAGACTGGAATACTCATATTATGTCTGTACCCAATATTATCCCGTCTCAATTTAGTGGCAAGAGCAAGGGAATACTCAAATTTTGTAGAATTTCCTAAGTTCTCAATCAATTTTAGAATTCCAGGAAAATTGGGTACACCAGCCTTATGTACAATCAATTAGAACCAAAAATGGGTCAGTAGGAAGATTCCCTATGTATTTAGGCTTTACATACGTAAATGGGACTTTGGAATGGTGAAAGAGTCCCAATTGGAGCTAACAATATACAATATAGCAGTGGCAGAATCAAATCATGCAGATTATGGGGGAACCAGTAGGTTCAAATCGGCTAGGCGGTTTGTGCCCCCTAACCTTCCGGTTTGGGTAACAGAGGCTAGAGAAGGATCTTTCCATGAAATGTTAGGCTCTACCTATGAATTGGATCTGTGTACACATGTTTCAACAAGAATAGGATCCTAGTGGGGTATAAGAAATAGTATCTGGGATTTTGGAAATTTTGGAATTGTTGCCAATGTGACCAGGGGATATATTGTCCACGTAAGGGACCCATTGGTGATTTTCCAACAGGTAACCCTATTCATGGAAAGATCAGGAACCTGGACTGTGTAGTAGAAGGGAACCCAGTAAGAACCTAGAAACTGGCATCGAGTTTAAATTGGATAGGCCAAGGTAGGATTCTATACATAATAATTTATTTGAATAACTATGCACATAGGAAACATAACTCGCAGTGAGGATGTAACTTGAGCTAGGAATTCGGCCTATGGAAAGTTGAGAAACAAGGTGAGTGGGGGTCCTGAATTATTTTATGGATTTTATATTATTTTAATTCTATTTGCACCTCATGCATATTGTTACGTGCATATCATTTTTTTTTTTTTGACAAGTGGTGTGTATGTATTAAGGAAAAAAGAATATACAAAGTAAGGCAGTCTTATTCTCCTTCTTTGGACAAACAAAAAAAAAGGAAAAGAGACTCCGTGAAACCCAGTAGGACAAGCCCTGAATTACAATTGGAAATAAAAAACAAAGATTACATATTATTCTTGTTACTAACTTTGTGAAGCAAAAACCCGGAAAAAGGTAAGCTAGGTAAGACAGATTGTTATTTTATGCTAACATTTATTGGTATGTGATGAGCACATCTATGTGTGAAATCTAGGGTAGTAAAACATCCATTTTACATATTTAGAATGGAGCTACCTTGGGTATTACTCTCTTTTTGCAGGTTTTATATTTTCAAGGCCTTAAGGAATATCGGGCACTATATCTCCAATTTTACACATAAAAAGGTCCTGTTTCTTTCTAGGGTTGCAAAGAGAACGAAAATATGAGCAAGTTGGATGTGTTCAATTAAAAGTACACATTTGTTTGGTCCCTCGTACAAGTGATATTCTTTTCGGGCTAAAAAAAGAATAATGGATCAGAATTGAACCGAGATGCAGAACCAGCCCATCTGCAGTCGTCCTAGGGGTATAAGGAATATTCTAAGATACCAATAAGGATCGATGGACCACACCCTGAAGTGACAGAAGATTTGTTTTTGGTAACAACAACTACCTAGCATAGTTGGTGAGTTATGGTGTGCAAAATCCCTTGCTCATTAGGAGGTCTTAAGTTTGAACCTCTTGATTGCCATTGTTTGGAGAAATTTTTTTGGAAGATTTTCTCTCTCCTACTCATCACTTAAAGCAAGGAGGTCTGCCAACTCTTTGTGCGCAAGTTTGAAGAGAGAGAGAAAAAGAAGGAAATAAAAGAGAAAAAAATCTATAAAAAAAGAAGGAAAGAAAATAGGAAAAAATCGTTGGAAATCCCTCCTACCTTTTCTCTCCTCTCTCTCTCTCCTCCACCTCACCAACCTCAAGAGGCTACCCACATTTGAAGAAAAGAAAAAAAAATATAAAAAAAAGAGAGAAAAATAGGAAAAAAAATGAGTGAAATAAAAAAATCCTCTACTTCCTATTTTATCTCCCAACCCTCCCTCCACATCACCACAAAATCGTCCAAAGTAATGGATCCCCATGGATGTGCTCCGCTCTCCCCTATTCTTTATAAAAGGGAGTCCACCAAACCCTAAAGGGTTGTCCCTCTCAGTCCCTCTTCTTACTACCCTTTCAATTCTTAATTTAGGATTTACATTTCAATTTTTACTTTGATGCTTCCCTTTCCCCAAAGGTTCATGGCTAGATTATGTGTTGGCTTTTCCCTCTCTAGCTATGGAACAATCCTTTTATTTTGATTATTTATATTGCATCCATTAACCTAAAGCCAAGTCGAAAAGCCCTTGTAAGAGTACTCTCTAGTCAAGTAGGGAAGTTCGTATTATTTATGGTGCATCCCTCAGGCTAAGTAGAGATACCAACTTATGTGCCTCTCTCTAGTTTTTTCCCCTTTTTATTTTATTTATTTACTTTCTGGCACTTTTTATTTCATCACTTTTACTTTCATTTATTTGCTTTTTAATTGTGTGATTTGACTATCTAAATTCCTAGATGTGAATGGTTAGGTCGTTCCATTTTTATTGCAAATTCAATTCAAATTTCCCTAGATGTGTTGGTTAGGACGCTTTTAGATGCATTTGTGTTAGGTTGATAGTTAGAAATAGATCACCATAATTAATTTGTGCACTTTTGCATTACTAGAAGAAGCCTAAAATAAAGTGGTTGATGTCATTGTGTCTGACCCGTTAGCTACACTGATTTGTACGCTTGCGGTTACTTTTAAAATTCAAATAAGTTTTTTACGCCGTTGCCGGGGAGACAGTTCCATGTCATTTTTCGCTTTCTTTTGATAAATCGGAGTGCATTATTTGCTTTATTTTGTTTTTCTTTTTCATTTATTGAATTCCTAAGAAGAGCAACTTGTAATAATAGTTGTAACGATGGAGGTCACCAAGCCTCCCAGTATGACAAAAACAGGTTTTGCCCTGTAGTAGTACCTCAGGAATTGACCTGTGCAACCCCGGATCCCTGCCGGTAAGCTCACAAAACGCCAAAAAAAAATTCAAAAATCAATCAAAAAAAATCCATTCTTGTGTGCTTGTCTTATTCTAGTTGTGGGTAGTGTTCTGTTGTATGAGTGCTGGGTGGGTACATAATAGTGCGAATAGGTTAGAAAGAAGAGATCCAACAAGTAGTGACCCTATACGTTTACTCTCTTTAGTACCTTTCAATACGGGAGACCAACAACAAAACCCTCCACCTAAATCTCTGAAGGATAGGTTCTACCCTGCTAGAGTAGCCCAACCTTCCTGTATAGTTCTACCACAAGCCTAAGGCAATAATTTTGAGCTCAAAACTCAGTACATCACTATGTTGTCCCACTTCCATGGGCTAACCTCTGAGGATGCATACCTATTCTTTAGGGAATTTGTGTCACACCCCACTCCTGATAGACCAACTTACCATTAGGATACCGGCGGTGTGAGTAAGACACGTACCTGTCTTACAAACCTACTAAGATCTCTGATAGCAGTACCTTAACATTTTCATAATCTCACAACACAAACCAACATAAGCAGTGGAATTAGAGTATAGTAGCGGAATTATAAATAAAATGGGGAAATATCTAATGGTAATATAATAGCAATAATCGAGTTATTCTATTACATTCATCCATGACATATAATATAATCTCAAGAGAATATACAATCCACAACTATATCCAAAAGTATCAAAATGTGATATACAATCTCACTGTGTGACATAAGCACAGTGATCGCAAGCACAGTCCTAATCAGGCTCCTCCACTTTTGGCATCCACCAGTTGCTCACATCATACTCCGACCCAAAAGATACTGGGTCACCCGCCATTGGCACCACGGTACCTGTATCATCATCTAAAAAGGGGTCTATACGTGGGGTGAGCTTTCCAACTTGCTCAGTGAGGGGTGGGGCAAGCACATCCAAGCAAGATAATAGCAGTAATAATTTATGATGCATGATTTCAAAAATTAAACACATAGTCCATGATTCTCATGATGCAGTTCATTTGTTTATTATCCACCAAACAATACAAACTAAGTCCGATAAATGCTACTACGATGCATTAGGCTGTATCCCTCGTCTTGAAAATAACATCGACTATGCAGAAATACAAACTCTAGCCGTGATTATAAGTCTGTCGGTCCCCGTATGCATCCATGGGTCACCTAGCAAACCCTTGATAATCTGCTCCTGGCAATCACAGCACCGGTAACACATCGGCCATGTCAGATAGGTTCCCGCCTCCGGCAATAATCACATCATACCATAGGAGTGGCACTTTGGAAAGGCTCATCAAACATACCATAATGGGTCATCCAACACCTCAACCCCTGTTGGTAAGGGTGCGTAGCATATGGAGTGATACCTAAACACATATATACTATATGTCTTCATAATGATACAGTTAGTATGGATTACACGATACCAGAAAGACCTCAGTCACAAAGTATAATCCATCTCCAATACAGTCCCGGGTACACGATACTAGAGAGACTTTGGCCACAAAGTGAAACCTGAGACCGTTTACCTAGTCTAGCATACATATCACAGTTGAGTATGGACTATGCAACATTGGCAAGACCTCAGCCACGAAATGTATCCATTTACAAATGCAGTCTCGGAGTACACGATACCAGTGAGACGTTGGCCACAAAGTGTAACCCGCGACTACAACTAACTCTAATGTACATAATCAATGCATGAATGTAACATACATACGACAATCATGGCACCGGTACCACCTCGGCCATGTTGGATTCCGTCTCACACAACACATCCAAACACATGACGATCACGGTACCGGTACCACCTCAGCCACACCGGATCCCATCATACATTTCCATACAACTCATATCAAAATCGTAAAATGATAATGTAGCATATAATCGTATTTGAATAATTACAATTAAACATACAATTCAAAACATATAAGCAATTTAATGATAATAAACATTTTAGAAATAAACACAATCCATCCATCACCTTGTTGATCTTTGTTCGGTTTAGGGTTTAAGTAAGGCAACCGATCGATCTATTCAATTCTGGCTTCGGGGCACGTGCATGTCACTGTCTTAGATAAAAATGGATTCATACATCAGTATGCGTCGGGAACATCGGGAGGGACCTATACAAGTCACCACTAAAATGTTCAGACACTGTCTCCCAATGACAGTAATGTCACCGAAAACAACCACCAAAAACAAGGCATTTCCACTAGAAATATCAGACCTATTTCTCGTGGAGGTCACAAAGAGCACATAAGGCTCCATATCCACTGGAAATATGCCACCGAAAATAGACCTAGTGGATCCGGTGGGCTGATTTCGGTGGTGGTACAGGGCAGTCCAACAGTTTGTGGCTTTCCGGCTCGGACCCGATTGCTAGGATTTGTTTTGTAGAGTTTGTAGGGGATGTTCCTAGCATCATTCTAAGCCAAGAAAATTCCAAATACACTAAGCCATTTGGGAGATACATCGATCAAATGATCGAAACCCTAGTTGATCTTTTGGCATTACATGTTGTCGGAGCTCACCGTGCTTGGTTCGAGCTCGGCAACAACACCGGGAGAGTAGAACACCCATCCTATAACCTTAACATGGTGTGTGCACAAAGATTCCATCCATACCTAGCTTTTTCTAGGTTGAAATGAAGAGAGAGAGTGGCATAGGAGGTTGTACTTACCTTCGGTAGTGATTCTGGCAACAAGGTAGCAGCCGGCACCAAGGTAGGCCTCCAATCCCCTTCTTCTTCCTCTTCTTCTTCCTTCCTCTCCTCTTTCTCTCCTCTCCTATATTGGGCACAAGGGAAATGTCTCATTTCCCAACTTATAACTTAAGTTGGCCTTAAGGGTCTGTATGGTTTGAACCTCTTTTGAACCAATCGGGTTAAAATGAGTTTCGGGACACGAGGACCCGCACATTAAGGTCCATAAGGTGTTCACATCAAAAGAAAGATGTGGAGAATGATTTGGGATTATCCAGAATCATTTATGATGCGAGTGGCTGAACCCATAAGCATCGGAACCTCGACCTTAGCCTATGGACCCACCGAAAACACGCACCGGATTTATGCCCAGGCTGCTTCCGGCGGTGGTTTGTTTTCGGTGGTCAAGACAGCTTGTTGTCCCATGGTTGGTCTCACACAGGTGGTTTCCCTCAGACATGCCCAAGGCTTTTTGACAATTATGATACATTCCAGAAATCAAGTGTGGGGAGTCAGGCACTTACCGTTTAGGATCAAAAGGCATAATTCCCCTCTAGTTAGATAGGCATCCAATATATGAACATGTGGGGCATCTCTACCCCTTCGGTAATACTCAATCGCGAGCCAAAACCCAGTCATACTTTTAATCTCTGATACGAGGCTTGTCACAATAGTTCAAATTAGACCGGATTGGGCTATGGGTGTATCAATTTAAGGAGGTTTGTGTTCTGATTAAGGTCCAATAGTTGACTGATGATGCTATAAAATTAAGGTTCATAACTTTTGCGCTCAATAACCAAGCTAAGAAATGGCTCTATGGTCTGCCTACTAATTCCATTACCACATGGGATGGGTTTACTCTAGTCTTCCCAAAAAAAATTCTTTTCTTTGCATAAAACCAATAAACTCAAGAGTGATATTCTTCAATTTTAGAAGAAACCTACTGAGTCGTTCTCCAAATTTATGGAGAGATTTAAGGACCTCCTTCAAGGGTGCCCTCACCATGGAATTGATATATGACAATTTTATCAAATCATTTATGAGGGTATTGATTATCAAACCAAGCAGTTGTTAGAGTCTATGTGCCCCAAAGGTTTTACATCTTTTACAGATGAAGACGATACTTGGAACTTTTTACTTGAATTCGCTAAGAAAACCAAAGAATGGGAGTCTACTCAAGAAATTGAGAGGACAAATAAGGGTTACCTTGTAGAAGGTGTTGTGACCAAAGAGGCTCAACTTGAGAGTCTTATCAAGAGACTTGAAGCCATAGTAGTCAAAGGACCTACCCAACTGAACCAAATAAATCATTCTATACCTATGTGTAGTTGGTGCCAATCTCCCATGCATGTGATGGAGGAGTGCCCTAATATTTCTCGTGTGAATGGTTTAAATATAGGTCCTGAAAATGTAAATCCCAGGTCCCAAATCAACCCTTATAGTCAAACCTATAATCCAGAATGGAGGAACCATCCTAACTTCTCTTGGAATCAAGCCAATAATCAAGTAGGTCCTAATTTTCAACCTTTGAGTCAAAGGCAGTTTGTTCCCCAACAAGCCAATCAAAGGAACATACCCCCTAATCAGTAGAATAATTTTAGGATCCCCACTCAATCTGCTATTCCACCACCTCCTGTAAATCAACCTCTAGGATTCATAAGAGGAGGTGGTGATTTGGCTAGGCTTTCTTCTTTAGAGAAAAGCATGGAACTTCTCATGAGTACTTTTATGACAAGCCAACATAACATAGAGAAGCAAATCTCCCAACTTGCTAATGTTTTGCTAATGTTTTGCATGAAAGGGAGAAAGGGACAATGCCTAGTCAGCTAAACCAAATCCTAGGAATGTGAATATGAATCATCAACCAGTTCCGAATCAATTGAATTCAATTCAAAAGAGTCCACAACAAGATCCCTCCAACCAATGTAATGTTGTTTATGCTCTTAGGAGTGGCCGAGAGTACCAACAGAGTGTTCCTAAATCTTCCCCATTTATTACTCTTATTAACTCTCTTTCTGTTGAGGACACAAGTGTGCCTTTCGTTCCAGGTTTGTCTTATGAACCTAAAGATTCTTCTGAAATTAAAGATGATTTGGTTGAGGAAACCAAAAATGATTCTTTAGAAAAAGAGAAAAATCCTAACAGTGCCTATGTTCCTCCTATCCCCTTTCCTAGTCGGTTGGTAAACAAAAAGAAGACTACTTCCATGGACAAAATTTTAGAAGTTTTCAAGAAGGTAGAAGTGAACATCCCTCTTTTGGATACCATATTCTAGATCCCAACCTATGCAAAGGTCCTGAAAGATTTGTGTACTCACAAACGTATTACTAGTGTGCCCAAAAAGACGTTCTTGGCAAGTAACATTAGTTCCATAATTACTCAGCATATAGCCGTCAAGTATAAGGATCCAGGGAGCCCTACCATAGCTTGTGTCATAGGCGACACCTACATTGAGCATGCATTACTTGACCTTGGCGCAAGTGTGAATCTTTTGCCTTACCATGTGTATAAGCAACTAGGATTGGGAGAATGAAAAGCCACTGGAACTACTCTTCAGTTGGCATGTAGATCTATTAAGTTCCTAAAGGGATGGTTGAGGATGTCTTACTTAAAGTTGGAGAATTTTTATTCCCTATTGATTTCATTATTTTAGACACCCAACTAGTTACCAACATTCGGGACTAGATCCCAATTATTCTTGGTAGACCATTCCTTGCAACCAGCAATGCCATAATTAATTGTAGAAAAGGTACTATGAAACTTTCTTTTGGTAACACTTCTGTGGATTTTAATGTCTTTAGGTTGGGTAAGCAACCAAATCTTTATGAGAAGGAAGTTTATATGCTCCAGAAAATTCCAGATTCTATTAAGACTTAACTTGATATTGATTTTGATTCTGAATTTCAAGAGTGTACGGAAAAATTGGGTGGTTCTGATGATGGAATTATGTCTGAGGTTTGGAGTCTCCAACCACCTATAGAACCCTTAGGACCCCCTTCCAATTCCATTCCTAAACCTTCTATAGTGGAACCCCCTAAGCTAGATCTTAAGGAGTTACCATTTGATTTAAGGTATGCTTTCCTAGGGCCTGACCAGACTCTTTCAATAATTTTTTTTTCAAATTTGACTTCTAGCCAGGAAGAGAAATTACTTAAAGTGTCAAAATACAATAAGAAAGCCCTAGGTTGGACCGTGACTGACATCAAAGGAATTAGCCCTTCTATTGTTCAATATCATATTCACCTCATTGAGAGGTCCAAACCTTCAACAGAACCCCAAAGGAGAGCTAACCCAGTGATGAAGAAATCCATTCAAAAAGAAATTCTAAAGTAGATGGATAATGGGATCATTTATTACATTCTTGACAGGGGCATTTGCCATAGATCATTTAAGGCCCTCATGAAGAAATTTTGGATCTCCCATATGTTGAAGTCCTTCAGTGAGTTGTCATCTTCTGCTCTAAAAAAGATCATGGATCTCCATGAACCTCTTTATATAGATGACAAACTTTTACCCAGGTATGACCCCCTTATATTGTCTTTGCTTTTAATTCTTTCCATGCATTGAGGACATTGCATGACTTAAGTGTGGGGGAGAGAAACCAGTTCTTTATATTTTTGTTTTTTCCCCATTGTTTTTGTTTATTTTTCTTTTTGTTTTTTAGCTTGCTAAGGATGAAGTCCTACTTTGGTTTTTAGTTAATGATCATACCATTCGGTCGGTTGATGTATGAAAGTAATAATTTTGATCATGGTACCCATCTTGAACACATAAAAACACTATTGAGAAGAAAGAAACAAGTTTGTGCCTTGAGGTGGGACTCTTTTTTGAAAAATAAGAAACCCTTGTTTTACGGTGTTGGACCATATGTAAGTCTATGGGTTCCTTGTACTCTTGATTTAGAGTTGAGATCTTCTTTTTAATTTGGTATGTGTTGACAAATACACAATTTTAAATGAAGTGTGGAAAGTAATACAAATGAAAATTAAGAGTTGATCTCCTTAGAACTAGACAAGGCATTGTGCCTTAGGAAGCGTGGTGTCTTGATCGAAACTCTTAGAGAATAAATTTCTGAAAGAACTCTAGCATCACTGTCGATGTGGGTATATGCAAAAAATGAAGCTACATAGTAACTTGGGTGTCTGGTGTTTGCTCCACCATGTCATTTAGGCCAACAGTAGTGGAGTAGGTTAGAGTTATTATGAAAGAAAAAAAAACCACACAATAGGAAAGTGTGTGTAAATGTCATCAATGCCTTGGTAACATGTTTGGTCAAAAACACTCCAACGCCTTAGTCTTTGGTTCCCTATTACTTCACAAGTGGTCTTGCCTTAAGATAAGGATGTTTTGGAAGAGACAATGTGAATTCTAAATGAAAGAAATATGTTTGTGCCTAATATCGATATGGAGTAATAAAATTTAAGTGTGGGGGTCCCTAGATTAAGTGCAAGCGAATTATCTTTACTCCGGATCGGTATGGCCCTTACCTTTAGCCAAAGATGGGATTTCGTTTTCTTTTGAATTTTAGGTGTATATTCACTGCAAATACCCATGAGACATAACTCGTCACCAGGGGAGACCTAGGGGTTTAAAGGGTTGTTGCACATGCTAAGTGCAACTGTGATTCCTATAAAAGGGAGTTAGGTTTTTTGTTTTTATTCTTTTTCTTTTTGTTTTGCTCGAGGACTAGAAAATTCTAAGTGTGGGGGAATTTTAATGACCACATTTATGTGTGAAATCTAGGGTAGTAAGTCATGCATTTTACATATTTAGAATGGAGCTACCTTGGGTTTTGCTCTCTTTTTGCAGGTTTTATATTTTCAAGGCCTTAAGGACTATCGGAAGCTATATCCCCAATTTTACCAGTAAAGAGGCCTTGTTTCTTTTATGGTTGCGAAGAGTATGAAATTCTGAGCAAGATGGATGTATTCAATTAAAAGTACACATCCGTTTGGTCACTCGTATAAGTGATTATTCTTTTCAGGCCAGAAAAAGAATAATGGATCAGAATTGAACTGATATGCAGAACCAGCCCATCTGCAATTGTCCTAGGGGTATAAAAAATATTCTAAGATGCCAACAAGGATTGATGGACCACACCCTTAAGTGACTGAAGACTCGTTTTTTGTAACAACAACTACCGAGCGTGGTTGGTGAGTTTTGGTGTGCAAAATCCCTTGCTCATTAGGAGGTCTCAAGTTCGAACCTCTTGGTTGCCATTAAAGCAAGGAGGTCAGCCAACTCTTTGTGCGCAAGTTTGAAGAGAGAGAAAAAGAAGGAAATAAAGGAGAAAAAAATTTAAAAAAAAGGAAAGAAAATAGGAAAAAATCATTGGAAATCCCTCCTACCTTTTCTCTCCTCTCTCTGTCTCTCTCTCTCTCTCTCTCTCTCTCTGTCTCCCCTCCACCTCACCAACCTCAAGAGGCTGCCCATGTTTGAAGAAAAGTAAAAAAATAATAAAAAAAAGAAGAGAAAAAATAAGAAAAAATAAGAAAAAAAGGCAAGAAATCAAAAAATCCTCTACTTCCTATTTTATCTCCCAATCCTCCCTCCACATCACCACAAAATTGTCCAAGGTAGCGGATCCCCTTGGTCGTCCTCCTGTCTCCCCTATTCCTTATAAAAAGGAGTCCACCAAACCCTAAAGGGTTGTCCCTCTCATTCCCTCTTCTTACTACCCTTTCAATTCTTAATTTATGACTTAAATTTTAGTTTTTACTTTGATGCTTTCCCTTTGCCCTAAAGTTCATGGCTAGATTATGTGTTGGCTTTGCCCCTCTCTAGCTATAGAACCATCCTTTTATTTTGATTATTTATATTGCATCCCTTCCCCTAAATCCAAGTAGAAAAGCCCTTGTAAGAGTACTCTCTGGTCAAGTAGGGAAGCTCGTATTATTTATGGTGCATCCCTTGGGCTAAATAGAGATACCTCCTTGTGTGCCTCTCTCTATCTTTTTCCCCTTTTTATTTTATTTATTTACTTTTCATCACTTTTTATTTCAGCACTTTTACTCTTATTTATTTGTTTTTTAATTGCTTGGTTTGAGTATTTAAATTCCTAGATGTGAATGGTTAGGTCGTTCAATTTTTATTGCAATTTTAACTTTAATTTCCCTAGATGTATTGGTTAGGACGCTTATAGATGCATTTGTGTTTGGTCGGTTAGTTAGAATAGATCACTATAATTAATCTGTGTACTTTCACATTACTATAAGAAGCCTAAACTAAAGTGGCTGCTCTCCTTGTGTTTGACCCTTTAGCTACATTGATCCATACGCTTGCAGTTACTTTTAAAATTCAAACAGTATGTGGTGTGATTGGTTAATGGTTAGTATTGCATCATGTAGAACTTATGGGTTAGGATTATCACCACCCAAGTGCTACAACCCCTTGTCAGTAAAGGTGAGGTACTAATTAATCCCGACTCGTGGCTACCTAATGAGCAATACACTTCTGGGGTACGATATACTGTACACTTGATTGCCTAGGAGTACCAACCTAGGGGCTTGCCAAGGGACCAAGGTTCTTTTTGGGACTGGCTGACTCCTGGCTACAATTAGCTTGTATCCTTAAGGCTCGATGTACTGAGAAAAGGGATACCACCCATGTTGCATAGCACTATACTACTTTCGTAGACTTAGTAATGGACTAGGTAGTAGTGTAATTTTAAATGAATCCATGAGTATCATATAAGGTGTGAAGCACGCATTGTATCATTTGTATTGTGTTTGCTTGCTTGCCCCCACCCCCTCACTAAGTATGTCATGCTCACCCCTCTTTATGTACCCCTCTCTAGATGACGAGACCGGTATTTTGTCGATCATCAACAATGATTATGCGGAAATGGCCATGGACTTTTTGGCCAATATTCCAGGGAGTGTGACTAACCACAGACCCAAATGTGATGACTGTGCCTTCGGAGGCCAAATCTTCTGACGGATAGGATAGACACATAGGAATTCTCTGTTTGTGTATTAATGCTCCGCTAGACTAAGCACTCTGATGTACATATCCCTGCTACTAATGTAATAGGTGAAATTATAAATATTTGTTTAGGAAATGTGTTGGATATCAACTGTAATTGTAAATATGTTCTACCATGTAGCAGACATTGGAAAATATGTATTTTTTTTATTTTTTTTATAAATACTGGATTGTTATACACAAAAATTCTGATATATGTAAATGTAGTGTGGTGTTATGATTGTACCTCCCTAATCTTGATCATGGGGAAACAGGCTGACTGGATACAATAAGGTGTCCAGTGCCACATACCTTGGCTGGAAAAGCAAGGTGTGACATAGAACATGCTAGTTGTAAATCAAAGCATGCTAACGGGCTAAAACTAAACTAGCAGTCTATGGAAAAAAGTTAGTGCGCTACAACTAGCACTATGAAGCCAACAAACGGTGTACCCTTACTATTCTTAAATAAATCCCCAACAAAGGCACATGGGCCTAATTCACCAGCCCATGGACTTAGGCTATTGGTCTAAACAAGGTTAAATTTTTAGAACTTTCTACCAAAGTGTAGGAAGTCTAGATACTTGTAGAGTCTATTGTCTAGACCCTTCTACCATAGTGTGGAGGATGAGTCTAGATCCTTCTAAGGAAACCTCAAGAAGCAAGAATGCTCTAGAGAAGAGTTGTATATGATAGGTTCTTCTGGGGTCTTCCAACAAGAAGACGGGAATGTTCTAGGTTTTTTGGCCAAAATGTTCTTAACTATTGGATGGATGACAAGTGTAAATAATAAGCACATTAATATGTGAAATCTTAGGATGTAAGCATGCATTTTTACATACTTAGAATGGAGCTACCTTGGGTTTTACTCACTTTTTGCAGGTTTTATATTTTAAATGCCTTAGGGACTATCAAGCTTTATGTCTCCAATTTTACACATAAAGAGGTCCTATGTTTTTCATCACTAAGAAGAGAATGAAATTCTGAGAAAGATGGATGTGTTGCATTAAAACTACACATTCTTTTTGGCACCCATACAAGTGATTATTCTTTTCGGGTCAGAAAAAGAATAATGGACCAGAACAGAACCGAGATACAGGCCCAACCCTTTTGCAGTTGAGACCCACTTAGGCGATACACTCTCTCTCTCTCCTCCCCTTACGTTGAAGACTTTCTCTCTTTTTGAGAGACTATATGAAGATTTTCTCTCTTCTATTCCTCTACTTAAAGATTAAGGGCATGGACGGCATTTTCACAAAAAAAATAGAAGATCAGGCAAAAGAGGAAATCGTCCAAGGGGTTTTGCACAAGTTTGAAGAGAGAGAAAATAAAGAGAAAAAATAGGAAGGAAAAGGAAGGGAAAACCGTGGAGATCTCCTCTCTCTTATGATTCTCTCATTTTCTCTCTTCTCTCTCCTCCACATCATCTCCTTAGATCTAAAAAAAATCCCAATTTGTTGGACTCTCTCTCGTATCTCCCTTTCTATCTTCTCTCTCCTCCACCTCATCACAACCTAAATCATTGGACTCCCTCTCCCCTATTCCCTATAAATAAAAATCATCCAAGAGGGGAGAGGGCACATTTCTCTCTAGGGTTTTCTCTCTTTCTCTAGCACTTCTATTTTAGGGTTTTCTTTTCTCTAGTCTTTCTCTATGTTTTCTCTAGTTCTTCTTCTAGTCTTCTTCTTATTGGTTTAAGCACTTATGCAATGGATTTTTATTTAATAAAAATTTTTTTTATATGTTTATTGTTCATGGTATTCAGTTGGACCTTTACTTTCTAGTTCTAGGCTTAGTTCTAAGTGACAAGAACCAAGTGTGGAGCATATAAGTTTTCAAGTTCAGATTTGTCTTCTCCAGGCCAAGCAATTTCAGATTTGGTTTATTCTAGATCTGGTTTTTAGGGCTGGTAGTATTTCATATCAAACAAGAAGCAACAAGTTTTAATTCAAGTATGGAAGTTTAGGTAGGTAGGCTTCTTGCTACCCATTCATTCTTAACTTAGGTTTTTAATTTCAGTTTTACTTTATATGGTTTCCCTTTCCCCCAAGGTTCTTGGCTAGATGATGCGTTGGCTTTGCCCCTCCTAGCCATAGAACCATCCTTTTATTACCTTTACTTTCAGTTATTTACTTTTCCTCTCTTTCCCTAAAGCTAAGTAGTGAAGCCCTTGTAAGAGTTACTCTCTAGTCAAGTAGGGAAGCTTGCATTATTTGTGGTACATCCCTCAGGCTAAGTAGAGAAACCTACTTGTGTGCCTCTCTCCAGCTTTCTTCTCTTTTAGTTGCACTTTTATTATTTATTTCAGCATTTTTACTTTATTGCTTTTTATTTCAGCACTTTTACTTTCAGTTATTTACTATTTATCTGTGTGGTTTGAAGAATTTAAATTCCTCTTGGATTGCCTAATCAAGAGGATTGAGGCTATTGTTCCTAGAGAGCCATCATCAGTCAATTTGGTTAAGATTTGTGCTTGGTTCCAATCCCTTGGACATGTCATAGAAGAATTCCCCAACACCTCTGGGGGCACTTCAAATGATAGTGTTAATACCTTATACCAGAATAATCCATATAGTAACACCTATAATCCAGGATGGAGAAATCACCCAAATTTCTCTTGGAATCAGGGCAACCAAGCAGGACCTTCCAATTTCTATAATTAAGGTCAACCTGGACCCCAAAGGCCTCCCTTTGCACAACAATCTTTTTCCCAAAATACTTTTCCTACGTCAAATGTAGGATCTCAGGCGAGTTTTCCTAGGGCCCCTCTCCTATCATCTTATCAGCAACCCCCTGGGTTTACCAACACTAGAGAGGCAAGTCGAATAAGTGACTTGGAAAAAAATATGGCCCTCCTCATGACAAGCCATCAAAATCTTACGAGAGAACTTACCCAAGTTGTCTCAATTATGCGTGAGAGGGAGAAAGGAACTTTACCCAGTCAACCAAAGCCTAACCCTAGGCATCATCAACCTATTAATTCACAAGGACCAACTAATGCACCACTGAATATAGTACAAGGTCAGACCCAACAAGGACCCTCTAACCAATGTAATGTTGTTTATGCCCTTAGGAGTGGTAGAGAGTACCAACAGAGTGTTTCTAAATCTTCCCCATCTATTACTCCTGTTAACTCTTCTTCAGTTGAGGACACAAGTGTGTTCCAGGTTCGTCTGATGAACCTAAAGATTTTTCTAAAGCTAAAGATGATTTGGTTGAGGAAACCAAAAATGATTCTTCTGAACAGGGGCAAATCCCTAACAGTCCTTATGTTCATCCTATCCCATTTCCTAATCGCTTGGTAAACAAAAAGAAGACTGCTTCCATGGACAAAATTTTAGAAGTCTTCAAAAAGGTAGAAGTAAACATCCCTCTTTTGGATGCCATATCCCAGATCCCCGCCTATGCAAAGGTACTGAAAGATTTGTGTACTCATAAACGTATCACTAGTGTGCCCAAAAAGGTGTTCTTGGCAGGTAACATTAGTTCCATAATTACTCAGCCTATAACAGCCAAGTATAAGGATCCAGGGAGCCCTACCATATCTTGTGTCATAGGCAACACCTATATTGAGCATGCCTTACTTGACCTTGGCGCAAGTGTGAATCTTTTACCTTACCATGTGTACAAGCAACTAGGATTGGGAGAATTGAAAGCCACTGGAACTACTCTTCAGTTGGCAGATAGGTCTGTTAAGATTCCTAAAGGGATGGTTGAGGATGTCTTACTAAAGGTGGGGGAATTTATTTTCCTTGTTGATTTCATTGTGTTAGATACTAAGCCATTCTCAACCAAGGATGAGATCCCAATAATTCTAGGAAGACCATTCTTGGCTACCAGTAATGCATTAATCAATTGCCGGAATGGTTTCCTAAGATTATCTTTTGGTAACCAAACTGTTGAGTTTAACATGTTTAGGATTGGCAAGCAACCACATATGGAAGAAGAGATCAATATGCTTAAGGATTTTCTGGATTTTTCTGATGATTTAGTTACCAACTTTGATATTGATTTTGATTCAGAATTCCAAGAGTGTATGGATGAGTTGGATGATGATAGTGAAAATTTCTTTTCTGAAGTCTTGAGTCTTCACACACTTGTGGAGCCCTTAGGACCCCTTTCCAATTCCATTCCCAAACCTTCCATAGTTGAGCCCCCTAAGCTAGATCTTAAGGAGTTGCCATCTAATTTGAGGTATGCTTTCCTAGGGCCTGACCAGACTCTTCCTGTAATAATTTCTTCAAATTTGACTTCTAGCCAGGAAGAGGAGTTACTTAAAGTGTTAAAAGATAATAAGGAAGCCCTAGGTTGGACCATGGCTGATATCAAGGGTATAAGCCCTTCTATTGTGCAACATCATATACATCTTATGGAGGATTCCAAACCATCCACGGAACCCCAAAGAAGAGCTAACCCAGTGATGATGGAAGCTATTAAGAAAGAGATCCTAAAGTGCTTGGATCATGGAATAATTTATCCTATTTCTGACAGCCAATGGGTAAGCCCAGTTCACGTAGTGCCTAAAAAGTCTGGTGTGACTGTAGTTCCTAATGCCAATAATGAGTTGATCCCTACCCGTGTCCAAACAGGATGGTGTGTGTGCATTGATTACAGGAAGTTAAATGCGGCAACCTGGAAGGACCACTTCCCATTGCCATTCATTGACCAGATGTTAGAGAGGTTAGCTGGACATGAATACTATTGCTTTCTTGATGGATATTCCGGCTATAACCAAATCCCAATTGCTTTAGAGGACCAACATAAGACCACTTTTACATGCCCATATGGAACATTTGCTTACAGGCGTATGCCCTTTGGGCTTTGCAATGCCCCTGCTACGTTCCAACGATGCATGATGAGCATTTTTTCTGACATGGTCAAAAATTCTTAGAAGTATTTATGGATGACTTTTCAATTCATGGGAATTCCTATTCTGAATGTCTTCATCATCTTTCCCTAGTTTTGAAAAGGTGCATATCTAAGAATTTGGTTTTGAATTGGGAGAAATGCCATTTTATGGTTAAATCTGGTATTGTTTTAGGCCATGTAATATCCAAGGAGGGAATTAAGGTAGATAGAGCCAAAGTGGATTTAATTGATAATTTACCACCTCCTCAATCTGTTAAGGATGTTCGGTCTTTTCTAGGGCATGCAGGCTTCTACAGAAGGTTTATTAAGAACTTTAGTCAGTTAGCCCGACCTCTCACCTCATTACTTGCCAAAGATCAAACTTTTGAGTTTTCAAAGAGTGCCTAGAATCCTTCAAGCAACTTAAGAAGGAGTTGACCAATGCACCCATTGTTCAACCACCTGTTTGGACTGAACCTTTTGAACTGATGTGTGATGCTTCGGATTTTGCCATAGGAGCAGTTTTAGGTCAAAGGATTAATAAGTTACCCACTGTCATTTACTATGCTAGTAGGACCTTAAATGATGCACAACTCAATTATGCAACCACTGAAAAAGAATTTTTAGCTGTTGTGTTTGCATTAGAAAAGTTTCGGTCTTATTTAGTTGGTTCACATGTGGTGGTGTATACTGATCATTCTGCTCTCAGATACCTAGTTCAGAAGAAGGATGCCAAAGCCCGTCTCATTAGGTGGGTTTTACTTTTGCAAGAGTTTGATTTAGAAATTAGGGATAAGAAATGAGTTGAAAACCTAGTTGCAGACCATTTATCCCGGCTTTCCAATTCCTTGACTGTTGATTCTTCAGTCAACGAGAACTTTCCAGATGAACAATTATTTGCAATGTCCAGTGAACCATGGTTTGCTGACATTGTCAACTTCTTAGTTTCAGGTGTGACTCCGGATCACTGGTCCACCCAAGATAAGTATAGGTTTCATTCCCAAGTTAAGCACTTTTTCTGGGATGGTCCTTATTTGTTTAAGATATGTCCAGATCAGATTATCCGACGATGTGTTCCTGATCATGAGCAACATTCCATTCTCTCTTTTTGTCATGATCATGCATGTGGTGGACACTTTGGACCTAAGAAGACAACCGCAAAGGTTCTCCAATGCGGATTTTATTGGCCCACTCTTTTTAGAGATGCTTTTGATTTTTGCAAGGCTTGCCCTGCCTGCCAGTCTTTTGGTCGTATCAATAAAAGGAACATGATGCCCCTCAACCCTATTTTGGTAGTTGAGATCTTTGATGTATGGGGCATCGATTTTATGGGACCATTCCCTAATTCCTTTGGGAATTTGTACATACTTTTGGCCGTTGATTATATTTCTAAATGGATAGAGGCCATACCTTGTAAAACTAATGACCACAAAGTGGTGGTCCAGTTTCTCAAAGAGAACATTTTTTCCCGCTTTGGTGCACCACGTGCAATAATTAGTGATAGGGGAACTCATTTTTGTAATCGGCCTTTTGAGGCCTTAATGAAAAAGTATGGGATCACCCATAAGTTATCTACCCCTTATCACCCTCAAACTAGTGGCCAAGTGGAGGTGTCTAATAGGCAGATCAAACAAATCTTGGAGAAAACTGTTAATCCCAACCGTAAGGATTGGTCCCTTAGGCTCATTGATGCCTTGTGGGCCCATCGGACTGCATTCAAGACTGACCTTGGTCAGTCTCCCTACCGTTTGGTGTATGGAAAAGCTTGTCACTTACCAGTTGAGTTGGAGCATAAGGCCTTTTGGGCCATTAAGAAGCTTAACTTTGATTTGTCTGATGCGGGAATTCATCGTAGGCTCCAACTATCTGAGTTGGAGGAACTTAGGAATGAAGCATATGAAAGTTCTAGAATTTACAAGGAAAAGACCAAAGCTTTCCATGATAAACACATTCTGCGTAAATCTTTTGCAATTGGTGATAAGGTCTTATTGTACAACTCTCGATTGCATCTTTTTCCTGGTAAGCTTAGATCCCGATGGGATGGCCCATTTATTGTTCATAATGTATATCCCTATGGGGCTGTGGAGATTTTGAATCTAGGAACAGGGGTAATTTCGAAGGTTAATGGTCAGCGTTTGAAGCCATTCCTCGAGTTTCCTACCACTAGTAGTGAAGAGGTCATGGATCTCCATGAACCTCTTTACACTGATGACTAAATTTTAATCAGATATGACCCCCTTGCATTGTCTTTGCTTTTAATTTTTTCCATGCATTGAGGACATTGCATGACTTAAGCGTGGGGGAGGGAAACCAGTTTTTTTTTTTCTTTCACTTTGTTTTGTTTGTTTTTCTTTTTATTTTTGAGCTTGCTAAGGATGAAGTCCTACTTTGGTTTTTGGCTAATGATCATACCATTCGGTTGCTTGATGTATGAAAATAAAATTTTTGATTAAGGTACCCATTTTGAACGTATAAAAACCCTGTTGAGAAGAAAGAAACAAGCATGTGTCTTGAGATGGGACTTTCTTTTGAAAATAAGAGACCCCTGTTTTATGGTGATGGACCATATGTAAGTCTGTGGGTTCCTTGTACTTTTGATTTGGAGTTGAGACCTTCTTTTAATTTGGCATGGGTTGACAAATGCACAATTTTAAATGAAATGAGAAATGTGGTATAAAGAAGAATAAGAGTTGATTCCTTTGGAACTAGACAGGGCATTGCGCCTCAGGAAGCGTGGTGTCTTGATCGAAATTCCTTGGGAGGAAACTTCTGAAGTAACTCTAGCATCACTGCCTTTGTGGACATATGCAAAAAGCGAAGCTACATAGTAACTTGGGTGTCTGGTGTTTGCTCCACCATGTCATTCAAGCCAAAAGTAGTGGAGTAGAATAGAGTTTATTAAGAAAAAAAAAAAGAAAAAAAAATGTGCAAATGTCATTATTGCTTGGTAACATGTTTGGTCAAAAACACTCCAACACCTTAGTCATTGGTTCCCTATTTCTTCACAAGTGGTTTTGCCCTAAGATAAGGATGTTTTGGAAGAGATGAGGTGAGTTCCAAATTAAGAAATATGCTAGTGCCTGGAATTGATAAAGGGTAATAAAAGTTCAAGTGTGGGGGTCCCTTGTAAGAGAAATTATCTTTGCTCCGGATCGGTATGAGCCTTACCTTTAGCCAAAGTTGGGATTTGTTTATTCTGAATTTTGGGTGTATATTCTCTGCAAACACCCACGAGACACAACTTGTCCACTAGGGGTGACCTAGGGGTTTAAAGGCTTGTTGCACATGCTAAGTGCAACCGTGATTCCTACGAAAGTGAGTTAGGTTTTTTTATCTTTATTCTTTCTCTTTTTGTTCTGCTCGAGGACTAACAAAGTCTAAGTGTGGGGGAATTCTGATGAGCACATTTATGTGTGAAATCTAGGGTAGTAAAACATGCATTTTACATATTTAGAATGGAACTACCTTGGGTTTTACTCTCTTTTTGCAGGTTTTATATTTTCAAGGCCTTAAGGACTATCGGGAGCTATATCTTCAATTTTACACGTAAAGAGGTCCTATTTCTTTCCATGGTTGCGAAGAGGACGAAATTCTGAGTAAGATGGACGTGTTCAATTAAAAGTACACATTCGTTTGGTCACCCGTACAAATGATTATTCTTTTTCGGGTCAGAAAAAGAATAATGGATCAGAACTGAACCGAGATGCAGAACCAGCCCGTTTGCAATTGTCCCAGAGGTACAAGGAATACTCCAAATGCCAACAAGGATCGATGGACCACATCTTTAAGTGATTAAAGATTTGTTTTTGGTAACAACAACTACCTAGCTTAGTTGGTGAGCTATGGTGTACAAAATTCTCTTGCTCACCAAGAGGTCTCAAGTTCGAATCTTATGGTTGTTTTTTTTTAGAAGATTTTGTTGAAGATTTCCTGCTTTTCACTCACTTAAAGCACTAAGGGCATGGAGGGGATTTCCACATCAAGTTAGAAGCAAGCAAAATCGTGGAAGCAAGAAGAGAAGAAAAAGAAAAAAAAAAAGGAAAGCAAAATCGTGGAAGCAAGAAGAGAAGAAAAAAAAGGAAAGAGAAAAAAAGGGGAGAACCAAAAATTGTCCAAATCTTCTCTCTCCTCCACATCATCACCAAAGATTGTCCAAATCACACAAAGGAAGAAAAAAAAATCGTCCCTAGGAGAGAGAAAAAAAAGAAGAAAAATAAATTAGAAAAAAAAGGAAAGAAAATAAGCAAAAAATTTTAGGAAATTTCTCAAAATTTATTTCTCTCTTCTCTCTCCTCCATCTTAG
This sequence comes from Macadamia integrifolia, assembly GCF_013358625.1. Classification (NCBI taxonomy): domain Eukaryota; kingdom Viridiplantae; phylum Streptophyta; class Magnoliopsida; order Proteales; family Proteaceae; genus Macadamia; species Macadamia integrifolia. The sequence goes on from NC_056566.1 coordinate 18,287,703, forward strand.
CACTTTTGGACTCAAAAGATCTCACAATCAATTGTGGGTTTCTCTCTTTTAGGAAAGAGAAAATTGTTACCCTACCTCTCCATTCCCTATAAATACAACTCATGTAAGAGGAGGAGACACAATTCATTCTTCTTCTAGTTTTTTTTAGTTGCTCTCTCTTTCTCTTGCTCTCTCTTTAGTTCTAGTTCTTCTCTATTTTTGCTTTAATCACTTTTGTAATAGTTTTTTTTATGTCAATTAATGCAAGCACTCTTTTATTTTTATTCAGCTCTTTTTATGTTTATGATTTATGCAATTGAGTTGTAATTTTTTAAGTTATAGTTCTAGGCTTAGATCTAGGTGACAAGATCACGAGCCGTGGAGCAATTTTTTTTTCAAGTTCAAGCATTGATTCAAGTAAGTAGGCTCTTTCAGTAGTCTTCTCTCCCCCCTCTCATTCCCTCTTCTGACTACCATTTCTTTCTTAATTTAGGATTTTTATTTTCAGTCGTTACATTATTGCTATCCCTTTCCCCCAAGGTTCATGGCTAGTGTATATGTTGGCTTTGCCCCTCCTAGCCATAGAACCATCAATTTATTGCTTTTATTTTAATTGTCTCCCTTTCCCTAAAGTCAAGTAGAGAAACCCTTGTAAGAGTGACTCTTTGGTCAAGTAGGGAAGCTCATATTATGATGCATCCCTCGGGCTAAGTAGAGAAACCTACTTGTGAGTCTCTCTCTAGCTTTATCCCCTTTTTTTTACTTTATTTTTATTTCAGCATTTTTTTCCTTTAATTATTTATTTTTTTTTAATTGCGTGGGTTGTTTATTTTCAGTTATTTATTTATTTAATTTTAATTGCGTGGCTTGCGTCTTTAAATTCTTAGATGACGAATGGTTAGGACGTTATTTTTAGGACGGTAATTAGAATTAGATCACAACCATTAATCAGTTCACTTTCGCATTATTAAAAGAAATAAAAAAATAAAGTGGCTGCTTTCCCTGTGTTCGACCCGTAGCTACACTGATCCGTACGCTTGCGGTTACATTTTAAATCTCAAACAGTAGATCACATGCATGGTAAGATTAATAATGGATTTCAAACATGTAACCTCAAATTGAGGGTTTATCATGAAAATTGGTTTTATTTTACTATTGTAGATAGAATTATATATATGTGTAATGAAATCTGAGATGGGATCTTCATTATTGAAGGCCGATTTGGAACTCGGAGACTGGGTTCCTTACTTAAAGCTCTGGAACAGAGAATTAATTTGAAATTGAAAAGAAATCACATCTCAATTTCACTAAATTGAGAGTATAGAGACAAATGCAAGAGATATTGAGTATGAATTCCATGCATTCTTATGGAATTGAGAATTTATCGTCAATTTTGAAGTTAAAATACTAACATCCACTCTAGGTTCATAATTTCATATAAGAAATTGAGTCAAATTGGGGGAAATCTGAAATTTCTACTGAATCCCATGTGAGACCTTAAGGATTTAAAATGAAATTTTTTAAATTGGACTTGAAGAGGAATTGCAGAGCATATAAGGGAGGTTATAGATGATCTTATTAGGGAGATATTAGGTAGCACTGTTAGAGGTAGATAAAAATTTACTTGATTTTAATATATGTGTATAATCATTGATTTTTAGGAATCCCAGATAGCCGTGAGAGAGATTCTATGGCACCAGGAGAGATTGTGGGCCCTGATAATCACGATGAGTGGGTTCCCTTCTCAACCCCCCATTCTTTTGGTGTGTTTGTTTATTGTTGTTCATGTATTAAATTACTTGTGTATGTGCATTTGCATTTATTCTTTGATGGTACTAATATGATGGAATGAGATGGAATGAAAATGAGAAAGGTAAGACAGGTGAGATTGCATGATTCGTTGTGCATCATTTAGAATGCTGGGTTAGGTATCACAACCCCAAGTATTACACCCCTTGTCCGTAGGGGGTTAGGTACGGACTAATCCCGAATTATGTAGCTGCCTGATCAGCAATGCACTTACGATAAGATGTGTGGCATCAGTTATGGATGTGAGACAGGATACTACGTACTGTATACCTGTAGACATATATGATATGGGGTTACTTTTAGGGGTTAGCCAGTGTGGCCTGAGACCCATACCGACACTGGCTAGCTCCTACCTGCGGCATAGCTTGTATACTTGAGGCCTAACGTACAGGGTAGGGTATGCCACCTACGTTGGTAGCACTTATAACCATAGGTGATGAGACCTAGTAATGGATTAGAAATTTCGTATAGTTAATTAAATGGACTAATAAGCATCATTCTCTATGTGTGGAGCATGCATGAGCATCATTCTCTATGTGTTAAGCATGCATAGTATATAGATGTGTGTGCTTGTTCTCCCTCACCCCTCACTGAGCATTACCAGTGCTCACCCTTCCTATTTACTCTTTCTAGATGTCGAGGTTGAGACCAGTGTTTTGCCAATTTTCTGCTCTGATTATGAGACAGTGGTCGTGGATAACTTAGCCAATTTTCAAGAAGATGGAGTCAATCATGGACCTGACTTTGAATGCGACGACTACGCTTATGGAGGCCAGTACTTCTGAGGAGTAGACTTACCAGGGACTATTCTTTTTGTGTAAATAAATATACTTCCACAAAGATCATACTTTTTAAGGATCCGAGTTTTTTGGAAGCTATCATATTTTGTGTATATATGTAGATATAAATGGATGACAGTCTTGAGGGTTCAGTCTACAGATATGCATGTTTATACTTGGATCACTATAATATAATGAACTGTTGTAAATAGCCTATGAATCATTGCACATATAATATCAGATATCACATAAAAGCACTGGGTGAGTATGAATTATTTATTTGATTTCATATATTTGTTAAATACTCTGATGATCATGGCTTTTGGACATATGTGGTTGTGGTGTTGTGGAATCTCCTAGAGTTGGATTCTGGGGAGGTATCAGGCTGATTGGATGGGGTAAGGTATCCAGTGCCGGCATACTTGTGCCAAGAGAAGGCAGGGTGTGACACCTTGGTCAGATCTAAGACACTTGAATGTCCTTCCTATTTCATTCTCCATTCTCTTCTTGAAGATCTAAAAACACTCTAATGCCTCTGTTTTATCCTGAAGAAACATGACACACGTCATGTTGGTACGTTCATCTATAAATAATATGAAGTACCTTTCACCTCCAATTGCCTTTATCCTCATGGGTCGACAAAGATCCTTATGGATCAAGTTTAAAGGCTTACTTGAAAGATATTCCTTTCACTTGTATGTGGCTCTTGTTTGTTTTCCCTTCTGATATGGAAAACATATATGATTGCTTGGAGATTTGATCTTTGGGTAAGTCTCTGACAGCATTCTTCTTGCTTAGATTGGCTAGGTTTTTTGAAATTGATATGCCCCATTCTCCAATGCCACAGCCAGCTTTCATCTTCATGACTGATCGTGCATTTATCTTCCACACTCCTTGATAGAATGTATAAATTTCTAGCTGTCCTGGAACCACAAGCCACTGTCTTCCCATTCTTGGCCTTCTTAATTATACAACCTTCCTTGGTAAATACAACTTCATTGCCTCAGTCACATAGCTAACTAACATTGAGAAGGTTATGTTTCAGCCCACTCATATACAACAAATTGTTAGATTTGATTTTTCCTTGGTCCAAGTTGATTGTCCCTCTACCTTCAATCTTGGCCCCATCATTGTTCCCAAACCTAACTAAGCCACCATCAATCTTGTCAAGATTAGCAAATCTTCCCTTATTACCTATCATGTGAGTAGAACATGTCACACCCTACCTTCTCTTGGCACAGGTATGCCGGCACTGGATACCTTACCACATCCAGCTAGCCTAACACCTCCCCAGGATCCAACTCTAGGAGAGTCCACAACACCACAACCACATATATCTAAAAGTCATGATCATCAGAGTATTTAATGGATATATGAAATCAAATAAATAATTCATACTCACCCAGTGCTTCTATAGATGATATCATATGTAAAATGATTCATAGGCTATTTACAACAGTCCATTCTTTTATAGTGATCCAAGTATAAACATGCATACCTGTAGTCTAAATCATCAAGACTATCATCCACATATATCTACATATATACACAAAATATGACAACTTCCAAAAAACTCGGATCCTCAAAAAGTATGATCTTCATGGAAGTATATATATTTACACAAAAAGAATAGTCCCTGGTAAGTCTACTCCTCAGAAGTACTGGCTTCCATAGGTGCAGTCGTCGCATTCACAGTGGGGTCCATGATCTATTGCATCTTCTTGAAGATTGACGAAGTTATCCATGGCCACTGTCTCATAATCAAAGCAGGAAGTAGGCAAAACATTGGTCTCAACCTCGACATCTAGAAGGAGTAAATAGGAGGGGTGAGCACTAGTAATGCTCAATGAGGGGTGGGGAAGAACAAGCACACACATCCATATGTTATGCATGCTCAACACATAAAGAATAATGCTCATGCATGCTCCACACATAGAGAATGATGCTCATGAGTCTATTTAATTGATTATAAAAAATTTCTAATCCATTACTAGGTCTCATCACCTATTGGTATAAGTGCTACTAACGTACGTGGCATACCCTACCTTGTACGTTGGGTCTCAGGTATATAAAGCTACTCCGCAGGTAGGAGCCAGTCAATGTCGATACGGGTCTCAGGCCACACTGGCTAACCCTTAAAAGTAACCCCGTATCATAAATATGTCTACAGGCATACAGTACATCGTATCCTGTCTCACATCCATAACTGATACCACACATCTCATCGTAAGTGCATTGCTGATCAGGCAGCCATATAATTTAGGATTAGTCCATACCTACCCCTCTACGGATAAGGGATGTAGCACAACCTAACCCAGCATTCTAAATGATGCACAACCAATCATGCAATCACATATACAAATATGGGCACTTGCACGTGACCCATCACACCTGTCTTACCTTTCTCATTTTCATTCCATTCCATTCCATCATATTAGTATCATCAAAGAATAAATGCAAGTAAATGCAAATGCACATACACAAACAATTTAATGTATGAATAACGATAAACAAACACACCAAAAGAATGGGGGGGTTGAGAAGGGCACCCACTCACCATGAATATCAAGGCCCACAATCTCTCCTGGTGCCGGAGGAATCTCTCTCACGGCTATTTGGGATTCTTAAAAATCAACAATTATACACACGTATTAAAATCAGGTAAATTTTTATCTACCCCTAACAGGGCTATCTAATATCTCCCTAATAAGATCATCTATAACCTCCCTTATATGCTCCACAATTCATTTTCTAGTCCAATTTAACAAATTTCATTTTAAATCCTTAGGGTCTTACCTGGGATTCAATTGAAATTTCAAATTTCCCCCAATTTGACCCAATTTCTTATATGAAATTATGAACCTAGAGAGGGCATCAGTATTTTAACTTCAAAATTGACGATAAATTCTCAATTCCATAAGCATGCATGGAATTCATACTCAATAGCTCTTACATTTGTCTCTATACTCTCAATTTAGTGAAATTGAGATGGGATTTCTTTCCAATTTCAAATTAATTCTCTATTCCAGAGCTTCAAGTAAGGAACTCAGTCTCCCAATTCCAAATCGGCTTTCAATAATGAAGATCCCATCTCAGATTTCATTTCACATATATAATTCCATCTACAATAGTAAAATAAAACCAATTTTCATGATAAACCCTTAATTTGAGATTGCATGTTTGAAATCCATCATTAATCTTACCATGCATATGATCTACCATCAATTCCCAACTTGCAAGTGAATCTTGGACCTCAAAATAGTAAAATAAAAATGAATTTTTACCTTGCATGTGGAGAATTAAGCTTCAATTAACTTGCATGTAAATTTCAAGCCTTAGAATAGTAAAATTAAATGGATTTTCTCCTCATCCATATGGAATTTTTCCTAATTAAGGAGAGTCAGTGAGAGTCCTCTCTTTGTAGGAATCGGTCATTGTGTATACATCAATTGACTAAATTATTACATTCCTTTCCAATTTAATCCACCAATTTCAGAGAAATTAAACTCTATGTAGTTGAGTTGTTACTGAAATTTCCAGATTTTCTCTCTTTTCACAAATTCCAGTCCAAATCAATTAAAACCCCCTTTTATTTCTAAAAATCTCTCTTATTAGAAGTTAATCTACGTGAGATTTCTTACATTTTTTCTGAATCCTCTAGCAATCTCCCAAGCAAATCGATCTCTAAAGTAATTTCTCTCTCTTCCCTTCTCTTCTTCTCCTCTCTTCTTCTTCTTCTTTCTTTCTCCTTTCTTCTTCTTTAGTCCAAATGAGAAAAAGAGGGAGAGAAATGGGGTGGTGGTGGGTATTTATAACTCCACTAAGTCTTAGTGGCCCACTAACTATAATATTATATATTACATATTGCATATACATATTACTTACACTAATTTAAATTTCAGATTATACATTCCACACCCATATTAAATTATAAATTCTAATTTCATATTTTTTTTCTTATTTAATTTATTTTAATATATTTACTACCTTATTTATATATAATATTATATATTCAAATATAAATAGGGTACCTATATATTAATTTATTTTAATATATATAGGGTACCATATGACTTACATTACTATACTTTTAATACTTATAGGTACTCATCTTTATTTTATAATTTTTAATTCCATTATTTATTATTTATCTTAATTAATTATCTCTGAGCCTTAGAAATAGTCCACATGTCCCATTTTCAAATGTGAGACCCATTTCAGCCAATTCTGGCATTCTGTCTAGTCAACAAGCCAGTTGGACACACACACACACAGAGATATATATATTATTATTATTATTTTAACTCTTATGGAAGGTAAATAAATACCTATTGGCCCGTTTTTCCTACTGTTTCTTCCAACACTATTGGCAGAAGGTACAGGTACATGTTGGGTCATCCCTTCCTTCCTCGTATTCCACTGCTGCCAGCCAAACTAGTGTTGGCTTCTCCAGCTTGTCACTTTTGCCTATTCACAGTCAATGTAAAGAGGTGAGATTTGGAGTGTTACAAAACACCCACTATCAAGAATCCAAGGAGATAGTCTGTTATTTTCCTTGAAAGTTGTTTGAACAATCAATGAACTATTATTTTGCTTTCTCTTCTCTCAACCCAAATCGCTTTTTCAGCAATAGTGATGGGTGTTCTTTCCTTCTCTTCAATAAGCATCTTCTCATTCTTATATTGCCTATTTGGTGGAATTTGTTTCCAACTTATCATAGCTTGTTTTTGAGAGGGGAGTATGGTCTTGCAATTCCTTTCCACATGACCAATCCTTCTACACCTGTAGCACTCAATACTGCCATCAACAATAGGGGAAAATCTATTCTTGCTTAAAAAATTTTTAAGGTTTTCATTTCTTCTGCACTCTGCCACACAGTGCCCAAACATGTTGCAACCATAGCAATACCCATGAAACCTTTGAATCAGCCATGAATTCCTATTGTAACCATTTGACCTCTGATGATTGCCTGCAATGAAACCATACTGATCAACCTTCCTTTTAGCAAAATTTTCAGGTTTTGAACCCCTTTTCTACTTATTGACAAACCTTAATGGATTCTGTACAGTGCGTTTCCCTGTTATTTCATACTCTTTGAAGATCCTCCTTTCTCATAGCTAAGACCAGATTTATCATTGGTAGGTCTTTATCTATAAGGATCTCACCCAGCACATTGCCTTCATTTGATACTTAAAGATTTTCTTTAGCCTCCTTAGTACCAACCTCCTTGCCCTTGCCATTCACAATTGTAATTGTTGGAGGTGTAATAGCAACTATTAGGTAGTCCTTCTGTTTCAATTTTTCAAGTTCGAACTTTAACTTTACAACTTCCTCTTCTAGCTTAAAGCATTCATTATCCTTTGTAGACAAACTAAGGCTAATATTTTCAGTCATCTTTTGTGTTTCTTCAATATTTTCAGTCATCCTTTGCTGTCTCTATTTTATTGTTCTTGTTGTTGCCTCTTGCTTTGTTCCCCCTGGGGTTGGCTCTTCCTTGTTGGCTTAAGCCTTCCCCTCCCCCTTTTCTTCCCCCCCTTGTATTTTCTTTTCGCTTTGGGTATAAATTTATTTATTCATCCAAAAAAAGTTTTAGTTGACTGATTAGCTATCTTTCTTTTTCAAGCTGTTTCTCTAACCCCTTGCTTTTCTTTCTCTCTGTCTTAAGTTCATTTAAGGTGGAATAGAAGATAGCTTCCAAATCTTCTTCATTTGCAAACTCTTCATCCTCCTCTTGTTGCTCATTGCTAGCCATAACCATGAAAATTGTTTCATAGTTCTCATCATCAGACTCCTCAACTTCTGATAACTCTTTCAAAGTAGTCTATCTTCGTAATTAGGCTTTTCTTTTTAAAAAAGCCTTTCTTCTTGGGAATGAACTTCTTCTTTTAAGTTGCTCTCTGATGCTTGAGCGTCTTGATCATCTGACTCAGTTAACTTGCATTTCTTTGGACACTTAGAGGCGAAGTGTCCCATGACACCACAGGTTAAACATTTCAAGGGAAGTTTTTCCTTAAATTTACCTTTGCTACTTTTGAACTTCCTAGCAAGGTAGGCAATCATTTCATCTTCAGAATCCTCCTCGTCGCTCTCTTGCTTGATTTTCAACTTCTTTATAGCTTTAAATTCTGCTTCCTTCTCTGTGGGCTTGGTCTCCACCATTCTTATGTCATAAGTTGTCAGTATGCTATGGATTGCATCAAGACTCAATTCATTAAAGTCCTTGGACTCTTCTATTGCAGATACTTTAGGATTATAAATGTCGGGCAAGGATCTAAGGATCTTATTATCACTACGTCCTTGATTGTCTCGCCAAGTCCTCTGATAGAACTAATGATTTCACTCACAATTCTCATGAAGCTTTCCACAGTACCACCATCAGACGTCTTTAGACTTTCAAACAAAGACCTATAATGTTGTAGCTTGGCTTCTATGACCTTGTCATCACCTTCATAAATAGTCTGTAGCTTGTCCCATACCTCTTCGGCAGACTTACATCCTGTAACCCCTAGAAAATTCAATGTCAACAATTACATTCAAAAAGCATTCTTTGCCTTGAAGTCATTCTCAAATTTCTTCAGTTTAGCTGAATTCCATATTTCACCAGTGGGAATTTTATAATCGTTCTTCACTGACATCTAAACATTGTAACCCATCGACTTCAAATATGTTTCCATCCTGATGCGCAAAAAAGAATAATTTGTTCCATCAAACATTGGTCCTTTATTGTTATTGTAACTACTATGGCTATCAACAGATGCCATCTTTCTTACTCTTAGTAAACTGACCCAAGTTGTTAAACTCTGAGTTTCTGGGTAACCTGGTATGCACTGATACCACTAGTGAATCCCATGTGCCATTGAGCGGGGGTGGATTAGTGGTTCTAACGATTTTCTTGTAGTCTTGAACTAACAACCCAATAACGGAACTTTCACCATCCAAATTTTAGATTGGCAGAGCAATCCTATAATTACCAATCACACAAATGACACATCCACCTCACACCATAATGTAGCTAGGTCTACTAAACGGTGTCCCACCACTTTGCACATTACTCACTTCAAATATATGTTTAAAATAAATGCGAGACGGTAACATCAGATATACGTGGTTCAACCAAAGTGTTTACGTCCAAGGAGGAATACCCGTATAGTGTTTCGTATTTCCTTAATACAATACTCAAGTTTCAGGAACATCAATAGTTGCTTCAATTCGTGCTACAACAAGAACGATGACAGCAAGCCCAATCCCCAGACAGGTACCCACTTGCTAGATTTACAAAATTTAAATATAAATATTCAAATCCCACCCATTACATCAAGTCTAGGTTTCTCGATAGGAAATGACAGCCTAGAATAAAAAATAGGTATTTCGAATTGCGATTACCTCTCCCTAAGTAATACCACGATCACTTTCTGTTTAGAGTTTCTGACACAACGTGCACGCACTCCAATGCTCAAACCAGCTTTATAACTTGAACCTCCATAGTTTTTCGCGCACAACACTCTCTGAGGGAAAAAACTTTGAGCTTTCTCTGCACAAGGACATAGTGCTAGTTCTCTGGAGCATGTAGCGAAAAAGGCTCACAAATCGAACTCCGGATGGCCAAGATATGGCCTTCCAAAGTTAGACGGTCCGAATATGCAAGTGGAGGGGTAAATCCGTAAATAAAAGATCTTTTTGTGACATAATGCGTGTAACGAATCCATATATGCGTCTAATGACGTCATGTTGACGTCAACGTGCTTTACCAAAACCGTATTCTGCTTCAAACAACTGAATAGAACATTCATTACAATATTCTTTATTCCCAACCAACAAGATTACCCAAAAGGGTATCTGAACTATAACTCCTTCGCCTTGTGCCCAAATTGACCCAAACAAATTGCAAAATAACCACTGTGACCTGAAGAATATGAATTTAATTGTTTCTACAGAAAAAAATGGCAAACAGCATCCCAAATTTGACCAACCTTTTTTAATCCTCTCTCAATTTGACTCTTTTCCACGCAACAACTTCTTCCTTTGAATTCAGAATGACAAGATTAAACTTGCATTGAAACCACGACTTGATGATCTTCATTTTTAATGAAGACATCAGTCACATCACTACCTAGATCTGCCATTAAACCTTCCCAAAATAGTTTTAAAGTGGACCCCACTACGCTATCCATGAAACCGAAACTTTTGATGTACAAGAACTCCATCTGCTGCTCCTTGACTTTGCCAAATGTTGTGTTACACTGTAAAAAAGTGTTGAACATATCCGGGTGCCTTTGTAACCCTGTCAAATGACTAAAATACCCTTGACACGTTATATATAACCATTTGACCACTTAAGCTCTTTCAAACCACCATTAACTACTTCCTCAACACAAATATGACCAAATATGTTGCCAACAATGACAAATCAACCTCAGAATCCTCTAATTTTCCAACAGAAGCCATAACACTGCAATAAGGAAGAACAATGAGTCATTGACTACAAACAACATCAGAAACATTATAAATAAATCAAGGGATAAAGGATCCCTGACGGTGTGGAGAAGGAAACACCAGACGTGCGGATCAACGCACATGGGGGACAGTGCAGTCTTTTCACATGCACCAGTATCTAGGTGGATCCTACGCCAGATCGGCAAGCTTCTTTTTCCCATTAATCAATACCCTATCAAAGAAACCGTTTACCATCAAACTGAACATTCATAAAAATAAATTGAACAATCAACAAAGAATCAGAATCATCCACTAGAACCATATTCCATCATAAATCAGAAGTGACAAGTGACAAACAAAATTTAAAGAAGAAATATATACTTGAAATTAATACTTAACAAAGAAGATGATACAAAGACTTGAAATCAACACTTGACAGAATTTGAAATATGCAAAGCTAATGACCAACTCTGCAGGAACTAAGAGAGGGAGAGAGACGAAAAAAACCTTACTGGAATCAAGGGTGCTTCTAGAATCAAGGTGCCGCCAGAGGAAGAGAAGTGCCGCCGAAGCCTCAAGATCTGTGGCTGATTGTGCGAAGGAAGATCTCGATTAGGGCCTTTTTCTTTAACAAAATGAATCCATGCTTCTCACTGCATGGTATCATGTAGACAAACTAATAGCATTTGAATAAACAGAATCATTTTATAAATTATAAATAACATAAACAATTGAAAGGCGCCCACCCATAGTACTAGTCTACTAGGTGTCCCAAGGTGCCCGCCTTACTAAGTCAACAAAAGGCAGTTGCATGCCCAGCCTCTAAGATCCACTTGGCCGCCTAGGCAACGCTTTAAGAACCATGGTCTTTTGAGAGAGTTTGAAAGTTTTCATTTTTCATGTACCTCTTTACATTTTTCTACTTTTATTTCAGATTCCCTCTTACTGGTTACTGCAACAAATCATGAACAGCGATACAAATACTTTTTTTTTTTTTGGGTGAATATATTGCAAATACTATTATTAATGCCTACTGCCTACTTCAGACCAGGGTTTAAAGTATCGGTCAGTATTGTATCGTATCAGCCGATAGTATCTGTATCGACCCTTACCGATACAATACATGAAATTTTTAAAACCCTTTGTATCGACACATATCTTATGATATATACTGATACGCATCGATACACCACCAATATGATACGATGCGCACCGATACGTATCGATACTCTATGAAAAATTCAAAATCGAAGTGAAATGTACGTTTCAATATGTATAGGTACGTTTCGGTATGTATCGATACGTGTCGACCGTCACACACCGATACATATCGATACGGTCATAAAATGACAAAGATGGGTAAGTTTTCAAAAAAACATAATTTTTTGAGGTGTTTTTGTTTCAAAGTTACTACCAACCATTTTTCTCTCTAACTAAAGTAAAAATCAAGGTTGGGAATAAGGATTTTACATTTATGAGACAACTACAAACCTTGGATTCTTGGTGCGATACTCTCAATTTACTGTTTATGCATAATACAAGTTATATATAACTTTTTTTAAATATTTTTTTATGCAAAAGTTTATAAAAAAGTGTTTCATATCCATTTATGCGTGTATCTTAGCGTATCTCCAATACGATACAATACCCTCTGATACGTATCTTAATTTTAGCTGACCGATATGACGACCGATACCGATACTTTAACCCTTGCTTCAGACATGGACAACACAATTTCAATCCTTTGATTCACATCTTGACCAGCTAAGCTTAAAAAAAAAGAATCCGTTTACTCCCTCTTCTAACTGTAAAACCATATTAAGACGCAAGTGTAAATTCATTTACTTAGCTGCAAAATGATAAAAGGGTCAGTTTAGATGACATGCTGCAAACTTGAAATGCACTATACTAGTAATGGAGCTTGGGATGCTGTCCACGGGGATTTGGGAATTTGCTAGTTTTATTTTTGAGGGCTGTGTCTTTTAGAGTTTGGCCTTGTTGGGCATGTTCAACTCAGAACATAGTTGTCAAAGCGTCACCTAGGTGACATCTTGGCTTTCAATTGCCAAGTTGCCTAGGCAGGTGTCTTGGTCTCCTTGTTGGTATTGCCTTGTGTCAAGGCCCCCTCCAACCCCTTGGATCTCCTAGGACCCCATAACAACCCAAATCTAGTGTTTTCAAACCTATAGTCGCATCAATTTGATATCAGAGTCCAATTTCCTCCTCTCTACCCTAAATTATGGTGGCCAACAGTGATGTTATTCAGACTAGGTTGATAAACTCGCCACTACTGTTGATGGCCTCAACTCCACAGTCAGTTCCCTCCAGCCCATGATGGCATCTCCACAAGGCTCTATTGATAAATTAACTCTTCTGTAATGGAAAGTGCCCCCATTCAATCTGGGTAGGGGTGTCAATTCCTAAACCGAACCGGTAAAACTGGCCGGACCGAACAGATAACAACCCGGACCGAACCGAACCGAAGCCTTATTGGTTCGGTTCGGTTTCGAGTATTGTAACCCCAAAGCCAAACCGAACCGCACCGAAAACCGGATGAACCCGAAACCAAACAGAAAACGGCTCAAAACCCAGACCGAAACCGAAACCAAACCGGTAAGAAACCGAAACACTCCAAAATTCATTAAAAAAATCAAAATTTGAATAGTTTTGTATACATTTGTATGGAAAATCGAATCCAAACTAGACCAAAAACCAAAACCAACCCGGTTACAAATCGATTTAAGAAACCGAAGTTCAACAATTCATCATTTGGTTGTTTCCTAATGGCTCCATACCGGTTTAAAAAACCGATCCAAACCGAAATGAACCTAATAAATCCAAACCGGTACCAACCCGAACCCAAACCGCACCGAAGCCGACACCGGACCGAAACTGATAAATCCTTAATGGGTCGATTTCGGTCACTTCCAAACTCACACCGAAACCGGTGGAACCGGACCGAAACCGCACCAACCCGGACCGTTGACACCCCTAAATCTGGGGTTCCAATTCCAGCCCATAAGGCCCATCTAACGTTGCCCCACCACCACCACAGCCACCATATTTACCCCACCATCACATCCTCATTTTACACCACCACCACCATCATATGGAGTTGAACGACATGATGATCCTTTTGGAGCTAAAAGAAGAGCAAAGCTAGAAGTTCTTGATTTTTAAGGGGTTAACAACCTAGAACAGCTCCTTGATTGGGTTAATAGGGCTGCAACCTACGGTTCCAAAACCCTGAAATAGATCGTTCTGGGCCCACTAAAGTGACAAATCTTCAAATATAAAGATCAGTGGCAATTCTGTCATTTTGGTAACAATTTAGCACCTATGGGTAAGGTAACAAGGTAGGGAACAATCCAGGATTAAATTAAAAAGGAAAAGGACAATTCTGGAATTTAATATGGTGATGGGCAAGGTTTTCAAGTATCTTACCATATCCGCGGATACTAACCGATACGCATTGTATTTTTAAGGTACTGATATTATACAATACGTTTAAAAAAAAAATGTGTTGACTGTATCAGGTCAATACATGACCCGATATGGTCAATGCATCTCAATATGCTCGATACATGACCCAATATGGTCGATAAATGGTCAATACCTATCAATATGCTTGATACATCTCTTAATCTCTTACAAACTACAGAACATGATCTGTGACTGCAAAACACTTACCATGAGCTCCTGTAAAGCATTCGTATCAATTCTTTTTGGCAAAATCAACTTGATTCCTTGCTTCTACTGGAAAAAGCGACTTGAGTAATGTTGATTTCATCATCACTTGGGGATTAAACAGCTTGCAATCAAGGACCGAAACCAAATTTGCACAAGAACATTTATCCATCAAAACTTTGAATTTTTGGCTCAAATATTGGCTTTTAGTATTGAATTTTGCAATGGATCACTTTATTAGTGAAAACAACTTAAATGACTGCATTAAACGAGGGCGTTTTTTGACAATGATGTGTGCATCTAATGCTATATCTTCCCCAAATTGAAAATGGAATTTTTTTGGTATTAGAATATGTAAGAAACCTCATCTTTTATACATAATCAACTGAATGCACTTAGCTCGTCATGCTTTGTTCTCCTTTTCATACAAAATATATTTTACATTATTTAGTGTTTCATGCTTCGAATTTGTATTTGCATGTATCCTAAGCATTTGCATTTGTTTTTTCACCATTTCAATATGTATCTTTAGCGTATCTTGCGTATCTTCAATACGACATGATACATCTCTTAAACTTTAAACATTGGTGATAGATTTAAACTGAAATAAATATATGGACTCAGGGGCTTTATCTTAATATCAAGAATTAGGAGCCCCAATGAAAATAGAATAACTTAATTTCTTCTTCAACCTTTGACCAAACAAGGCAGCAAAACCCAGCCTGCTATCAAGTAAAACAAACTCACCTTGTAGAACCAATCTAATCCGAGTTCTGGTGGTAGTCAAGGAACCAGACCTGAACTTCAATGTGATTGTCACGACAGAGAAGGCCTTTGGATCCAAACTCTCCCAGAGTCAATACAACTTATAATACCATAGCTGTCAAAGCGTCACCTAGGCATCCAGACTCCTTTTTTGGGATGGGCGCCTTGCTGGTGTCACCTTAGCATTTTTACCCCCGACCAATGCCTTGTGTCGTCACCTGAAGCTTTGACAACTCTGTACAAGACAGTTTGATTCACTCTAGGGTAGGGAACCAGTATGGAGCAATTCAAGAAGAAAGGAGGAGAATAAACAGAAGTTGACTCAACCTACTAGGACTCCAATGCCACTAGAACTAGAGTAGGGTACAGTAGATAGTATTTTAATTCAAAATAAAAGAAGAACAAAGGGAAGAGAATGATGGAGAGAAACAGAAAAGGGAAAGTAGTTCAAGGAGGAAGAATGTGTGCCCTAGGTTGAACCAAGGAAAGAGAAAAAGAACAGAGAGAAGAGTGCACCATTCCCTATGCAAATAATAAAAACCAGTTATCTTCATTCCATTGCAATCTAAATCTAAACTGGTGCAATGATGGAGGGCCTTAGGGGAAAAGGGAAGAACTAGAATGGATGGGGAAAATGATGGGAATCACACCCACACATTGCACAAATCAAACTAATTCTCATTCAAATGAATTCACCTTGTCCAACATTGAGTATATGCAAGTATTGAAAGAGAATAACAAGACTCCTACTTAGACTCTTAACACTGAAACAACTTGTAACCAATCTTACTTCTCTATCTCCTACGTATCCCATCCAAAGTACACATGAAAAAAAAAAAAAAAGACATAATATTAAACTAAACCATTTGTAATGTAGAACTAGAATCACAAGTGATCCTAATCCCAGGCAGGATCTAAAATTCTAGCTGAATAGAGAAAATGTCCTCTAATAGGCTTGGTTCTAGCTTTCAAACACTCTCATAACAAACAAATAAGAAGAAAATAAGAAACAAAAAGAGAATTTAATGAAGTGTTGAGAAGGGGGAGAAGAATTAGTGAATGGGCATCTCACCCTCAGGTTTAGTCATCTCACCTAGGGCATCTCACCCAACTGCATCCCACAGCACAACAACATAAGCCATCTTTTTTGTTTAACTCAAATCTATCTTGTTATTATTATTGATGGGCTTTAAATAGCCTTACATTGTTTGGACACAAAGACATAATAAAAAAGGAAACTAAAGCTAAAAATAAAACCTTCTAATTTAACTTCTAACTTGCTAATTAAGTAAGAGTAAATTAGAAACTAATTAATGATAAAAAGAAAACTAAACTAAGTTACAAAATAGAAACTTCTTTGAAAATAAAAGCTAATTCAAATTAGCAACTAATGAAAATAGAAGCTAATTCAAAATAGCAACTAATGCAAAATAGAAACTACCTCCATCTTCTAATTAGGAAACAAAATAACAAAGGATATAGACTCAAAATAGGACTCTAACTAAACTAATTAATTAAATCATGTTTTCCTACTTTCTACCCGCATTTTAGGCCCATTAAAGTGGCCCATTACAAATAAAACCCATGGGATTAAAAGCCCAACATATACATAACCCAACCCAAGGCTTATTTGCATTAATTTCCAACCCTTGTTGGACCAAACTTTGGGCGGGACCCATTCTCCTTGGCTCTTGACTTCCAAAGCTGGTCATGCTGGTCCAATTAGGTAAGTGCAGCCTTATCTGCATCAACTCTTCTCCTCTGAAAAGACGTCGAGTTTGGATGAGGTCCAAGAATACAATCAGAATTGATGCTCTTGAAGAGAAAAGTACTAGCTATCCTCTTGAGTTTGAGAGGGGGAAGATCCTTTGCCGGAAGAAACTTCATCTCAAGGCCACCATGCTGAAAGGAGTATGTATTCTCATATTCACAGTGCTTGGCTTTCTAGTCAAACAACCATGGGCACCAGAGAAGGATGTGATAGATTTTCTAAGGGAGAATATCACACACTGAACTTGATCAATCAGTCCACCAATGGAATATGTGAGCAAACACCTTTCATTAATTTTCATATTATTGTTGTTCACCCACCCAACCTTATAGGGGTTTGGATGAGGCTCCGTTTTCAAACCCAGCTTACGAACAACATCTTTAGCAACGATGTTGGTGCAATTGCCGCGGTCAATCACCATATTACATAAGCTATCATTACATCGCACCCTAGTCTAAAAAATACTATTACGACGCCAATCATCCTCGAGAATCTTCTGTGTGGTCAAAAGAGGATAGATCACATAGAACGGTTGATGCTCACCATCATTGTCAACATCATTGATCTCACTAGGCTCACGATCACACTCAGCCTCCAGATTTATTATTCATGCTTTCGATTGCTGTTCTGGTACATAGGGTATAAAATTGTCCTTATCAATGTACGCTAACCAGTTAGGGCATTAATTAGTTTGATGCCCATATCCTTTGCATATAAAACATTGAATAGCCTCCTTTGGAAATACTGAGTTCCTATTATAATCATGATGAGGTGGGGAGTATGGACGATTAGGCCATGAAGATGACATGTCTGAATCACGTCGAGGTTGAGAATACGGTCGGCTAGGTCGTGAAGATGCCATAGATGAAGCACTAGCCTGTGGTCTACTGATTGAATTTTCCTGTGGAGATAACTGTGGCTGAATTGAACCAGGACCCCTAGGAAAAGTATCTGTAAATGACCTCCGATTGTATGGGTGTTTTAAACTTTCCTCAACATAATATGCTACTTGTACAGCATCTTCCATTATGGGCAGCCGACTAAACACAAAGGCAACACTAAGTTGAGGATACAAACCATTGCGGAATTGTGCCACCAATACTTCATCCCACTCCAAAACAGAACAAATGGCCAAATAATAAAATCTAGCAACATATTCTTCAACGGTCAAATTCTCCTGTTTCAACTGTGCAAATCTGAGATGCATGTGTTGCTTATAATCAGAAGGCAAGAATCTCCGGTTCATGACTTCATGCATTTCAGCCCAAGTAATGACTAAACCAATCCCTCGGGTTCGATTATGTTGTTGTTGCTTGACCCACCAGACTCGGTCCGTGCCTTTTAGTTTAGCCTCTTCAAATAGGATCTTTCGGACCTCAGTCAACCCGTACCATTTGAAGAACATCTCTAAGCTGTGAACCCAGTCAAGGTACAGTTTTGGATTGTTATCTCCATCAAAATCAAGGACATCCAATTTTGTTGCTCTTTCGACTCCATCATATCTTACCAGTTCCATATAGTGGTGGAGGTGGTGGTGGTAGTAGTGGTGGTGCTAGTGACAGATCCTGTGGAGTGGTGTAATCCCCAAATTAAATAAGACTCTTTCCTCTATTTGCAACAACCAATCGATCAATAGAAACTTGCATAGTTTCCATCATTGTCTTAAGGGAAGTGACAACAGTTGTGAGAGCATGAATTTTTGCATCAGTTTCTCCCTTATAGAAGTTCAGCTGTTGAATAACTTCACTATTGGCTACCATGGTGGAGATAAGTAAGATTACACTCAAATATGATGGCAAAATAGTAAATAAATGAGGTTTAAAGAACAATGGCAAAATATTAAATAACTCTTTTTGTTTAAGGGATGGCAGAATTGTAAATATCTGAAGTTCACTTTACACCATAAAGGATATCATGTGTGGGTGCAGGGGGATACTTGGAAGTGAAGTGTAAAAAGAACAACTAAGGATAAGTGGAGAATAAAAGCGCAATAATGGAAATCCAAGAAAAAAGATAAGGGGAAATAAATAAATGAAAGAATCGTGGTTGAGAGGGGCTTATCGAGGGAGACGTGAGTCTTCTTCTCTGTCGGTAAGAGCAGCGACAGAATAGGAGTTGATGGAGGCTGGAACAGGTAGGATTGGTTCTCGGTCTCTCTCTTCTCTTCTGCTCTTCTTCTTCTTCTTCTATTGTGTCTTCTTTTATTTTTTTTCTTTTTTTCTCTAGTGCGATCTTCCCTCTCGACTCTCTCTTCGTGCTTTTTTTTTTTTTTTGGTCTCTGCCTCTCACTCTCTCATCTCTGCTTCACCCTTTTTCTTCCTTTTCTTTTCTTCTGTTTTATTCCTCTCTTCTTCTCTTCTCACCTTCCTACTTCTTCTTCTTTTTCTTCTCTTCTCTGAACTTATGCTCTCTTTTTTTTCACTCGGTAGAACCCTAAAACATGTAGAGGTTTCGATTTTCCTTTATTTTTTATTTTTTTATTTTATTTTTGTTGTCGGAACCCTAGACAAGGGGAAGGAAATTGGGAGAAAGAGGGCGGCGGTGAGACAGGGTTTTTTTTTTTTTGTTATTCTTAGTCTTGATAGAACCTAGAACAGAGAATTGGAAGGGAAAAAGAGAGAGGGAGGCGAAAGGATGGGGATCCTTCGGCTCTGATAACAAGTTGATGGAGGGTCTTAGGGAAGAAGGGAAGAACTAGAATGGAGGGGGAAAAGGACAGGAATCACACCTCACACATTGCACAAATCAAACTAACTCTCATGCAAATAAATTCACCTTGTCCAACATTGAGTATATGCAAGTATTTAAAGAGAAAATAACAAGACTCCTACTTAGACTCTAACACTGAAACAACTTATAACCAACCTTACTTCTCAATCTCCTACGTATCCTATCCAAAGTACACATGAGAAAATAAAAGACATAATATTGAACTAAACTATTTCCAACCCTTATTGGACCAAAAACCTAGGTTGGACCCATTCTTCTTGGCTCTTGGCTTCCAAAGCCAATCATGCTGGTCCAACTAGGTAAGCCTTATTTGCATCATGCAATGCTTAAACAGATAAAGAAAAAATAAATAAAGTTCCCTAATCGGATTCTAAATAATAACTAGGTACCTAAACAACTGCCCAATCATAGTTGTCACGGCGCCAAGGCGAACCAAGGCAGTGGAGGGTTGTATAAGTGCTTAGGCGAGAAGGCGCCCGCCTTAAGGCGAACAAGTGTTATTTTTTATTTTTCCTATTTTCTAACATTATTTAGTAAGTTATATATACCTTGTATCATAAAAAATCAAGATTAATAGCCACATCAAATCATCAAAAATTAACATTAAGTCATATTAAGTTATAAAAATCAACATTTAGAGAAATGCTCTTATTCTATAATAAGTTTGATTGGTCAAATGATTTTATTTTTACATGAGACTTTTTGTATTAGTTATAACATAAAACCAGCTTTCTAACAAGTGTAAGATTACTTAAATCTGAGTTGTGATGACAAAGTTATGCTTCAGTCAAACTTATTTTTAAGTGGGCGAATACTGTTAAAATCGCCTAAATGAAAATAATTTTATGAATATCAAAACAAAATATTATTTTACCGGACTTTTGGTTTTTAGTAATGTTTTAACATGATAGAATTTATAAAATTTTCATAATTGAGAAAACCCCAGCATTTAAAAGTTGAAAATCGTCCCTATAACCAAAATCCAATTTTTGTTCTTGGACTGGGGGGTTGACTTTTTATCCTTTTGGAATTTGATTTTTAAACTATTTTTATTAGATTCAAATAGAGGGTATTTGCTTATTTATGAATAATATCTTAAGTAAATGAAATATTTACTTTAATGATATTTGGCATAAATAAGTGCCGAAACACATGGCGACATGCAGTGCAACAAGGCGGCTGTCGCCTAGGCCCTAGGCAACGCCTTGACAACTGTGTGCCCAATCCTCTATGCGTATCCAACTTCCCTAACATAAAAATATGGAAAATTTTAGAAAATAACCCCAAATCCCTAATATCCTATGACCGCATCACATAGCTTAGAGGTGTTTTTTAGATGGTACAGGTCGACTGAGGCCTAGAAACTTCTATTTACTGAGGGTAAGATGAAGGGTATAGCTCAAACCTAGTAGATCAAACACGAACAACAAAATTGGACTCGAGGCATCAGGTTAGTTACAACATGGGCTGAGATGCGAGAGGCCATGGACTGAAGATTCCAACCTATGAACTACAAGCAACGCATGCACCTCAAATTTGCACAACTGCAACAACACACGACTGTTGAGGAGTATGTGGCCAGATTTCATTCTTAACCACTCGAAATGATCTTAAATGGGATGAAGAATTATTGGTAGCATAGTTTTACAATGACTTGTATCATCAGATCAGTGCCACACTAGCATCCAGTCGACTACCTACAATGGAGGATGCCGTACAGGTGGTATTTCAGGTAAAGGAGAGTTTAGAAAAGCCTAAAACTCGGATGAATCTTACACGTATCCTCCCTAAGGGCAATAGTCCAACTCAGCAGCAGTCTTCTCTCCAAGTAAAGTCATTCAGCAAATCATATACTAGCTGTTCTATGGCATCTTCACGACCAAACCCCCTTAATCTCCACCTCGACATGTTCTGACATACCTCCTTCAAAGTCAAGGGCTGGAATACAGTGCTTCACATACAAAGGGTACAAACATTTTTTCTGCTCAGTGTGCTAATAGTCTGGTTGCTTTTGCTGATAAGGAAGAACTCATGGCTATTGCTTTAGAAGAGCAACGGAGGAACAGGATAGTACTTTTGGAAGCAAAGTGCGAGCGTGAACCTAGTGAGGTCAATGGTAGTGATAGTGATGAAGGAGCAACAAAATTGCTACGTTGTTCAAAAGCAATAAACATAAATTAACATGAACTTGTGAAGCGTTAACAAGGAGTGATGTCACCTTGGACCCAAGTAAGAGGTCCATGTGATTACGATAGAGTTCAGTTTTGAATGAAAAATGATTTGAGAAAGAGTTGAGTTGCTGTAAGCTTAGAATCCTTTCCCTCTCTCAATGAGAAAGAGTCACCTTCTTCTGTTCTTGTTTTATCATTCTTCTTATTTCCAGGTATGAGTGTTGTAGATTGAACAGCAAGGTTCTAGGTTTCGAGCCTGGTTTCAGCAAAATATTTCGCAAAACCACAAAATTTTGTTGGTGGATGGTTTCGAGGACAAAATGGCCAAAATAGGTCCCGAAATTTCTAGGAAATTCTGTTTAGGCCCTTTAAACACAGTGAAACACAATTATAAAAAAAACACACCCAAAATGGTAGTTTGAGTTCGGAAATTATGTTGGTAGTGTACATCATATCCTCCTGTATACATTCTCATGACTTATTCTGCACAACTTTGAATAAGCACAAACCCTACAAATTGTCACTTTCCACCCATTTCGTTGGTTTCACTGGTTTTGACTCTTAAGGTTTGTTGAATAAGCACAAACTCTACAAATTGTCACTTTCGACCCATTCGTTGGTTTCACTAGTTTTGACTTTAAGGTTTGTGGAAACTTGGTCTTTTTGTGATGTTTTCACTCTAACCATTCTACTTTGCAAAATCTCATGAAACCTTGAACATTATGCACAGAAGATAATGAACAAATAGAAAATTCAAGTTCTTAATATGATATTGGCGGTTAGTTATAGAAGTGGACAAACCATCCATGAACCAAAACCCATAAGAAGAGATGGAAGCTTGTAAAATAGAGTTCAAATGTGAAAGAACTTGAACCACATGTAGGAGAATTCCATGTTTGTTAACACTGTCAACCTAAATAAGATGACCTTTCACTAATATTTTCACCAAAAACAAAGAATAGATACAAAGAAAAGAATAATGACCAAACAGAACAGCAGCCTCTTTTGCTAGTACAGTCTAGATATGTAAAGTTCAGAATCAAGCAAACACGGAGAAGGAAGTTTGACCTGAATAAAAGGAGCCCCCACAAGCATCATTGTCAATACAACGCTGCATCACCAAAACGAAATTCATTAGAAAGGCAACCCAGCTCCGAAAATAAGTCCAAACAGAAAGAAAGAATTTTAAAGAAGAAATATATATATATATATATATATCAGTATCTTTAGTTTGGAAGACAAAAAAAAATGGTTAAATAAATCCTAGTCCTGTAGCAGAAGAACCAGTGAAACTGGGAAAAGGAAAAGATAATAAAACAGGGCAGCTCGAGGCCAGTTGATGAAGCCAGTTAACCTGTATATTTTGTTATTTTCAATTGTAAGTGAAATGAGAGAGAGATAGGAAGAGAGAAATTACAATCATGTCCATAAAATTTAAGTGACATGCTCATTGGACAGTGCTCATTGCAGCAACTTTGAAGGGAACTTCTCAACCCAGATTCCATCAAACTAAAAAGGACAAAAAATTCATGAGGCATTCTCCTTCTTTAAACCATTAGACAGTTAATTTATATAAGTGCTTCAAGTATTGAAATATAAATGCATCATTTGTAAAGGAGACAACTCACTTTCACATATCTTTTCAGTGATTGCTGTACCATACCAAAATCTTCACCAGACATTAAGCGGCCCTTTATAGATGAACTCAATGATGAAGCACTAATGACATCAACTTTTCCATCATGCTTTGGAAAGATTTAGGATGTAATTCCTCATGTTCAGAATTACCCATCCAACATGCACAAGTTTACCCTGAATAAAGTAGCATGCTCACAATCGTCACTGTCAATACATCCCTGCATTAACTAAAGGCAAATTAGCTAAAAAATGCAACCCACATTAGAAAAATTAACCAAAAGCGAGAAAATATTTCTAAAATGCACAGGGAAAAAAAATGGAAAATTTTATCTGTTTGGCCCACCTGGAGAGAGGTTTATCTGGTTGGCCACAATATCTGCCAAATGACATGTTGGACAGGATCCAAATTTGTTGGACTGGTAGACCCCAAGGTCCCTTGCTCACGTCAAATTTCAGCCTGATCAGAATTGGCAAGGTGGCAAAATAAAACATTATTAATCCAGTCCTATCAAGAGAGTGCAGAACAGAACATGGACTACAAAGAGATAGCATGCCAATACATGGGAGCTTATACGATCGAATTTGGCTCCAAAATTTGACACGAAATTTCCACATCATTCCGCCACATGCATAGGTGGACCACCCAGACAAACAGTACACTCTACCATGGACCAGTAAAGGCAACTTTCTGAAAGGAAGGCAGCTTTTTCTTTTTATTTTGGAAGAAAACAAAGTAGAATAATTACTTTATTTATAGACCTGGTGCTGTAGAAGCTAGCAAAAGAGGAAATAGGAAAAGGTAATGAAAACACAGCAGCTTGAGGCAAGTTAACGAAGCCAGTTGGAATTATGAGCATCTTTTTCTTTTTAATTGATACTCACTACTGAGAGAGAGAAAGAGAGAGAGAGAGAGAGAGAGGAGGAGGAGGAGGAGGGAGAGTCATTACCATCATGTCTATAAAATTGAAAGTGATATGCTCACTTGGACGGTGCTCATTGTGGCAATTTCAAGGAAACTTCTCAATTTCAGCTTCTATCTAAAGAAAAAAAAAAAAAAAGTCAAGACACATTCTCCTTTACACAATTAATCAGTCAAATAATCTAAGTGCTTCAGATATTGAAAATACATGCCTCATTATGAATACAAATTGCTTTTACTCAATGGATCTATCTGATGATTGCTTTACTGTACCAAATTCTTCACCGAACATTAAGTGCCCCTTGATAGATGAAATTAATGATGAAACACTAGTAACATCTCCATAATGCTTTGGAAAAAATTTAAGTAATTCCTTTAATTCTCGATGCTTTTCAACCTTCGACAGCAAATCAACTATAATAGAAACAGTACATGTATCAGGTGGAATATCTCTTTCTGCCATCTTCTGGAGAAATTTCATTGCATTGTGGATCTCATTGTTTTGACAAAAACCATGGACCATGGTATTAAATGTGACTGTATTTGGCAGGCACCCCTTTTCTTCCATTTCTGTAAACAATCTTGTGGCCTCTAGTAGCAGTTCCCTCTTACAAAGGCCATTGATCATTGTGTTATAGGTTACAACATCTGGCACCATTTCATTGAATAGATTTTGTGCATCTTCAACTTTGCCAGCTTCCCAAAGTCCATATAGTAACATATTGTATACACTAGTTGTGGGCTTCAGCCCCTTGTGGTTCATTTCCTGAATGAACCTCAAAGCCTCATCTATTCTCTTAGTCTTGCAATACCCAGAAATCAACACATGGTAGGTAACAAAATCTGGCACGGGACCATTAGCCAGCATAGAGTGAAATACTTTTATGGCATCATCCACCTGGCCTGCCAAAGAATATCCATTCATTAATGTATTATATGACATAGTATCAGGCTTCTCACCTATATAAGTCATTCGAACAAAGAATGCATGTGCTTCTCCAACCTTCCCCTTTTTGCAAAGAGCATCCATCAATATGTTGAATGTTGTAACATTTGGGCAAATTCTATGAACCATCATTTCTAAAAGACATTTAGAGGCTTTTTCCCACTGGCATGAAATGAAATAAGCATAAATTAGATGATTATAAGTGATGACATCAGGCGAAATTCCTCTATCAACCATGTCATTGAAAAATTCCCTGGCTTCCTCACACAAATCTGAACTGCAAAGTCCATGAATCATTGAATTGTAGGTGATTACATTTGGAGAAATCCCTTGACTCACCATCTCATTCAAGAGATTACGTGCAGCCTCAACCCTACCAGACTGGCACAATCCACCAAGCAGAGTACTGTAGGTGACAACTGTAGCTTTCAGTCCTTTTTGGGACATTTCCTTGAAAACACGTACAGCCTTGTCTATTCTTCTATTCTTACAATAGCCACCTATCAATGTAGTATAGCTGATAACATCATGAGTAAGCCCTCTTGCCAACATGGAATCAAAGAGAATTATGGCATCATCTATTTCACCAGCCAAAAAATATCCATCTATCAATATATGGTATGTAACTCTATCAGGTTCATTGCCTCTTTGTATCATCATTTGAAACAGCCTGCGTGCTTCTTTAGTCTTCCTTTCCTTACAGAGGCCAGTCATCAATATGTTAAATGTCAAGACATCAGGAAGGATTTTTTTATCCACCATTTCACCAAAAACTCTACTTGCTTCTTGCAACTGTCCCAAATTGCAGTAACCATGTATGAGAGAACTATAAGTGACAACATTTGGAGAAATTCCTTTATCAACCATGTCATGCAGAAACTCTTTACCTTTCTTCATAGAACCCAGATCACAAAGACCATGAACTAAGGAATTATAAGTGACAATATCTGGAGAAATCCCTTTATCTACCATCTCATTGAAAAGAGCCTGTGCTTCCTCAACTCTACCAACTTCAAAAAATCCATGCATTAGAGTGGTGTAATGGATAGCAGTGGGCTCCAATCCCTTGCGAAGCATTTTCTCAAACAACTTCACAGCTTCATTTATTCTCCCACTACAGCAAAACCCACTAATTAATGCATTATAGCTGACAACATCCAACTCAAAATCCTTAGTCACCAAGGAATCAAAAAGCTTGACAGCAACATCTACCTTACCTACTGAGCAATACCCAACCATCAAGGTGTTATAAGATTCCTTATTGGGCATTTCCCCTTTTCGAATCATCACGAACAACAGGCCATGCCCTTCTCGTGCCATCCCTTCCTTGCAGAGAGCATGCATCAATACGTTATATGTAATCACATTAGGTAGAATTCCTTGACGCATCATTCGATAGAACAATCTAGTGGCCTCCTTATGATTGCCTGATAAGCATAAACCATGAATGAGAGAACTGTAAGTAGTGACATCCGGCGAAATACTTTTGTGTGTCATTTCTTGTAACAGCCCCATTGCCACATTCACTGATCCATCTTTCGATAGACGGTCAACAACCATGTTGTAGGCGATCACATTTGGTTTGCATCCAAGCTGCTCCATTTCCCTAAGTAACCCAAGAGCCATAGCTGTCTTTGCGGATCGGCAAAACCCGTTAATGACAAATCCATATGTAATTACATCAGGTGGGCAACCCAACTCTCTCATCCACTCAAGCAATCTAGTTGCGTCAACCATCCTGCCACCACTACAGAGACCCTTAATCAGAGACGTAAAAATTACAGTGTCAGGAGCATAACCCCATTTCAGCCTACATCCGAAAACTGCAAAACCCATATCAACAAAATTCAAATGGCAATAGCAGTGAAGCAGAACTGTGAGTGTGTACTTATCCGGCGTGATTCCGATCGAAACCATCTTCCTATACAGAGAAACCACGGTCGGGTATTGCTTACTACTGTAAATTGCTTTTAAAACAAGATTAAACGTATAAATCGATGGCGTTGGCCGTAACTCAACCATTTGATTAAACAAACCCAATGCATCTTCATAACAGACATAACTTGACTGACACAAATCAGTCACAAAAGCTTCAAAATTGATGACCTGATCACGACGACCAGAGTTAGAATCCTGTTTAATTTCAGAATCAAGTACATTGACTCCAGCTAAATCCTCATAAAAAGAATGAAGTAATCGTAGAGAGATAATACTCGTTGTGGCAGGACGGTGGAAGCAACACAATGAAGAAAGGGAAGAAACTGCAGATCTCAACACCATTTCATCTGCAAAACACGAGGGTTTTTCTTGATTCTTCAGTAACTCCTCTTTCTCGAATAATCCTTTCGACTGCTACAAGGTTTTCGTGGATTCTGAAGATTAATAAGAGGGTTCCACTGCAATTACAACTACAACAGCGAAGCTAGAATCTGATTTACGGGAGGGTTAGAGATTTGAGACAATTCATGTCGCCGCTACGCCATGAATCATGAACGATTTTTTTTTTTTTTCGATATTTTTATTTGAATCTGATTTTCCTATACGACATCTTGATGGATAGATCTGTCCTATGGTTGGTCAAGACCAGCCGAAATTGGGAAAAGTTCTAACTCCCCCAATGTTGCGTTTGTCACCTTGGTTGGTTACAAAAACAAAGTAACATATTTTTCGGTACCTTTTAACACCCACTGCTAGCAAAGACGCTTTTAAAACCGCATTTTTTATCTTTTAAAACACGGTTTTCTATATGCTTTTAAAAGATACTTGAAAAAACTCCAAACGGCAAGCATTTTAGTTCTAAACACGTTCCCTTTTTTGGCATTTTTTAAGACTTAAGCTTGTTGAACATAATATCTACTTAATTGATCACATCTCTCTCTCTCGAACTCTAATCGACCTAATTCTTTCGCTGACTTGAAGTCAATTCAATGGTCTATATTTCTCATGATATCACCTTCAACTCAATATCAATATATGGATCCTGAAATTGAGATACAAACGGATGTATTTGTTAAAAAATGTTTCTAAAGTGATGACTCCTAATTCAAACTGAACATACATTACTCCAAGAGTGTGTTGACTATGTTGACAACAATAAACAACATCATAGCCAAGCCACATTTCTTAATAAAACCTGGACATGTGTGGTGTATGAATTTAGAATTCACGTTGGATGATATTCAATTATATATCATAAAACTTATAATGAGACATGAAATATATATGCATAAGTGTTGGATACTGTAGTAGTTTTGAACATTAGATATAGGTATTCATGTACTAATTCCTGAATTAATATGAGTGTGCTACCATTTTTTGGGTCTTGTTTATTTGAAATCTACACGTTTAAAACCCATACTGTCCATTTTTTTGTTTTTGGTCGTTCTTTATTATTTTGACTGTTTATTTGACCGTATCGTTCAAAAAATTTTACTATTTAAAACCCATACCATCCGTTTCTGCTTTTTTGTCATTCCCGTTTTTGCTCGTTGAGAAGCACATTATGAGAGTGAACATTAAAAAGTAAGGGAAAAAAATTTTAAAAAGTAAAGAGAAAAGAATTGTGCCTACTTTCACTAGCCTAGATGTTGGCACAGTGGCCGAGCAAGTGGAAAATGTTCTCTCGCCCAAAATGTATTTACCAAAAAGAAAACTAAAAAGTAGAGGGGGTTACCTAAGGGGGTGTTTGGTTTGGTAAATCAAATGGATGATATCTTCACAATGACAATTCTTAATTTTTTGGGTTGTTTGGTTCCACTAGGATGACCCTCATAAGAGGGGCACATGCTTCCAATGAATGACCATATTATAAAGGATGTCTTTCAAATCTGAGTTTATGTCAACACCAACATTTAGATTTGAGCAACCATGTTAACACCCTAGTATAAAAGGGAAAAGTGGAGGACACCCTCTACCAGTGGGAACACAAGAAGAAACATCAACCGGGGTAAAATTTTCACCTTTCATGAGGGGTAAGGCGGTCATTTCGTCCCATGTGTCTTGGCATACTGGACACATGAGCATGCAAAAAACTGCCACTCCACTCCCTATGGAACAAAAATCTGATCTATATAATAACATAGCAAGGGAATAAATGAATGAAAGCAAGAACACAACCCATCAAACAAATTTTTGAATGGAAAAGAAAGATGACAGAGAAAGAAAAACACAAAAGTGAAATTCTAGGCAGGTTGTGTGGCTTTGGCCAATGGGATTTCGGATCCCTAGTTAGTCTTAGGTGATTTTAATGTGGTCTGACATCAGAATGAAAAATTAGGAGGGGAACCGATTAGACAAGATGTTGTAAATGATTTTAACTCATGCATTTTTCATATGGACTTGCTAGATTTAAAGTGGAAAGGAAAAAAAAATTCACTTGGAGCAACTGCCAGAGTGGAACCAATAGGATTTGCTATAAATTGGATAGGGCGTTGGTTAACTCTTCCTGGATGGATCAAATGGAGGCTTTTGAAACAAATTTTCTCACCTCAGGGTTATCGGATCATTGTCCAGCTCCCTTTCAACTGTGGAGAGTGCGAACTTTGGTCTGAAACCATTTAGGTTCTTTGAGGCTTAGACTAGTCATAGAGGCTTTGATGAGGCCCTTAAAAAAGTGTGGTGTTTGTCAATATCAAAATCCTTAAACCCTATTCTAAGATTTGCAGCCAAGCTTAAAAATGTTAAACATGAGCTGAACAAGTGGAATAAAGAGAGCACTAGTGATGTTCTCCAAGCAATTAAGGTGTGTGAGGACCAGGCAGGGTTTCCTGTACCTCCTCCCCTCTTTTGGTAAAAGAGTGGTATATGGATCCAACCCTCTCTATTGAATAGGAGCCACTACGTAGATTAGGGTCTAGGATCCATTGCTAATTGGAATGACTCCATCCGAGCTTTCTAATCACGGGCTAGGGTTTGTGTTAGGTTGCAGTCCAAGGAAGGGATTAGGTGTCACACCCCGTTCACACTGAACCGGAGCGGTGACCGAGTTAACACTGGTTAACCCAAACCTGCCAGGATCATCAGATACTGTATTCCACCACAGCATATACACAACTAATATAAGCTCATCAGATCAGCGGAAGACTAAGTTTTACCTGTGAATAAATCCCATATACTTGATACCCGAATTGTGATACAATAATTATATACATTTGGGCCCGAAGGCATGATATATACACAAAAAGAATATGATTCAAATACCAAGTATATACAGGAAATCATCAAAACCATCAGAGTACACAGCTCGGCTCGGTATCAAGGCTGGAGCTCAGCTCGGCATCAAGGGTTGTGCCCAGCTCGGCATCACATAGAAGAGCTCAGCTCGGCCTCAGAAGTGGAGCTCAGCACGGCCTCCAAGGTGGATCTCAGCTCGGCCTCAGAACTGCTGTCCCGCAGCACAGCTCTCGCACAAGCAGTCAGTGCCGTGCTCTAACTCCTCAGGGGTCCACCAGTCCTCTTCAGGAAACTTGACTGTGGGACCCACCCCATGCTCCTCAGATGTATGACCTGCAAAACCATCTAAAAAGGGGGTGTACACGTGGGATGAGCTCACTAGCTCAGTAAGTAGAAAGATGGACCACACACAACAGTCCACACATCACAACACATCATATGCACTACATGCCGTGCTATACATTTTAAATCACATCCACCTAAGCAACATTACTAAGTCCTTGGTTTTAGTGCTACTACAACCACAGTGCGCGTGTACTCCGGGTACGAGCCACGAACTCCCTCTCGCGATACGCCCATAGGGCTGTCGGAGAAGGCCTACCGTGAGTACTCAGAAAAGTAAAGACAATGCCGTCCATCGGCTCTCAACAGAAATGTAAATGACTGAAAATAAAGGTGCTGACTCCAGCAATTTAAAAGCAGTACGATTGGCCCTCTTGAATGTACCACCGGGGTTGCCGACTGTCCTACATGACTCGTCGGGCGTAATGCCTAACCGCCACAGTGTCCGACAACCGCGACCCCTGCTTCCCCCCAAATGGTAACCCAACACCTTAACCCCTGTTGGGAAGGGTCGTAGCACGGGATGGTGAGAATCCTAATACCGCATGCTCCTATATGACAATAGTACGACTGCATAGTGCCTCCGTGTCCCATTCCACGGGCCACCAATGCATTCGTTTCCAATCCGACTACGGCATCTAGTCTATCAATGCATTATGCACCATGATGTCCACATTCAACATATAAACATCTCATTCAATTGGCATTTGAAAAGTAAACATAGCATATATGCACATCAATGTGTGGAATGACTAATCTATATAGCATATTCATGATGACATGACTAGATTAGATATAATTAAATGAATGCCAAACAAATGCCTTGAAACAAGGCCAAACGTCCTCTCCCCACTTACTTGTAGCGTACAAGGATTCCCGTTCGGTACGGGTGAGATCCGGAGCGAATCGGGTAGGATTTGGTGAACCTAACATAATTGAGCGGGGTTAGTACTTCACCATTTTAGAATCAAAATTAATGAAATCCGATGTCAAAATCGTGTTTAGAACGTCAAAAGAAGGTCACACGTCCGATTTGGGTTCGATCGGACATAAGGATCACCTTCGGGGCCACACGGGTGGGTCAGACAGGTGGGCTGTCTACCCACCGGTCTTACCCACCGGTTAGGACCGGCGGGTAGGGGCCCGCCGGTAGTACCCGCCGGTGGTACCCGCCGGTTGGGCCAGGGACCCCCTTGCTAGGACCGGCGGGTAGGGGCCCGCCGGTAGTACCCGCCGGTGGTACCCGCCGGTTGGGCCCGAAGGCCCCCCTGCCTTCTCAGGTGGGTACCCACAGGCGGGTAGGAGCCCACCGGTTGTACCCACCGGTCTTGGCGGAAAAGACACTGTTTCTTCCCCATTTTCTCCATTTTTTTGGGGAATCAAATGGGGCTTTTCCCCACCCATTCTTCACACCTTCAAGGTCCTATAGGATGGTTCTAACCTAGATCTAGGTTAGATTCAAGTGAGGGAAAACCATCTTACCTTCTTTGCTCAAGAACGACTTCAAACCCTTCAAATCGCTTCAAACCCACAATGTTCTTTCCACCTTGTCAATATCTCTTCAAATCCTTCACGATCAACACATAAATCATCTATTAAACCTTAGATTCATCATTTCAAAGGGGATTTACAAGATCTCAAGAAACCATACTCGAATCAAGGGTTTAAAGCTTGGATATGGTGAATGTTCACAAAACCCAACTTTTCTTACCTCCAACTGTAGATCTAGAGTTGAAGATCACTCTCCCGGCACCGGAATGGGAAGATCGAGCTTCGGCGCCGCTGAAATCCCTCTTTTCTTCCTCTTCCTTCTCTTCCTTTCTTCTTCCCTTTCTTTTCTCTCTCCTCTTTACTTTTCTCACCAACGTACGGGGGTAATAAATGGAAAGAAGAGAAAATCATAAAGCTTTATATATAATTCCTAATAAGTGAACAGTGCACTTGGATGGGTCACTCAGGTGGGTGTACCCACCTGTCCTACCCGCCTGAGAGCCAAAACTTGGGATTTTGATCGGGTTCGGACCTCGGCGCGAACCCCACCCCAAGCATACGATGTAGCATACGTATATACCTTAAAATACGGATATAATACCTGTTTTATCCGTACATAGCCTTATGGTAGGTGCACGTACACGGTTTGGGCACTCCCGTCTCTTCTGGCACTGGCTCGGACTTGTCGGGCCAGCCGGTGTTTAAGGTCACCCGTGCCATCATAGCCCATAAGGAACCTGCTCTAATTTCCTCTGGCTCGGTTCCTGCATGGTTAAATCGGTTCAACCGCTTAATCAGACCGGGTTTAAAAAAAGTAGGGTATTACATTACCCCCCCTTCTGAAAAATTTCGTCCTCGAAATTGCGTACCTGGTTGATCAAAAAGATGAGGGTACTTGGCTCGCATTTCTTCTTCTACCTCCCAAGATGCTTCTTCAAGTGAGTGACCAGCCCATCGCACCTTTACATAGGAAATGGAGCGGTTGCGAAGGGTTTTCACCTTCCGGTCCAAAATTTCAGCTGGCTGTTCTGTGTAGGTCATATCAGCTTCTAGGTACTCTGGTTCCACGGGTAGTACATGAGATGGATCATGCACGTACTTCTTCAGCATGGATACATGGAATACATTGTGAACATCCCCAAGCGAAGGTGGCAGAGCAAGCATGTAGGCTATTGAGCCAACCCGGGATAAGATCTCAAATGGTCCGATGTATCTTGGGCTCAACTTCCCCTTTCTGTGAAACCTTTGCAAACCTTTAGTAGGAGAGATCTTGAGAAATACCTTTTCTCCTGGCTGAAATTCAATCTCCTTCCTGCGGGTGTCCGCATAGCTCTTTTGACGGGACTGAGCTGCTTTAATCCGTTCTCTAATAACGTCGACTTTGTCACAAGTCATTTGTATAATCTCAGGTCCTAACATTCGACGTTCACCTACCTCATCCCAATACAAAGGAGTTCTGCACTTTCTGCCATATAACGCCTCATATGGAGCCATCCCAATTGTGGCTTGGTAACTGTTGTTATATGCAAACTCCATAAGAGGTATATATTCTTCCCAACTGCCACTCATCTCCATTGCACATGCCCTGAGCATGTCTTCTAATATCTGTATGGTTCGCTCCGACTGACCATCCGTCTGTGGGTGAAAAGCTGTACTCAAATTCAGTTGTGATCCCAAGGCACGCTGTAAGCTTTTCCAAAATCTGGAAGTGAACCTTGGGTCCCTATCTGAAACAATGCTCACTGGCACTCCATGTAAGCGCACTATGTTGTCCATGTAAAGTTGTGCTAGTTTGGTCATGGAGAACTTGGTCTTGATAGGAATGAAATGAGCAGTCTTGGTAAGCCGATCCACAATCACCCATATCGCATCCATTCCCTTAGGTGTACTTGGTAGTCCGGTGACGAAGTCCATTGTAATCCTTTCCCACTTCCATTCTGGTACTGGGAGTGGCTGAAGGGTACCATAAGGTCGATGCCTCTCAGCTTTCACTTTCTGGCAGGTAAGACAAGTCGCCACATACAAAGCTATGGTGACTTTCATGTTTGGCCACCAGTAACTTTGTTTGAGGTCTTTGTACATTTTGGTACTTCCTGGGTGGAGTGAGTACTCGGAGCTATGTGCTTCTCTCACTATCTTATCTTGTATATCCAAATCATCGGGTACACACAATCTGTCTCGAAACATCAATGCCCCATCACTGGCTAAAGTAAAATCTGGGTCGTTCATTGTTTGGTCTTGAACCTTAACTCTAATCCGCTGCAATTCAGGATCCAAAGGTTGCTTCATTATCACCTCTTGCCTAATTGTTGGATGCACCTGTAGAGCCGACAAGGATACCGTCAACCATTTAAGGTTTTCTGGTTGAGGTTCAAGCTCTAAGGTTGCCCCTTCATACAAGAGGGTTTCATCCATTAGCATCGCCTCTTGCACAAGTGGTGAGCTGACTGCTAAGTATGAGAGCGACACAGTCTGTGTCTTCCGACTCAATGCATCTGCCACTACATTAGCCTTGCCGGGATGATACTGAATATCGCAGTCATAATCCTTCATGAGTTCAAGCCATCTTCTCTGTCTCATGTTCAGATCCTTCTGGGTGAAGAAGTATTTCAGGCTTTTGTGGTCACTGTATATCTCACACTTCTCCCCATACAAATAATGTCGCCAGATCTTAAGGGCAAAAATGACTGCGGCTAGTTCCAAGTCATGAGTGGGGTAATTCTTCTCATATTCCTTTAGTTGTCGGGATGCATACGCTATTACCTTCCCGCGTTGCATGAGAACACAACCCAAACCAACTTTGGAAGCATCGGTATAGACTGTCATTCCACCTGTGCCTTCAGGAATAGTCAGCACAGGGGCAGTCACCAACCTTTCTTTCAATTCCTGGAAGCTCTTCTCACATTCCTCTGCCCAGTCGAATTTCACACCCTTTTTAGTCAACTTGGTCATTGGTGCTGAGATCCGAGCAAAATTCTCGATGAAACGCCGGTAGTATCCAGCCAAACCCAAGAAGCTTCTAATTTCAGTAACATTCTTGGGGCTTTCCCATTCCACTACTGCTTTCACCTTAGCAGGATCTACTTCGATTCCGGCTTTAGACACTACGTGCCCCAGGAATCCAACTTGTTCAAGCCAGAATTCACACTTGCTGTACTTGGCAAACAACTGTTGATCTCTCAACCTCTGTAACACCATTCTCAAGTGTTGAGTGTGCTCCTCCTCGGTCTTGGAGTAGATCAAGATATCGTCAATAAAAACAATTACCCATTTGTCGAGCACATCCTGAAATACTCGATTCATTAGATCCATGAATGCTGCCGGTGCATTGGTTAACCCGAAGGACAACACTAGGAACTCATAATGACCGTATCGAGTCCTAAATGCTGTTTTGGGTATATCACTACTCTTTATCTTGAGCTGATAATAGCCGGACCGAAGGTCTATCTTCGAAAATACCCTGGCTCCTTGCAACTGATCAAATAAATCATCAATGCGTGGCAATGGATACCGGTTCTTAATGGTTAGCTTATTCAACTCCCGGTAATCTATGCACATACGCAAACTACCATCCTTCTTCTTGACAAACAACACCGGGGCACCCCAAGGTGAAACACTTGGGCGAATAAACCCCTTTTCCAATAGTTCCTGCAACTGCATCTGCAACTCCTTCAATTCAGCTGGTGCCATCCTATATGGAGCCTTAGATACTGGAGCTGCTCCAGGGGTCAAGTCTATGGCAAACTCCAACTCTCTATCGGGTGGTAAATGCATCAGATCATCTGGGAAAACATCGGGAAACTCTTTGACCACCTTTACTTCTTCTAGAGGTGTAACTCTTGCATCAACATCGAGTACCGAGGCTATGAAACCCTGACATCCACTTTCTAGCAACTTTACCGCTTGGAGAGCGGAGACAAGGACCTTCCTCACCCTTTTCATTGTATCTGCTCGGTATACCCACTCTTTCCCTTCGTCATCTGTTACCTTAATCAGCCTTTCCGCACAGATCACATTAGCTCGATGAGCCGACAACCAATCCATACCCAATATAACATCAAAATTCTGCATATTGAATTTAATGAGTTGTGCATCAAAGTTCTTCCCACTAATCTCCACTGGGCACGGCCCATACACTTCCTTCAACTGTGCAATTTTACCAGTAGGCATACTAACAATCATTCCATGGTCTAGGATCCTGGGTGACATCCCAAGTTTCCCTACAAATCTCTTAGATGCGAATGAATGAGTAGCTCCTGAATCAAATAAAACATAGGCTGGTATGCCTGATATGGGTAGGATACCTAGTATAACAATGCATATAATTTCAGCAGGTCATCAATATGAATCATAATGAATTTCTTAATTTAAAATGTACCTGCTACTACTTCTGTACTAGCCTCAGCTTCCTCGGCCGATAGAGCATACATCCTTCCCTGCGGTTGATTCCCTCGAGGTAAGGGAGGTCGGTACGCAGAGGGTTGACTGGAGGGCAAGGCTGGTCGGGCCCGACAGTCTTTCGCATAATGCCCATAGGAATGGCAGTTGAAGCAACGAATCTGAGACGTCGGAACTGGAGCGGGGCCCCTCTGCACTTGACCCGTTGCAGATGGAGGTCGAGGTGGCCTTGGAGCCGTAGGTGCCACACTAGTGTTCGGGCGAAAAGAGGTGGAACCCGAACCACCAACTGGCCTAGGAGGGTAGCCAGATGGCCTATAGGGCTGCCTATACATAGGCCCAGAATTGTATGATCCGCGGTATGCTTTGGAGGAATTTCCCACATCTGGGAATGGATTTGTTCTCTTCCACAGTCCAGGAGTGAGGGACTGTTCACCCTTTTGCTTATCTTCCATGGTCTTGGCCTTCTGTACAATCTGGCCATATTCGGTCAAATCCAAGACTTCAAGCACAGACCCAATAGATGCTTTTAGGCCTTTTAGGAACCTTGCTGCCTTCTCTTCAGCTGTTCGCATATGCCTTGGGGCAAAATGGAACAAACTCTCGAATTGTTGTTGGTACTCAAGGACAGTCTTACCTCCTTGAGTTAAGGCCATGAACTCAGTCTCCTTTCGGTCTCTGAAACTGCGCGGATAATGGTTATCCAAGAACAACTCCTTGAACTGCTCCCAAGTAGGTTCTGGATGAGCAGCCATCAATATAGGTTTGGAGGCTTGCCACCAAGAGTTTGCCTCTTTCTTGAGTTGCAACCCAGCACAAATAAGTTTCTGGGCATCCGTGCACTCAAGCACCTCAAATATCTTCTCTAATTCTTGGATCCATTGATCCGGTTCCAGAGGATCACTCCCCACCTTAGAGAATACCGGTGGTAAGTTCCTCTTGAATGACTCCACTACCCTTGACGTATTACTCGTCGCCGGGAAGTTAGGAGCATAGACAGGATAGTAGGAGTATGGAGGAGGCATCCCATGCTGAGGAACACCGAATGGTGGGATTGGAGGTGTACCCACCACTTGTGGTCCCGTTCCCGACCCTACAGGTGGGTCCTGCGGAGTGAGTACCCGGGGCGGTTGACCCGGTTGAGAAAAGTCCAACTGTTGCTGGATGGCAGTCATAAATGCTTGCTGTTGCTGAAGCATTTGTTGCTGGAAAGCTTGTTGGGACTGCTGGATTATAGTAGCAACATCTCCCGGTGTGATAACCGGTGGAGGGTCCGGGAGTGCAGTCATAGGTGGGTCCCCATGTGCCCCACCCTGACCAAGGGTCTCTGGAGGTAGTGGAGGTGAGGTATGCCCCACAGAACGGGACCTCCTGGGATTTTGTGGTCGACCGACCCGACGAGGACCCCGCGAGGTACCTCGGGCATTACTACCGGATCTAGTACGTACCATCGTATCCCTGTACCTGGAACACATCACACACCATATTGGTTAAACACCATAGAATTGATTTCGGCACACAATCATATGCCATTACATGAGGTGTTGTAGTGTATGATAGCCTGTAAATAATCGCAGCTCAATTCCAAGATACAGGCAAAGTCCCCAACAGACATGCTAATGGTCCCACTTGACCATAGCATATTAATCATAGGAATAATATCCATAGTGACAATCAATGTAATCATGCTAGGAGGAGAGAAGGGAAAAAGAAAAGAAGGAAAAAAAATTTCAAAATTTCCCAACTGTCACAACCGGTGGGCTGCACCGGCGGGTAGGGGCCCGTCGGTTATGCCCGCCGGTCTTAACGCCTCACACCGGCGGGTGGAACCGGCGGGTAGGGACCCGCCGGTATACCCGCCGATCCCACCCGACGGTCCTACTGCTTCACACCGGCGGGTGGCACCGGCGGGTAGGGGCCCGCCGGTTATACCTGCCGATCTTGTCCGTGTAAAAAACACGAACAGGGCCCTACAGACCCTGTTCTGCCTGTCACTCTCACAATCTCCCTTCTCTTTCTTCCTTTCTCCCTTGGGCGATCTTGGAAGTCTCCTCGGCGCTTCTACTCGCGGGTCCACTCATCCACTCGGCGCTTTAGAGAAGAGTCAACTCGTTCTCCTTCAAGTAAGTTTCTTCTTCTTCTCTTTTCCAGAATTTCCATTTGGGGTAAAATGCATGTGTAGGCTTCACTTTAGGTTGTCTTTCCAAAATTTTCACCATAGAATAGTGTTTCCATGTGATTGTGATGCTTCTATTGTGGTCATTTGTAGTTTATAGGAATTTTATCTCTCCATTTGGAGAAAACCCCAATTCGTGCCCTAGTTTCCAAATTTGGGGATTTCTTCAATTCTTACTCTTTTTCTCCAATTGATGACTCCTTTGTGATGCATTCCATTTGATTTACGCTAGATATGCTTTAGATTTCATGAATCCTCCATTATGCTTGGAATCCCCATGTATTTCTATGAAAATCCCTCTTTTTTTGTATTGGTTTCCTTGGTTCTTCATCCCATACTTGCATTCTTGGAATTCCATAGCCTATTTGGGTACGTACTTGCACATTCATGATCCCGCTACTATGGCATTTTGCTCTAGACCTAGGGTTTCAAGCTATTCTCCATTATGTTCGAATTTGCACATTGGACTTGAATTCCCTCGTCTTATTTATGCTCTTTGCTTTTGCTGTCATTCTACTGTTTTGGCATGTTTCTATGCGTCGTAACCTACCGTGCTTCATGTCATAGGTTTCCTATCGTTCCTAGATTGTTGTCGTTCCCATTTTGCATGAATTGGGTTTTGGATTTCCCATTTTTAATGCTGCTGTCTTTTCTTACTATACTAACCCAACCTTCTTTACTTATTGCCAGGATGTCGTCACGCACCGGCAAAGGACCATCTACCTCTGGCGCTCGACGTAAGACCACCGCTTCCAAGCGGAAGAGTGCGGAGACCAGCTCTTCAGCTCCTCGCACGGGGAGACCCGCACCTGCCCAGTCTGACCCTTCAGACTATGATGAGGAGCACTTTCTTAGTGCAGAGGCAGCAGCCAACTGGCCCAACTTCCTGAAGGGGTCAGTGATGATGGAGAAGACTGTGGTAGTCGAGGACTTCCACAAGGCTAGGCTTCAGGAGAGGTTCTCAGCATTGGGCTGGGATTCTATTCTTCATGTAGACCGACCGTGCTACGAGCAACTCGTCCGTCAGTTCTATTGTAACCTGGAGGTGTCGTATCCGTACGGGGAGTTCACCATCAGCAGTTTGGTGAAGGGGGTGGACATCCAGCTGACGGTAGGCACCTTGGCCAGTATCTTGGGTATATCGGCGGCGGGACACCGATACTACAGTCCCCCCAGGAGTAGGCCTCAGGGACCGTTCATGAGCCTGGCGACACCGGACTTCATCTACGAGACCATCTGCGGCAGCAGCAGTCGCCCGGAGTCCGAGACATCCTTCTACCCTGAGGTTCATCTATTCGCC
The DNA here is from genome assembly GCF_013358625.1 of Macadamia integrifolia. NCBI lineage: Eukaryota > Viridiplantae > Streptophyta > Magnoliopsida > Proteales > Proteaceae > Macadamia > Macadamia integrifolia. The sequence goes on from NC_056566.1 coordinate 18,328,209, forward strand.
CGGTTGATCCAGTTCAACCTGCTCCCCAGAGGAGGTCATCGGAACCAGGTGGGTTTCATGGCGGCTTTCATCGCATTCTGCATTTTCACGGCCGCAGAGGGAGGCGGCGAGCACTTGTGCCTCCCCTACATTATTCTCAGGACGATGGAGCACCATACTTCCCACCCAGAGGATGGAGGATTCCCTTACGGCAGGATCCTCACTAGGATCTTCAAGTTCTTCGGGGTGGATCTGAGCGGTGAGGAGGGGAAGACTCCGGCTGATAGGTTCGACCGGAGAAACCTCCTGAAGATGGGTCTCCAGACCCTCATGGATTCACCTCCGAGATCAGGAGTTCAGAGAGGTAGGGTTAGGAGGGCTGCCCCTATGGAGGATGTCCCCATGGAGGAGGAGTCCAGTGAGGAGGATGAGGACTACATTCCTCAGGACGAGGAGGAGGATCTGATGGGTGGCAGCATCCCTGAGGAGGCACCTCAGGAGTCGAGAGGTCCTGGCCCTAGTTCTTCCAGAGCTGCAGCCCCACCATATGGAGCCCCACCACCTGGGAGTGGTGCCTACGACTTTGAGGGCATGACGTCCTCCATGCGGGCCTTGCAGGATGGCCAGGTTCAGATACTGAGGCGGCTGGACGAGATTGTCTCCAGGGAGGAACGCCTTATGGAGAGGCAGACCACCTTGGAGGATTCCTTCCTTAGGCTGGGTCAGGACTTGGACACCACGGCCAACGCTATCTCAGCAGATTTTGGCCGACTACGGAGGGAGGTACAGCTGGTGAACGCGAGGTTCGATTATTACGATCACCGCCTCGACGTCAACTCCAGGCCTCCGACAAACGTGGTGATCATCGACAACGATGACGACGACCAGTGAGGGCTTGGCTCGCCCACCCAGCTGTTTACCCATTTTCTCTTTTTTTGTAGACATTCTATATTTATTTATTTGTTCTCATTTTTGTATCTGTATTGTAACTGATTTCATTTATGGAATAATATATCTTTGGTAGTGATCATTTTTGTGGTGAATTCATATGTGGAGTACTTGTGTGGTTTTGTGGTGATGTATTTGGCTATCTGTGCTCTTTGTTATATTCATTATCTGTTGTTTATCAGGTATTTGTGTAAAATTTTTGGAAATCCCATTTTACGCCGTTATGCTGCCGAAATTTCGTCAAAATAGTACTTTATAGGTTATAGTTCCAATCTAATTACCTTTTATCTACACTCACGCATGCCATGAATGCAACACATAATGTAACCCCATTTTTATACTTTCTTTCTTTGACTTTTAATCTTTAAGCTTTTATCTTAACCCAACCCCATTTTCCTATTATAGAGTCTACAGAATTCTAATGGTATGCTGTGAGTGGAGCAGAGCATCACGCTCTGATACCACCGTTTGTCACACCCCGTTCACACTGAACCGGAGCGGTGACCGAGTTAACACCGGTTAACCCAAACCTGCCAGGATCATCAGATACTGTATTCCACCACAGCATACACACACTAACATAAGTTCATCAGATCAGCGGAAGACTAAGTTTTACCTGTGAATAAATCCCATATACTTGATACCCGAATGGTGATACAATAATTATATACATTTGGGCCCGAAGGCATGATATATACACAAAAAGAATAAAATTCAAATATCAAGTATATACAGGAAATCATCAAACCATCAGAGTACACAGCTCGGCTCGGTATCAAGGCTGGAGCTCAGCTCGGCATCAAGGGTTGTGCCCAGCTCGGCATCACATAGAAGAGCTCAGCTCGGCCTCAGAAGTGGAGCTCAGCACGGCCTCCAAGGTGGAGCTCACCACGACCTCAGAAGTGCTGTCCCGCAGCACAGCTCTCGCACGAGCAGTCTACGCCATGCTCAAACTCCTCAGGGGTCCACCAGTCCTCTTCAGGAAACTCGACTGTGGGACCCACCCCATGCTCCTCAGATGTATGACCTGTAAAATCATCTAAAAAGGGGTGTACACGTGGGATGAGCTCACTAGCTCAGTAAGTAGAAAGATGGACCACACACAACAGTCCACACATCACAACACATCATATGCACTACATGCCATGCTATACATTTTAAATCACATCCACCTAAGCAACATTACTAAGTCCTTGGTTTTAGTGCTACTACAACCACAGTGCGCGTATACTCCGGGTACGAGCCGCGAACTCCCTCCCGCGATACGCCCATAGGGCTGTCGGAGAAGGCCCACCGTGAGTACTCGGAAAAGTAAAGACAATGCCGTCCACCGGCTCTCAACAGAAATGTAAATGACTGAAAATAAAGGTGCTGACTCCAGCAATTTAAAAGCAGTACGATTGGCCCTCTTGAATGTACCACCGGGGTTGCCGACTGTCCTACATGACTCGTCGGGCGTAATGCCTAACCGCCACAGTGTCCGACAACCGCGACCCCTGCTTCCCCCCAAATGGTAACCCAACACCTTAACCCCTGTTGGGAAGGGTCGTAGCACGGGATGGTGTGAATCCTAATACCGCATGCTCCTATATGACAATAGTACGATTGTATAGTGCCACCGTGTCCCATTCCACGGGCCACTAATGCATTCGTTTCCAAGCCGACTACGGCATCTAGTCATCAATGCATTATGCACCATGATGTTCACATTCAACATATACCCATCTCATTCAATTTGCATTTGAAAAGTAAACATAGCACATATGCACATCAATGAGAGGAATGACTAATCTACATAGCATATTCATGATGACATGACTAGATTAGATATAATTAAATGAATGCCAAACAATTGCCTTGAAACAAGGCCAAACGTCCTCTCTCCACTTACTTGTAGCGTACAAGGATTCCCGTTCGGTACGGGTGAGATCCGGTGCGAATCGGGTAGGATTTGGTGAACCTAACATAATTGAGCGGGGTTAGTACTTCACCATTTTAGAATCAAAATTAATGAAATCCGATGTCACAATCGTGTTTAGAACGTCAAAAGAAGGTCACACGTCAGAGGTGGGCTCAACCCACCTAAGAACAGGCGAGTAGGGCCCGCCGGTAGTACCCGCCGGTTGTACCCACCGGTCCAACCCCCGGCTAGGACCGGCGGGTAGGGACCCGCCGGTTGTACCCGCCGGTTGGGCCAGGGACCCCTTGCTAGGACCGGCGGGTAGGGGCCCGCCGGTTGTACCCGCCGATGGTACCCGTCGGTTGGGCCCGAAGGCCCCCCTGTTTCTCAGGTGGGTAGGAACCCGCCGGTTGGGCCAAGGACCCCCTGCCTCTCAGGTGGCTACCCACAGGCGGGTAGGAGCCCACCGGTTGTACCCACCGGTCTTGGCGGAAAAGACACTGTTTCTTCCCCATTTTCTCCATTCTTTGGGGAATCAAATGGGGCTTTTCCCCACCCATTCTTCACACCTTTAAGGTCCTATAGGATGGTTCTAACCTAGATCTAGGTTAGATTCAAGTGAGGGAAAACCATCTTACCTTCTTTGCTCAAGAACGACTTCAAACCCTTCAAATCACTTCAAACTCACAATGCTTCTTCTACCTTGTCAATATCTCTTCAAATCCTTCAAGATCAACACATAAATCATCTATTAAACCTTAGATTCATCATTTCAAAGGGTATTTACAAGATCTCAAGAAACCATACTCGAATCAAGGGTTTAAAGCTTGGGTATGGTGAATGTTCACAAAACCCAACTTTTCTTACCTCCAACTGTAGATCTAGAGTTGAAGATCACTCTCCCGGCACCGGAATGGGAAGACCGAGCTTCGGCGCCGCTGAAATCCCCCTTTTCTTCCTCTTCCTTCTCTTCCTTTCTTCTTCCCTTTCTTTTCTCTCTCCTCTTTACTTTTCTCACCAACGTACGAGGGTAATAAATGGAAAGAAAAGAAAATCATAAAGCCTTATATACTATTCCTAATTAAGTGAATAGTGCTCTTGGATGGGTCACTCAGGTGGGTGCACCCACCTGTCCTACCCACCTGAGAGCCAAAACTTGGGATTTTGACCGGGTTCAGACCTCGACGCGAACCCCACCCCAAGCATACGATGTAGCATACGTATATACCTTAAAATACAGATATATTACCTGTTTTATTCATACATAGCCTTATGGTAGGTGCACGTACATGGTTTGGGCACTCCCGTCTCTTCTGGCATTGGCTCGGACTTGTCGGGCCAGCCGGTGTTTAAGGTCACCCGTGCCATCATAGCCCATAAGGAACCTGCTCTAATTTCCTCTGGCTCGGTTCCTGCATGGTTAAACCGGTTCAACCGCGAAATCAGACCGGGTTTAAGAAGCGGGGTATTACATTACCCCCCCTTCTGAAAAATTTCGTCCTCGAAATTACGTACCTGGTTGATAAAAAAGATGAGGGTACTTGGCTCGCATTTCTTCTTCTACCTCCCAAGATGCTTCTTCAAGTGAATGATCAGCCCATCGCACCTTTACATAGGAAATGGAGCGGATGCAAAGGGTTTTCACCTTACGGTCCAAAATTTCAACTGGCTGTTCTGTATAGGTCATATCAGCTTCTAGGTACTCTGGTTCCACGGGTAGTACATGAGATGGATCATGCACGTATCTCTTCAGCATGGATATATGGAATACATTGTGAACATCCCCAAGTGAAGGTGGCAGAGCAAGCATGTAGGCTACTGAGCCAACCCGGGATAAGATCTCAAATGGTCCCATGTATCTTGGGCTCAACTTCCCCTTTCTGTGAAACCTTTGCAAACTTTTAGTAGGAGAGATCTTGAGAAATACCTTTTCTCCTGGCTGAAATTCAATATCCTTCCTGCGGGTGTCCACATAGCTCTTTTGACGGGACTGAGCTGCTTTAATCCGTTCTCTAATAACGTCGACTTTGTCACAAGTCATTTGTATCATCTCAGGTCCTAACATTCGACGTTCACCTACCTCATCCCAATACAAAGGAGTCCTGCATTTTCTGCCATATAATGCCTCATACGGAGCCATCCCAATTGTAGCTTGGTAACTGTTATTATATGCAAACTCCATAAGAGGTATATATTCTTCCCAATTGCCACTCATCTCCATTGCACATGCCCTGAGCATGTCTTCTAATATCTGTATGGTTCGCTCCGACTGACCATCCGTTTGTGGGTGAAAAGCTGTACTCAAATTCAGTTGTGATCCCAAGGCACGCTGTAAGCTTTTCCAAAACCTGGAAGTGAACCTTGGGTCCCTATCTGAAACAATGCTCACTGGCACTCCATGTAAACGCACTATGTTGTCCATGTAAAGTTGTGCTAGTTTGGTCATGGAGAACTTGGTCTTGATAGGAATGAAATGAACAGTCTTGGTAATCCGATCCACAATCACCCATATCGCATCCCTTCCCTTAGGTGTACTTGGTAGTCCAGTGACGAAGTCCATTGTAATCCTTTCCCACTTCCATTCTGGTACTGGGAGTGGCTGAAGAGTACCATAAGGTCGATGCCTTTCAGCTTTTACTTTCTGGCAGGTAAGACAAGTCGCCACATACAAGGCTATGGTGACTTTCATGTTTGGCCACCAGTAACTTTGTTTGAGGTCTTTGTACATTTTGGTACTTCCTGGGTGGAGTGAGTACTCGGAGCTATGTGCTTCTCTCACTATTTTATCTTGTATATCCAAATCATCGGGTACACACAATCTGTCTCGAAACATCAATGCCCCATCACTGGCTAAAGTAAAATCTGGGTCGTTCATTGTTTGGTCTTGAACCTTAACTCTGATCCGCTGTAATTCAGGATCCAAAGGTTGCTTCATTATCACCTCTTGCCTAATTGCCAGATGCACCTGTAGAGCCGACAAGGATACCGTCAACCATTTAAGGTGTTCTGGTTGAGGTTCAAGCTCTAAGGTTGCCCCTTCATACAAGAGGGTTTCATCCATTAGCATCACCTCTTGCACAAGTGGTGAGCTGACTGCTAAGTATGAGAGCGACACAGTCTGTGTCTTCCGACTCAATGCATCTGCCACTACATTAGCCTTGCCGGGATGATACTGAATATCACAGTCATAATCCTTCATGAGTTCAAGCCATCTTCTCTGTCTCATGTTCAGATCCTTCTGGGTGAAGAAGTATCTCAGGCTTTTGTGGTCACTGTATATCTCACACTTCTCCCCATACAAATAATGTCGCCAGATCTTAAGGGCAAAAATGACTACTGCTAGTTCCAAGTCATGAGTGGGGTAATTCTTCTCATATTCCTTGAGTTGTCGGGATGCATACGCTATTACCTTCCCGCATTGCATGAGAACACAACCCAAACCAACTTTGGAAGCATCGGTATAGACTGTCATTCCACCTGTGCCCTCAGGAATAGTCAGCACAGGGGCAGTCACTAACCTTTCTTTCAATTCCTGGAAGCTCTTCTCACATTCCTCTACCTAGTCGAATTTCACACCCTTTTTAGTCAACTTGGTCATTGGTGCTGAGATCCGAGCAAAATTCTCGATGAAACGCCGGTAGTATCCAACCAAACCCAAGAAGCTTCTAATTTTAGTAACATTCTTGGGGCTTTCCCATTCCACTACTGCTTTCACCTTAGCAGGATCTACTTCGATTCCGGCTTTAGACACTACGTGCCCCAGGAATCCAACTTGTTCAAGCCAGAATTCACACTTGCTGTACTTGGCAAACAACTTTTGATCCCTCAATCTCTATAACACCATCCTCAAGTGTTGAGTGTGCTCCTCTTCGGTCTTGGAGTAGATCAAGATATCGTCAATAAAAACAATTACCCATTTGTCGAGCACATCCTGAAATACCCGATTCATTAGATCCATGAATGCTGCCGGTGCATTGGTTAACCCGAAGGACAACACTAGGAACTCATAGTGACCGTATCGAGTCCTAAATGTTGTTTTGGGTATATCACTGCTCTTTATCTTGGGCTGATAATAGCCAGACCGAAGATCTATCTTTGAAAATACTCTAGCTCCCTGCAACTGATCAAATAAATCATCAATGCGTGGCAATGGATACCGGTTCTTAATGGTTAGCTTATTCAACTCCCGGTAATCTATGCACATACACAAACTACCATCCTTTTTCTTGACAAACAACACCGGGGCACCCCAAGGTGAAACACTCGGGCGAATAAACCCCTTCTCCAATAGTTCCTGCAACTGCATCTGCAACTCCTTCAATTCAGCTGGTGTCATCCTGTATGGGGCCTTAGATACTGGAGCTGCTCCAGGAGTCAAGTCTATGGCAAACTCCAACTCCCTATCAGGTGGTAAATGCATCAGATCATCTGGGAAAACATCGGGAAACTCTTTAACCACCTTTACTTCTTCTAGAGGTGTAACTCTTGCATCAACATCGAGTACCGAGGCTATGAAACCTTGACATCCACTTTCTAGCAACTTTACCACTTGGAGAGCGGAGACAAGGACCTTCCTCACCATTTTCATTGTATCTGCTCGGTATACCCACTCTTTCCCTTCGTCATCTGTTACCTTAATCAACCTTTCCGCACAGATCACATTAGCTCGATTAGCCGACAACCAATCCATACCCAATATAACATCAAAATTCTGCATATTGAATTTAATAAGTTGTGCATCAAAGTTCTTCCCACTAATCTCCACTGGGCACGGCCCATACACCTCCTTCAACTGTGCAATTTTACCAGTAGGCATACTAACAATCATTCCATGGTCTAGGATCCTGGGTGACATCCCAAGTTTCCCTACAAATCTCTTAGATGCGAATGAATGAGTAGCTCCTGAATCAAATAAAACATAGGCTGGTATGCCCGATATGGGTAGGATACCTAGTATAACAATGTATATAATTTCAGCAGGTCATCAATATTAATCATAATGAACTTCTTAATTTAAAATGTACTTGCTACAACTTCTGTACTAGCCTCCGCTTCCTCGGCTGATAGGGCATACATCCTTCCCTGCGGTTGACTGCCTCGAGGTAAGGGAGGTCGGTACGCAGAGGGCTGACTGGAGGGCAAGGCTGGTCTGGCCCGACAGTCTTTCGCATAATGCCCATATGAATGGCAATTAAAGCAACGAATCTGAGGTGTCGGAACTGGAGTAGGGCCCCTATGCACTTGACCCGTTGCAGATGGAGGTCGAGGTGGCCTTGGAGCTGTAGGTGCCACACTAGTGTTCGGGCGAAAAGAGGTGGAACCTGAACCACCAACTGACCTAGGAGGGTAGCCAGATGGCCTATAGGGCTGCCTATACATAGGCCCAGAACTGTATGATCCGCGGTATGCCTTGGAGGAATTTCCCATATCTGGGAATGGATTTGTTCTCTTCCACAGTCCAGGGGTGAGGGACTGTTCACCCTTTTGCTTATCTTCCATGGTCTTGGCCTTTTGTACTATCTAGCCATATTCGGTCAAATCCAGTACCTCAAGTACGGACCCAATAGATGCCTTTAGGCCTTTTAGGAACCTTGCTGCCTTTTCCTCAGCTGTCCTCATATGCCTTGGGGAAAAATGGAACAAACTCTCGAATTGCTGTTGGTACTCAAGGACAGTCTTACCTCCTTGAGTTAAGGCCATGAACTCAGTCTCCTTTCGGTCTCTGAAACTGTGCGGATAATGGTTATCCAAGAACAACTCCTTGAACTGCTCCCAAGTAGGTTCTGGATGAGCAGCCATTAATATAGGTTTGGAGGCTTGCCACCAAGAATTTGCCTATTTCTTGAGTTGCAACCCAGCACAAATAAGTTTCTGGGCATCCGTGCACTCAAGCACCTCAAATATCTTCTCTAATTCTTAGATCCATTGATCCGGTTCCAGAGGATCACTCCCCACCTTAGAGAATACCGGTGGTAAGTTCCTCTTGAATGACTCTACTACCCTTGACGTATTACTCGTCGCCGGGAAATTAGGAGCATAGACAGGATAGTAGGAGTATGGAGGAGGCATCCCATGCTGAGGAACACCGAATGGTGGGATTGGAGGTGTACCCACTTGCGGTCCCGTTCCCGACCCGACAGGTGGGTCTTGCGGAGTGAGTACTCGGGGAGGTTGACCCGGTTGAGAAAAATCCAACTGTTGCTAGATGGCAGTCATAAATGCTTGCTGTTGCTGAAGCATTTGTTGCTGGAAAGCTTGTTGGGACTGCTGGATTATAGTAGCAACATCTCCCGGTGTAATGATCGGTGGAGGGTCTGGGAGTGCAGTCATAGGTGGGTCCCCATGTGCCCCACCCTGACCAAGGGTCTCTGGAGATAGTGGAGGTGAGGTATGCCCCACAGAATGGGACCTCCTGGGATTTTGTGGTCGAACGACCCAACGAGGACCCTGCGAGGTACCTCGGGCATTACCACCGGATCTAGTACGTACCATCGTATCCCTGTACCTGGAACACATCACACACCATATTGGTTAAACACCATAGAATTGATTTCGGCACACAATCATATGCCATTATATGAGGTGTTGTAGTGTATGATAGCCTGTAAATAATCGTAGCTCAATTCCAATATACAGGCAAAGTCCCCAACAGACATGTCAACGGTCCCACTTGACCATAGCATATTTATCATAGGAAGAATGTCCATAATGAAAATCAATGAAATATTTGCTAGGAGGAGAGAAGGGAAAAAGAAAAGAAGGAAAAATTTTAAAATTTCCCAACTGTCATAACCGGTGGGCTGCACCGGCGGGTAGGGGCCCGTCGGTCATACCCGCCGGTCTTATTGCCTTACACCGGCGGGTGGCACCGGCGGGTAGGGGCCCGTCGGTTATACCCGCCGGTTATACCCGCCGGTCTTGCCCGTGTAAAAACACGAACAGGGCCCTACAGACCGTGTTCTGCTTGTCACTCTCACAATCTCCCTTCTCTTTCTTCCTTTCTCCCTTGGGTGATCTTGGAAGTCTCCTCGGCGCTTCTACTCGCGGGTCCACTCATCCACTCGGCGCTTTAGAGAAGAGTCAACTCGTTCTCCTTCAAGTAAGTTTCTTCTTCTTCTCTTTTCCAGAATTTCCATTTGGGGTAAAATGCATGTGTAGGCTTCACTTTAGGTTGTCTTTCCAAATTTTTCACCATAGAATAGTGTTTCCATGTGATTGTGATGCTTCTACTATGGCCATTTGTAGTTTATAGGGATTTTGTCTCTTCATTTGGAGAAAACCCCAATTTGTGCCTTAGGTTTCCAAATTTGGGGATTTCTTCAATTCTCACTCTTTTTCTCCAATTGATGACTCCTTTGTGATGCATTCCATTTGATTTACACTAGATATGCTTTAGATCTCATGAATTCTCCATTATGCTTGGAATCCCCATGTAATTTTATGAAAATCCCTCTTTTGTATTGGTTTCCTTGGTTCTTCATCCCATACTTGCATTCTTGGAATTCCATAGCCTATTTGGGTACGTTCTTGCACTTTCATGATCCCGTTACTACGGCATTTTGCTCTAGACCTAGGGTTTTCAAGCTATTCTCCATTATGTTCGAATTTGCACAATGGACTTGAATTCCCTCATCTTATTTATGCTCTTTGCTTTTGCTGTCATCCTACTGTTTTGGCATGTTTCTATGCGTTGTCAACTACCGTGCATCATGTCCACAGGTTCCCTATCATTCCTAGATTGTTGCCGTTCCTGTTTTACATGAATTGGGTTTTAGATTTCCCCTTTTTAATGCTGCTGTCTTTTCCTTTCTGTACTAACCCTACTTTCTTTCCTTATTGCCAGGATGTCGTCACGCACCGGCAAGGGACCATCTTCCTCTGGCGTTAGATGCAAAACCACCGCTTCTAAGCGGAAGAGTGCGGAGACCAGCTCTTCAGCTCCTCGCACAGGGAGACCCGCACCTGCCCAGTCTGACCCTTCAGACTATGACGAGGAGCACTTCCTCAGTGCAGAGGCCACAGCCAACTGGCCCAACTTCCTGAAGGGGTCAGTGATGATGGAGAAGACCGTGGTAGTCGAGGACTTCCACAAGGCTAGGCTTCAGGAGAGGTTCTCAGCATTGGGCTGGGACTCTATTCTTCATGTGGACCGACCATGCTACGAGCAACTCGTCCGTCGGTTCTATTGTAACCTGGAGGTGTCATATCCGTACGGGGAGTTCACCATCAGTAGCTTGGTGAAGGGAGTGGACATCCAGCTGACGGTAGGCACCTTGGCCAGTATCTTGGGTATATCGGCGGTGGGACACCGATACTATAGTCCCCCCAGGGGTAGGCCTCAGGGACTGTTCATGAGCCTGGCGACACCGGACTTCATCTACGAGACCATCTGCGGCAGCAGCAGTCGCCCGGAGTCCGAGACATCCTTCTACGCTGAGGTTCGTCTATTCGCCCGGTTGATCCAGTTCAACCTGCTCCCCAGAGGAGGTCATCGGAACCAGGTGGGTTTCATGGCAGCTTTCATCGCATTCTGCATCTTCACGGCGGCAGAGGGAGGCGGTGAGCACTTGTGCCTCCCCTACATTATTCTCAGGACGATGGAGCACCATACTTCCCACCCTGAGGATGGAGGATTCCCTCACGGTAGGATCCTCACTAGGATCTTTGAGTTCTTCGGGGTGGATCTGAGCGGTGAGGAGGGGAAGACTCTGGCTGATAGGTTCGATCGGAGAAACCTCCTGAAGATGGGTCTCCAGACCCTCATGGATTCACCTCTGAGATCAGGAGTTCAGAGAGGTAGGGTTAGGAGGGCTGCCCCGATGGAGGATGTCCCCATGGGAGAGGAGTCCAGTGAGGAGGATGAGGACTACGTTCCTCAGGACGAGGAGGAGGATCTGATGGGTGGCAGCATCCTTGAGGAGGCGCCTCAGGAGTCGAGAGGTCCTGGTCCTAGTTCTTCTAGAGCTGTAGCCCCACCACCTGGGAGTGGTGCCTACGACTTTGAGGGCATGACGTCCTCCATGCGGGCCTTGCAGGATGGCCAGGTTCAGATACTGAGGCGGCTGGACGAGATTGTCTCCAGGTAGGAACGCCTTATGGAGAGGCAGACCACCTTGGAGGATTCCTTCCTTAGGCTGGGTCAGGACTTGGACACCACGGCCAATGTTATCTCAGCAGATTTTGGCCGGCTACGGAGGGAGGTACGACTAGTGAACGCGAGGTTCGATTATTACGATCACCGCCTCGACGTCAACTGCAGGCCTCCGATGAACGTGGTGATCATCGACGACGATGACGACGACCAGTGAGGGCTTGGCTCGCCCACACTAGCTGTTTACCCGTTTTCTCCTCTTTGTAGACATTGTATATTTATTTATTTGTTCTCATTTTTGTATCTGTATTGTAACTGGTTTCATTTATGGAATAATATATCTTTGGTAGTGATCATTTTGTGGTGGAATCAGGTGTTGAACACTTATATAGCTTAATTGTGTATTTGCTATCTTTGATCATTGTTATTTCATATTGTCTGTGGTTTATCAGGTATTTGTGTAAAATTTTTGGAAATCCCATTTTACGTCGTTATGCTGCCGAAATTTCGTCAAAATAGTACTTTATAGGTTATAGTTCCCATCTAATTACATTTTATCTACTCTCACGCATGCCATGAATGCAACTTACAATATAACCCCATTTTTATACTTTCTTTCTTTGACTTTTAATCTTTAAGCTTTTATCTTTACCCAACCCCATTTTCCTATTATAGAGTCTACGGGATTCTAATGGTATGCGGTGAGTGGAGCAGAGCATCACGCTCTGATACCACCGTTTGTCACGCCCCGTTCACACTGAACCGGAACGGTGACCGGGTTAACACCGATTAACCCAAACCTGCCAGGATCATCAGATACTGTATTCTACCACAGCATACACAACTAACATAAGTTCATCAGATCAGCGGAAGACTAAGTTTTACCTGTGAATAAATCCCATATACTTGATACCCGAATGATGATACAATAATTATATACATTTGGGCCCGAAGGCATAATATATACACAAAAAGAATAAAATTCAAATATCAAGTATATACAGGAATTCATCAAAACCATCAGAGTACACAGCTCGGCTCGGTATCAAGGCTGGAGCTCAGCTCGGCATCAGAGGTTGTGCCCAGCTCAGCATCACATAGAAGAGCTCAGCTCGGCCTCGGAAGTGGAGCTTAGCACGGCCTCAGAAGGGCTATCCCGCAGCACAGCTCTCGCACGAGCAGTCTACGCCATGCTCAACCTCCTCAGGGGTCCACCAGTCCTCTTCAGGAAACTCGACTGTGGGACCCACCCATGCTCCTCAGATGTATGACCTGCAAAATCATCTAAAAAGGGGGTGTACACGTGGGATGAGCTCACTAGCTCAGTAAGTAGAAAGATGGACCACACAGCAGTCCACACATCACAACACATCATATGCACTACATGCCATGCTATACATTTTAAATCACATTCACCTAAGCAACATTACTAAGTCTTTGGTTTTAGTGCTACTACAACCACAGTGCGCGTATACTCCGGGTACGAGCCGCGAACTCCCTCCCGTGATACGCCCATAGGGCTGTCGGAGAAGGCCCACCGTGAGTACTCGGAAAAGTAAAGACAATGCCGTCCACCAGCTCTCAACAGAAATGTAAATGACTGAAAATAAAGGTGCTGACTCCAGCAATTTAAAAGCAGTACGATTAGCCCTCTTGAATGTACCACCGGGGTTGCCGACTGTCCTACATGACTCATCGGGCGTAATGCCTAACCGCCACAGTGTCCGACAACCGTGACCCCTGCTTCCCCCCAAATGGCAACCCAACACCTTAACCCCTGTTGGGAAGGGTCGTAGCACGGGATGGTGAGAATCCTAATACCGCATGCTCCTATATGACAATAGTACGACTGCATAGTGCCTCCGTGTCCCATACCACGGGCCACCAATGCATTCGTTTCCAAGCCGACTACGGCATCTAGTCTATCAATGCATTATGCACCATGATGTCCACATTCAACATATAAACATCTCATTCAATTGGCATTTGAAAAGTAAACATAGCATATATGCACATCAATGTGTGGAATGACTAATCTATATAGCATATTCATGATGACATGACTAGATTAGATATAATTAAATGAATGCCAAAAAAATGCCTTGAAACAAGGCCAAACGTCCTCTCTCCACTTACCTGTAGCGTACAAGGATTCCCGTTCGGTACGGGTGAGATCCGGAGCGAATCGGGTAGGATTTGGTGAACCTAACATAATTGAGCGGGGTTAGTACTTCACAATTTTAGAATCAAAATTAATGAAATCCGATGTCAAAATCGTGTTTAGAACGTCAAAAGAAGGTCACACATCCGATTTGGGTTCGATCAGACATAAGGATCACCTTCGGGGCCACACGGGTGGGTCAGACAGGTGGGCTGTCTACCCACCGGTTTTACCCACCGGTTTGGGACCGGCAGGTAGGGGCCCGCCGGTAGTACCCGCCGGTGGTACCCACCGGTTGGGCCAGGGACCCCTTGCTAGGACCGGCGGGTAGGTACCAGTCGGTGGTACCCGCCGGTTGGGCCCGAAGGGCCCCCTGCCTTCTCAGGTGGGTACCGACAGGCGGGTAGGAGCCCACCGGTTGTACCCACCGGTCTTGACGGAAAAGACACTGTTTCTTCCCCATTTTCTCCATTCTTTGGGGAATCAAATGGGGCTTTTCCCCACCCATTCTTCACACCTTCAAGGTCCTATAGGATGGTTCTAACCTAGATCTAGGTTAGATTCAAGTGAGGGAAACCATCTTACCTTCTTTGCTCAAGAATGACTTCAAACCCTCCAACCACTTCAAACCCACAATGTTCCTTCCACCTTGTCAATATCTCTTCAAATCCTTCAAGATCAACACATAAATCATCTATTAAACCTTAGATTCATCATTTCAAAGGGTGTTTACAAGATCTCAAGAAACCATACTCGAATCAAGGGTTTAAAGCTTGGGTATGGTGAATGTTCACAAAACCCAACTTTGCTTACCTCTAACTGTAGATCTAGAGTTGAAGATCACTCTCCCGGCACCGGAATGGGAAGACCGAGCTTCGGTGCCGCTGAAATCCCCCTTTTCTTCCTCTTCCTTCTCTTCCTTTCTTCTTCCCTTTCTTTTCTCTCTCCTCTTTACTTTTCTCACCAACGTACGAGGGTAATAAATGGAAAGAAAAGAAAATCATAAAGCCTTATATACCATTCCTAATTAAGTGAATAGTGCACTTGGATGGGTCACTCAGGTGGGTGCACCCACCTGTCCTACCCACCTGAGAGCCAAAACTTGGGATTTTGACCGGGTTCGGACCTCGGCGCGAACCCCACCCCAAGCATACGATGTAGCATACGTATATACCTTAAAATACGGATATAATACCTGTTTTATCCGTACATAGCCTTATGGTAGGTGCACGTACACGGTTTGGGCACTCCCGTCTCTTCTGGCACTGGCTCGGACTTGTCGGGCCAGCCGGTGTTTAAGGTCACCCGTGCCATCATAGCCCATAAGGAACATGCTCTAGTTTCCTCTGGCTCGGTTGCTGCATGGTTAAACCTGTTCAACCGCAAAATCAGACCGGGTTTAAGAAGCGGGGTATTACATTTACACTCATGCGAAATAGACCCCCATGTATCTTCAAGTGGCAGTACAGCGGTGCGGGCCCCATGGGTAAGCACACACGACACACCACTCCCTAAGAAAGAGAAAGAGAGGAGAGAGGGCCGAATGTATAAAAAAGTCTGTTCTTTCTCCCCACAAAGGAGAAGAGAGGTTCTTTTTCTGGTCGCTACACTCATAGTGACATGGCAATCAGTGAAGAATACTGTGTTTAATAAGGGAAGTTCCTTCAAGAAATAAGAGAAAATGTAACACCCTAATTTTAGAACACCAACATTAGAAATGGAAAATTTATGGAGAAGGGTACATGGTGAAAAAGGACTTATAATCGAGTGACTAGGAAGGGGAAGGATATGTCATTGCAAGGTATGGATAGCCTTAATGATGCCTACATGAGTGGAGAGGGATCCCACATAAGGTGGGGTACTTTAACCAAAAGATTGGATAATAGAGGGCCAAGAAGGGGCTAACCGGCTAGGGAGCCTCTGGCCAAGCGGTCAATTGGTTCAGTAACAAAATGCCCAGATTTGGTGATTATCTTTTTTGGGCCCACCATTTGGTAGGATTTTTCTACCCACTTTCTTCTATAATTAGAAATATGTTAGAGGGGTTTTATGCACTTGATTCCATATTAAACCCTATTTTCTATAAGGAAATATTTGGATTCAAATGAATAGGAAAAAATGGATTTTATGGGAATTGACTTGCCAAACAGACCCTTATAAAAGAAAGTAGGTCAGCTGTTCTTTCTTTCTTTTGGTTGCTGTGAAACACAAAGAAATAGAGAAGGGAAAGGAGAAAAGAAAAGGAAGAAAAGAAGAGAAGGAAGAAGGAAGATAAGAGGGGAGCTATTGCTGCCTGTTGCGGCCGCTGTTGCTGCTACTGTGCACACAAGTGCAGCAAATGGCGCTGCAGTTGTTGCTGCTACTGCTGCATACACAGGTGCTACTATGCTGCTGCCCTATTTGGGAGCTGAAATAAAGGTCATACAGCTTGTGGTGGACCCTCTTGCACACCCAAAACCTATTGAGAAGGTAAAACCCTAACCCTAAGTTGTGGAATTAAGTTGAAAGAGGAATCGGTTAGGGGTAGGGATGGTATGAAAATGTAGTTGAAGGTGGGGAATGACTGTAGGAACCCAATATAGTCTCCTACAGCAAAAAGCCCCAATTGTGGAGCTTAGTTGGGAGCCCAAATGGGTATAGGGTTGTCCTAGAAACCCTAATTTATGGGGTTCTTCTCTATAAAGTGGACTAAGGTGAAATTAAAGGTGGGAGTGACCTTTCCACAGGTTTAATATTGCCCAGAGATTGTTAGAACAAGTAGTCAAAATATTGATGTATGAATTAGGTACAAGTGAAATTCAAACAACCCAATTTAGTGTGTAGAAACCCAAATTGAGTATAGAAGTTAACCTAGCAGGCCCAGAATAATTTAATTAAGAGGTAAGATGTAAACTCAGGGACTTGAGCTGCCCGGGATAACTGGTCAGCAGGAACTGGGTTGTTGGGCTGAGAACAACCCATTTTGCTAGGCAACCGGCTAGAGAGCTTCGGACTAATAGGCCAGCTGGTTAGGGCCTGATAGAATAGGGTCTTTCAAGTATTTCTATTGATACTTGGTCCATGGACATATGGAAGTGTTCAAATTTACTATGGCATGGCCAAGAATTATAAATTGATAAAGGAAATAAAATGGTAGGGAAAAGTGTGAGGCTAAAAATGACCTTATTGCCCGTACTACTTCCTTTGAGTATTTTTTGATTCAGGGATGATACCAACATGTCCCGTAGGGTACATGGGTATGAAAGAACTGTAGTACCAGCCCAGTAAACCAAGGATAAGCTTAATGACTATATGGGTTGAATGAATGCCCTCTAAGCTGAATACAAAGGAATTCAGTTGTAGATGGTTTTGAATACATGAAATTCAAATGGAATTTAGGAAGGATACTTTAGAAATAATTATGCCAGTAAATTGATCTATATATGATTTGCTAATTAGGAACCTGAAGTATATGCGGTGAAGATACGTGAAATTAGTGAAGAACACCAAATTTGGGAAAGTCAAGTGAGCGGTTTGTTGTTGATTGATTGTGTTTCATATTGGCTAAGGTTCTGTCCGGTACCTTGGGCTCAGAGGTCAGTCTTACATCTAGGACCACAGATGTATGTGTTACACCCATGCCCTAACCCGGTCTAATTGAACTATTGTGATAGGTCTCGGACCAGGAGTGGAAAGCACCACCGAGTTTTGGCTTGCAACAACTCATTGCCAAAGAGGGAAGGATGACCTCACTTGCCAATGCATCTCCAACTTATCCAACTAGAGGGGATTCAAACCCTCCGATCCCAGATGGTAAGTGACCTGACACTCCTACACTTAAATCCCGACATGCACCAATATTGTCGGAAGACCATACTTAACACCTAGGGCAACCACCTAAGGGAGAACAACTAGAGGACAGTAAGTAGTTAAGACACCTAACTGTCTTGACCACCAAAAATAGACCATCGGAAGCACCTGGGCCAGAATTCAATGACCACTTATGCTGTCCAATGGGCTCTGATGCCCATGGGTCCCACCACTCACACCGTGAACAGCCCCGAATGACCCCACACACTCTCCCACACCACCCCCATGACTTTTACACATTATGGGTCTATAGTGGTGGGCCTGCATGTTCTGAATGCCGAATTAACCAACTTAGACCAAACAAGGGCCAACCAAATGAATCCTAAGGACACAACTAGTATAAATAGGAGAGGTGAGATCATTTCTCACCTCTCACTTGTACAAAACGTGGGAGAGGGAAAGAAGAGGAGAAAAGGGAAGAGAAAGGAAGAAGAAGAAGAAGAAGAAGAAGAAGGGGAAAGAACTCACCTTGGCTCCCGACTGCCCACATAGTTATCGGAATCCTTGTCGGAGGTAGGTGTTACTTCTTCTACTACATTTTCTCTCTCTTCATTTTGACCTAGGATAGTTGGACACAAGGTGAATCATGACCCCGGAACCTCTTGGAGCTCGGGGAATGATCATTTCACCTCCCCGGTGTGATTGCCAAGCTCAGACCAAGTCCGGTGAGCTCCGGCAACACCAGTGACCAAATGGCCACCTAGGGTTTCAATCTCTCCATCAATGTATCTCTCAAATGGCCCAATGGAATTGGGATTTATTTAGCTTAAAATGAAGGTAGGAACACCCTCTATAAAATCCATGGAACAAATCCCGGCAATCGGGCGCGAACTGAAAAGCCCCAAATTCCATGGCAACTTCTATGTTTCCACCGAAAACACCCCACCAGAAATACTGGGCCTGGATTTGATGGCTATTTCTAGTGAGGTCTTTGAGCCTTAGGAGCTCTCTTCCAATGCCACTGGGTTCACATTTGGTGAAGCTAGTGGATTTTCACCTATTTTCTGTGATTGAATCTAGTGACCTGTACTATCCAGGTTGGATAGTGTCTGACTTCTTTGGGGGTAACCTTGTGGGTCCCTTATGATGTTTCCAAGACGTAATGATGTTCAATTACCTTTGTGCCTAGGATAGAAACACACACGTAACCGGAGGCTGGTAGTGAGTTGAACCACCGGTTAACAAACTTGGAACCCAATTCAACATAACACAACCAAGGTGAGGGATGGTTGACTTTTGTTTTTGGAATGTTTAATTATTTTAGAACTGCTCACATGTGTTAGGATTTTCACATGATTATTTAATTGGTTAAATAATTATGATGTTCCATAACATCTTATATTATTGCATAGTATATTGTTATTGGAATTGGATTTGATATGAGATGTATGATATGAGATGGCATCCGGTGTGGCCGAGGTGATTCCAGTACCGTGATTGCCGTAGGGATGTAGCATTTACTATGTTGTGAGACAGAATCCAGTGAGGCTGAGGTGGTTCAGTACTGTGATTACCATATGGTTATTGCATTCATGCATTGATTATGTGCATTAGGTTAGATGCAGTCGCAGATTACACTTTATGGCTTATGGTAATTCTGATATCGTGTGCTCCAAGACTGCATTTGGAAATGGATATGCTTCATGGCCAATGGTAATTCTGGTGTTGCGTAGTCCATACTCAACTACTTTGTATGCTAGATTTGGTATATAGTCATGGGTTACACTTTGTGGACAATGGTATTCCGATATTGTGTACCCTGGGACTATACTTGGGAATGGACCCGCTTCGTGGCCGATGGCAATTCCAATGTCGCGTGGTCCGTACTAATTATATCATTATGCAAGGCATGTAGGATATTATAGTTAGGTGAAACTCCCCATGCTACGTCCCTTTGCCAACAGAGGGTAAGGTAATGGATAACCCAATGGTGGTATGTTTGATGAACCTTTCCGGAATGCCACACCGCGGTATGATGTGATTATTACCAGAGGCGGGAACTAGTCCAGCATGGCCGATGGTAATTCTAGTGCATTCACTTCTACCTTTTTGAAGACTTCTAAAATCTTTCCCATGGAGACAATCTTCTTTTTGTTTACCAAACAATTAGGAAAGAGGATAGGGGGAACATAAGGACTGTTAGGGTTTTACTCTTTTCAAAATCATTTTTTGGTTTCCTCAACCAAATCATCTTCAATTGTTTCAGGTTGATCAGACAAACCTGGAACAAGAGGCACATTTGTGTCCTTAACAGAAGGAGAGTTAACAGGAGTAATAAATGGAGAAGATTTAGGAACACTCTGTTGGAACTCTAGGCCATTCCTAAGGGCATAAACCACATGGCATTGGTTAGAGGGCCCTTGTTGGGTCTGACCTTGTACCACATTCAATGATGCATTAGTTGGTGCTTCTGAACTAACCGGCTGATGCCTAGGGTTAGGCTCTGGTTGACTGGGCAATATTTTTTTCTCCCTCTCATGCAAAATTAAGACAACTTGAGAGAGTTCTCTCATAAGATTTTGATGGCTTGTCATGAGGAAGGCCATATTTTTTTTAAGTCACTTAATCTACTTGCCTCTCCAGTGTTGGTAAACCCAGGGGGTTGTTGAGAAGATGATAAGAGAGGGGGCCTAGGGAAACTAGCCTAAGGTCCTACATTTGGCCTAGAAAAAGTATTTTCGGAAAAAGGCTATTGAGTAAAACAAGGCCTTTGGGGTCTAGATTGACCTTGATTATGGAAATGGGAAGGCCCTACTTGGTTGCCCTGGTTCCAGGAGAAATTTAGGTGATTTCTCCACCTTGGATTGTAAGTGTTACTATATGGACTATTCTCATATAAGGCATTAACACTGTCATTGGAAGTGCCCCCAGAGGTGTTGGAGCATTCTTCTATAACATGTCTAGGGGACTGGTACCAAGCGCACATCTTAACCAAATTGACTGATAATGGCTCTTTAGGAATAATAGCCTCAATCCTTTTGATTGGGCTATCCAAGTGGGCTTCCTTGGCTACTATCTCATCCTCAAAATATCCTTTCCCTCCTGTGGTTCTTTCACTTTCTTAGGTTGATTCCCACTCACGAGTTTTTTCAACTAAGTCAAGTAAAAATTCCCATGCCTTTCCTTCATCTGTACAGGATGTGAATCCCTCAGGGCACATAGACTCTATCATTTGTTTAGTTGGGTAATCAATACCATCCTCATATATTATTTAACATAAATGCCATAAATCTAGGCCATGGTTGGGGCATTCTTAGAGTAGATCCTTGAATCTCTCTATAAGTTTAGAAAAGGACTCACTAGGCTTTTGCCTAAACTGAAGGATATCACTTCTAAGCTTATTGGTCTTGTGAGGGAAAAAATTCCTAAGAAAAAAACTTGTGACCTATTCCCATGTGGTAATGGAATTTGTGGGTAACCCATGCAACCACTTAGCTTGGTCTTTCAATGCAAAAGTGATGAACCTAGGCTTAATAGCATAGTTAGAAAGCTGTTGGATCTTAATTAGAACACATACCTCTTCAAATTCCCTGAGGAATAGGTATGCATCTTCAGAGGTCAGCCCATGGAAGTGGGGCAGTATAGTGATGTATTGAGATTTAAGCTCAAAATTATCACCATAGGCTTGTGGTAGGACTATGCATGAAGGTTGGGCTACTTTAGTAGGGTAGAACCTATCTTTTAGAGATTTAGGTGGAGGGTTTTGCTATTGGTCTCTCATATTGAAAGGTATTGATGAGAGTATACATATATGGTCACTACTTGTTGGATCTCTTCTTTCTAACCTATTCTCAGTATTAAGTACCTACCAAGCACTCATGCAACAGAAAACTACCCACAACTAGAGTAAGACAAGCACAAAAGAATGGATTTTTTTTTTTTTTTTTTTTTTGGCTTTTTAGGAGCTTACCGGCAGGGATCCGGGGTTGCTCAACTCTTGAGGTGCTGCTACAGGGCAAAAATTATCTTTACCATACTATGAGGCTTGGCGACCTCCAGCGATACAACTATTATTCCAAGTTTCTCTTCTCAGGAACTCAATAGGTGATGAAAGAAAAATAGAAAACAAAGCACCCTGATTTACCAAAAGATAGCGAAAAAGAACATGGAACTGTCTCCTCGGTAATAGTGCTAAAAATTTATTTGAGATTTAAAAGTAACAACAATTGTACAGATCAGTGTAGCTAACGGGTCAAACATAAGGAGAGCAGCCACTTTATCTTAGGCTTTTTCTAATAATGCAAAAGTGCACAGATTAATTATGGTGACCTACTTTTAACTACCACCCTAAACAGATGCATCTAAAAACGTCCTAACCAACACATCTAAGAAAATTGGAATTGCAATTGAAATTAAAAACCTAACCATTTGTCATTTAAGAATTTAAATACTTAAAGTAAAGCAATAAAAAGCAATAACATAAAAGAAAAGAAAATGGGTGAAATAAAAACAAATAAAATAAAAAAGGGAATAAAGCTAGAGAAAGGCTCACAAGTAGGTATCTCTACTTAGCCTGAGGGATGCACCGTCAATAGTTCGAGCTTCCCTACTTGACCAAAGAGTACTCTTACAAGGGCTTTTCTACTTGGCTTTAGGGAAAGGGATACAATATAAATAATCAAAATAAAACGATGGTTCTATGGCTAGAGAGGGGCAAAGCCATCACATGCATCTAGCCAAGGACCTTGGGGGAAAGGGAAAGCATCAAAGTAAAACTTGATCCTTGAATTAAACTTGATCGATTTGAAATACTAGCAGCCCTAAAAACTAGATCTGGAATAAACCAAATCTGAATTTACTAGGCTTGGAGAAAACAACTCTTGAAGAAAAACTTGCACTTAAACAGAGATGCTTCAAAGCTTGGCTCTTCCCACCTAGATCTAAACCTTGAACTAACAAAATAAAATTATTACAACTTGAATAATTTGAATAACATGAACCATAAAAATAAAAAGACATTGCATTAATTAAATACAACCAATTACAAAAGTGTTCAAAGCAAAAGTAAAGAAGAAAAAAAAACTAGAGCATAATGAAACCTAGAGAAGAAAAGAGGAAGAGTGAAAACCCTAAAAAAGAGAAGTGCACCCTCCCCCTTTGGTCAACTCTCTTATATAGGAAATAGGGAGGTAGTCCAACGATTTTAGTCTCTTAGTTTAGGGGATTTTTTTGAGATTCTTGTTGATGAGGTGGAAAGTAGGAGAGAAAAGAGAAAAAAAGGAAAATTGGGGAAAGAACAAGAGAATGTCCAAGTGTGAGCCCCTCTTGGATTGTGTGATGAGGTGGAGGGGAGAAAAAATGAGAGAAAGTAGGGGAGAAAAGATCTCCAATGATTTCTCCTTCCTTTTTCCTTTTTTCTTTCTCTCTCTCTTCTTGGATGATTTTCTATTCCTTACTTTGATCGATTTGGATAATATTCTATTTTAATTTAAAATTCCATCGATGCCCCTTGTCTTTAAGTAGGTGGAAAATAGGAGACCTTCAACCAAATCTCCAAAAAGATAGAATCGCCCAAGGTGAGAGAGAGTGGCACCCAAGGTGGGCCCCTCATACTTTGTTGGCATCTGGAATATTCCTTATACTCCTGGGACACCTGCAAAAGGGTAGGGCCTATATCTCGATTTTCTTCTAGTCCATAATTCTTTTTCTAGCCCAAAAAGAATAATCATGTGTACAGGTGCCAAAACAAAAGTGTACTTTTAATGCAACATGTTCATCTTGCTCAGAATTCATCCCCATCACAACCATAGAAAGAAATAGGACCTCTTAATGTGTAAAATTAGAGATATGGAGCCCGGTAGTCCCTAAGGCCTTTTAAATATAAAACTTGCAAAAAGAAAGAAAAACCCAAGGTAGCTCCATTCTATGTATGTAAAAATGCATGCTTTACTACCTAAGATTTCACACATAAATGTGCTCATCAATTGGCACAGAGATAACTTCACAGCACAGTAGGGAATGGGAAAGAGGCCCATGGGGTCAACTAATTCTAAGGGAGCAAGCAAGTAAGCTTTCCAGAGGCCCTGATATCAACCCAACTCCAGTCTAGTTCAAAAAACTAGAAGCAAGCCAAGCCTCCCAATCCTCCCACTTTAGTGGTGTATCTCAATCTGTGAGTTCAAACCCTAGGTGCTTTCACTGTGACCAACCGGGTCACTTAGCCAGGACATACCTCCATCGTCGGCCAGGTGATGCACCTTACACTCTACCACGTAGGCCCCAATAGACATATGCAGCCAACAAGCCAGTACAACCACCACAGGGCCAAAGACCCAAAGGAAGGGTGTTTGCTATGACAACTGGGGATGTAGAACCTACACCAAATGTGGTGATAGGTACCCTATTGATATCATTATTACCTGCTCATGTGTTATTTGACTCAGGGGCATCCCATTCATTTGTGTCATCGATGATTGCAAAGAAGATGGGGATTCCACCCAAGAGCTTGACTCAATGTTTGGCCGTTAGCACACCCATAGGATGCCACACCCTGCCCTCAATATGGCACAAGTATGCCGGCATTGGATACCTCACTGCACCCAGTCAGCCTATTTTCCCCAGTATCGTACTCTAGGAGTGTCCACAACACCACATTCATATACTTTTAATCAGAGTTGCAGGAGATAATATAAGATCTAGTATAATTTCATATTCATCCAGTGCTTCTATATGATACCTAATACCATAAGTACAATGATTCATAACATTATTTACAATAATCCATATATATATATATATTACAATCATCCCATTATAGCAAAATATGTGCACAAAAATTTATCACATCTGTCGTATAAACCATCAAACCTGTCTGCCACCTATCCAAACCTTCAACATATCTCCCACCTGTAGTCTCAACAATCAAAAATTGGTTTCTACCATTATTCATATATACACAAAAGAATAATTAAGTACATCAGTCCTCAGTAATGCTGTCCACCATAAACACAATCATCACACTTGCAATCAGGTCCATGGCTGAAATCATCATCCTGTACACAAGCCAACTGATTCATGGCCATCGCCACATACTCTGAACTGGTAGTTTGTAGGTGACTACTCTCTTCATTTATAGATTAAAAGATAGGGGGTGAGCACTGGAAATGCTCAGTGAGGGGTGGGATAGATAAACACATGCATCCATATGCAATGGATGCACCACACAAAAAGATGATGCTCATGGGTTTATTTATTAACTATACAAATCCCTAGGCCATTACTAAGTCTCATCACCTATGGGTATAGTGTTACACAACGTAGGTGGCATTTCCTACCTTGTATATTAGGCCTTAGGAATACAAGCTCGTTGTAGGCAGGAGCCAGCCGGTCTTGGTCAGAGCCTCAGTCCCCCAGCTAACCCCTAAATAGTAACCCCATAATGTATATCCACCAGGAATACAGTATGTCGTATCCTGTCCACATCCATTTCTGATACCATACATCTCACCATAAAAAGTGCACTACTGATCAGGTAGCGACATATATCAGGATTAGTCCGTACCTAACCCCTTACGAACATTGGGTGTAGCACTTAGGATTGTGATACCTAGCCCAACATACTAAATGATGCACAACCAATCACCCAATTCACATCTACACACATGGGCATCTACACGTGTCCCATCTTACCTATCTTACCTTTCACATCTCCATTCCATCAATTCCATCATAATAGAAATCATTAAAAGAAAAGAATATGCACATACACAAACAATATGTGTATGATCAACAATTATGAAACACACTAAAAGAAAGGAGGTTAGGGAGGCACCCACTCACATTGAAAATCTGAAATAATCAACTCCCCTCCTGGTACCAAATAGGCTTCCACATAGCTATTGGGATCTCCTAAAATCAGTATTTAATACACACATATATTAAAATCAATTTGAACTCATTCTTCCCTAATAGGGTCATCTATTATCTCCCCTATAAGGTCTACAAATCCACTTTAAGTTTGACAGATTTCTGTTAAATACTGGGAGTAAACTAGTCTCTGGAAGCCTAACCAGCTAGAGAATTTGGGACCAATCGGCCGGCTTGATGTCTCCCACCGGTTGCCCTTTTTTTGCAAAATTTTGATTATGCCAATGTTTTGCATAAACCAAACTCTGTCTTTAGTCCAAACTCCTCTGTTTTAAGGTTCTACTCACATATCAGCAATGTAATACCTTAATTCGAACCCTCTATAATTCCATCCTCAAATTTCCATTTTTAATTTCTTAATTCATGCATGGAATTCAGTAGGAATTTCCAGATTTCTTTAATTTGAACCATATTCTCCCACAAGATCATGAATTAAGGTGGAATTTCAGTATCAATCCTCTAATTTGATGATCAAACCCCAAGTTAGGCATGCATGCATGTGATCCACCATCAATCTCATTTGCATGTAAATCTTAGACCTTAAAACAGTAAAATTAAAGTGGGTTTTCACCTTAATTACATGAAATTTTCTATTTTAAGAAATTTTAATGAGAACCCTTACATTTCAGCCCCATTTGGCAATGATGCATGTAATCCCATTTCAAATTCTTAAATTCCTTTCACTTAATTATCAAAGAACAGTAAATCAAGCTCCCTATAGCACATACTTGCTGAAAATTTCAAACTTTCACTTCTTCCTCTTATTTCAGCCAAATCGGCCCAATCCCATTTCCAATTTCTGAAATTTTTTTTCACATTTCAGGTTTATGTTAGTAAGATTTCCTTACCTGCTAGTTGAATCTTCCAATTGTAGCCTTAAGAGGTCGATTTCCCCCTTGATCTCTTTCTCTGCTCCAATTGTAGCCTTAAGAGGTCGATTTCCCCCTTGATCTCTTTCTCTGCTCTTCTCTTATTCTCCTCTCTTCTTCTTCTTCTTCTTTCTTCTTTCTCTGTTCTTTCCCTTGCTGTCCAAGTGATAATTCTCTGTTCTTTCCCTTGCTGTCCAAGTGATAATGAAATACTAAAGTCAGTGGTGGCCTTTTTATAGCCCCAATTCCTTAGTGGAATGTTCCACTCACTGATAATCATAAATATTATATATATTTGTATATATATATATACAACATATATTATGTCATAATATGACTACATATATAATTAATTACATTCTTAACTTTAAATCATGTAATTCTTATTATAAATTATTATTTAACTTATTTTATCGTAGCATACCCAAAAAAATAGGTCCACATGACAAATTACAGAAGTGAGAACCATAATAGTAAAAAATGACCATTCTGTCCAACTAATAGGCCTACTTGTCCTGTCTAGGGCTCTCTAGCCAGTTGAGCCAGATTTGACCCCCTTTGGGTCTGCTCTATTTGTCACACCCCATTCACACAGAATTGTAACGGTGACCAAGTTAACTCCTGTTAACCCAAAACCCGTCAAGATCATCTGACGCAGTAACCACTACACAGCATACACACAACTAAGAAAGTAAATTCTATATTTCAGTGGACGTCTTACCTGTATATACCTGTAAATACCCCAATACTCTTGATACCCAAATTGTATTACATAATACATTTAGATGTGAGCCCGTAGGTGTAATATATACAAAAGAATTACAATTTAAACATCCAGAGCACAAAAGGGGTAACATCACAAAATAATCAAAAGGAATCCGGGTTGGTATTCAATGTTGCTGTCCCACAACATGCCTCATGCCCAAGATCTTTTAAGATCCACTAGTCTTCAATTGAAAACTCCACAATGGGTCCCCACTCTAGCTATTACACCCATGCCCTAATCTGGTCAAA
Source organism: Macadamia integrifolia (assembly GCF_013358625.1). Taxonomy (NCBI): domain Eukaryota; kingdom Viridiplantae; phylum Streptophyta; class Magnoliopsida; order Proteales; family Proteaceae; genus Macadamia; species Macadamia integrifolia. The sequence goes on from NC_056566.1 coordinate 18,355,886, forward strand.
TTTGAACTATTGTGATAGGACTCAGATTGGAGATCGAAAGTACGTTATGATTTTAGGATGGGTGGAATCTTGGTGTACACACCATGTTATGATTTTAGGATGGGTGTTGTACCCTCTCAGTGTTGTTGTTGAGCTCGAACCAAGCTCGGTGAGCTCTGACAACATGTAATGCTAAAAGACTAACTAGGGTTTCGATCTTTTGATTGACGAATCTCCTAAAAATCTCAGTGGAATTAAAATTTTCTTAGCATAAAATGATGCTAGGGACATCCCCTACAAACTCTACAGAACAAATCCCAGCAATTGGGCCCGAGCCGAAAAGCCCCAAATTATTGTACTGACCTGTATCACCATCAGAAAGAGTCCACCGGATCCACTAGGTTTGTTTCTGGTGGCATATTTCTAGTAGACTTGGAGCCTTATGTGCTCTCTGTCATCTCCATCGAAAATAGATCTTATATTTTTGTGAAAATGCCCTATTTTCGGTGGTTATTTCTGATGACATCACTATCAATAGGAGACAGTGTCTGTACCTTTTGGGGGTGACCTGTGTGGGTCCCTCCAGATGTTATCAATACGTATTAATGTATGATCCCCTTGTGTCTAGGACAATAACATGCATGGCTCTGAAGCTGGAATTGAATTGATCGATCGATGGCCGTACTTGAACCCAAACACGACCAATCGTAAAACAGGTGAGGGATGGACTGTATTTATTTTTGAAATGTTTATTATTTATTAAATTGCTCACATGCTTAGAATTATATGAAATTTTCATTTTACGATCATGATATGAATTGTATGGAATGTATGATAGGATCCAGTGTGGCCAAGGTGGTACCGGTACCATGATCACCGTGTGTTTGGATGTGTGTGTGTGAGACAGAATTCGATGTGGCCGAGGTGGTACCGGTGCCGTGATTGCCTTATGTATGTTGCATTCATGCATTGATTATGTGCATTAGAGTTAGTTGTAGTGACGGGTTACACTTTGTGGCCAAGGTCTCACTGGTATCGTGAACCCCTGGATTGCATTTGGAAATGGATACGCTTTGTGGTCGAGGTCTTGTTGATGTTGCATAGTCTATACTCAATTGCTATTGCATGCTAGATTAGGTAAACGATCTCGGGTTTCACTTTATGGCCAAGGTCTCTCTGGTATCATGTACCCGGGACTGTATTTGGAGATGGGTTACACTTTGTGGCCGAGGTCTCTCCGAAATCATGTAATCCATACTAACTGTGTCATTATGAAGGCATGTAGTATATATGTGGTAAGGTATCACTCCCTATGCTATGCACCCTTGCCAACAGGGGTTGAGGTGTTGGATAACCTATTGTGGTAAGTTTGATGAGCCTTCCCAAAGTGCCACTCCGACGGTACGATGTGATTGTTACCGGAGGTGGGAACCTATCCGGTGTGGCCGATGTGTTACCAGTGCCGTGACGACTTGGAGGGGATTATCAGGGGTTTGCTAGGTGACCCATGGATGCATACGGGGACAAACAGGCCTCTAATCATGGCTAGGGTTTGTACCGCTGCATAGTCGATGTTGTTTCCCAGATGAGGGATATAGCCTAATGCACCGTAGTAGCATTTACCAGACTTAGTTTATATTTTTAGGGGGATAATAAACAAATGAACTGCATCACGAGCATCATGGATTATGTGTTTAATTTTCGCAATCATGCATCATAAATTATTACTGCAATTATCTTGCTTGGATGTGCTTGACCCACCCCTCACTGAGTGAGTTGGAAAGCTCACCCCACGTATACACCCCTTTTTAGATGATTATATAGGTACGGTGGTGCCGATGGTGGGTGATCCAGTATCTTTTGGGTCAGAGTACGCTGTGAGTGACTAGTGGATGCCAGAAGTGGAGGAGCACGATCAGGACTGTGTTTGTGACCAATGTGCTTATGCCACACCATGAGATTGCACATCATATTGTGATATTTTTGGATATGGTTGTGGATTGTATATTTTCTTGAGATTATAGTATATGTCATGGATGAATGTAATAGAATAACTCGATTATTGCTATTATATTACCATTAGATATTTTCCCATTTTGTTTATAAATTTCGCTGCTATACTCTGATTTCGCTGCTTATACTGGTTTGTGATGTGAGATTATGAAAATGTTAAGGTACTGCTATCAGAGATCCTGGTAGGTTTGTAAGATAAGTACATGTCTTACTCACACCGTCGATATTCCTAATGGTAAGTTGGGACTACTGAGAGTGGGGTGTGATACTAGCTCCTCACCCAGGTAACCTACAAGATCATCTAAAAAAATTGGTGTGCACGTGGGATGAGCTCACTAGCCCAGTAAGTGAAAAGAAATACCAAGCAAGCATTCACAATACAAATGAACCTATATGCATGTAAGTTCATTTTATTATCTTAGTCCACCTAGGCAACAATTCTAGGTTATAGGTCATGTGCTACTCGCAACCATAGTGCACGTATGCCCGGGGTACGAGCCGCAAACCTCATCCCGCGATACGCCCATAGGGTTATCGGAGAAGGCTTGCCGTGGGTACCAAAAAAGAAAATTGTTGTTCCTCAATGACATTAGAGTAAATCATTGTTTCTCAGCGACATTAAAGTAAAATGGGCCTTTCCCTGCATTAAATTAAAAACAGTACGATTAGCTCCATTTTTATATCACCAAAGATGCCGATAATCCTAATGATCAGTCAGGCGTACTTCTAATGACCACCGTTGGTACACAACCTCTGGCTTCCTCCACTGGGAAGGGTCGTTGCACATGCATATGTCATTCCCAATTGCATGCTCCTATATGAGATAGTACGACTGTATAGTGCCACAGCGTCCCATTTCACTGTCCAACAATGCATTCGTTTCCAAGTCGACTGTGGCATCTAGTCTAGCAATGCATCATATCCAATAATTTAAAGTCATCCATCTCATAACTCAAAGCAAGAATAAGCATTTAACAATTAAATATATCAGCATATCCAGTTAAAAATCAATTTCATAATGCACACATCAATGCATGCAAATGGCATTCGTGAATGACTAAGCTACACAGTAATGAAATGATGACATGGCCACTCTACAAAATAATGGAATGATGTGAAAACACTCCAAAAATAAATCAATTTCCTCTTCCCACTTACCTAGTTGTGTACAATGATCACCTTTGGTACGAGGAAGATCGGGTGTGCAATGACACGAGTTTCTAGTACAACATATCATAAAAGAGGTTAAGTTTAGTATAACTCCATTTTAGGTTCACAACCAACGGAGTACGATGATCCCAATAAATTTAGAATCACCATAGAAGGTTGCCCAACAAATTTGGGCCCAATCGGAACCCAAAGGGTCGGATTGATAGGTCAACCGGTGGGCCCGCCACTCGACTCAGGGGCCAGTAAGGACTAGTAGGCTAGGAGCGGTGGGCCAGGTGCCTACTGGTCCTTGCTTACCGCTCGACCCAGGGGGCACTGCCTAGACCAATAGGCCAGGAGGGGTGGGCCAGGTGCCCACTAGTCCTTGCTCATCGATCAAGCCAGTAGCCCATCAAGGACAGGCAGGCTCCGGATTGGTGGGTCCGACCATTTCTAGGCACCCACCACTCAGAACTGGGATTTTACTGTTCACTCCCATTCTTCATCCCATATTGGGGAAACCACGAGGGGTCAATTCAACCTTATTTTCCACAAATCTAAGGTCCCATGTCATGATTCTAACCTAGATCTAGGAATGATTCAGAGTTTCAAGCTTGGGTTTTACCTCTTTGCTCAAGAACACTTCAAAAACCCCAAATCTTCTCTCTAGCTCAAGAGATCAACAAATGCTTATCAAATCTTACAATTTCTTCCTCTAAAACCTTATAAACAACATGTAGGTCCTTCATTAAACCTTAGATTCACATTCTCAAGAGCGATTAATAAGATCTAAAGGATTCCTACCCAAATCATATGATTTCACTTAGGGTTTCATAAGGGTTTAAGAAATACAGTCTTTACTCACCTCAAATCGTAGATCTCAAGATGAGGGTTGCTCTCCTTCATTTCTCTCTCTTCTTTACTTTTCTCACCGACCTTGTAAAACAATAAATGAGGATGAAGAAAAGTAATAAATGCTATTTATACTTGGGTCAAAATATCTAATGACCAGAGTGGTAGGTCACATTGGTGGGTCCAATGCACCTATGACCACCCACCAGTCGACCAAAACTTAGCCGAAACATTGGGATTTTTGATGAGGCTAGGCCCCGACATGTATTTCACTCTCGTTATTGATTAACACGCGCACTTGACATAATATATGGCTACGTACCTTTATTATGCGTATATGGTCCGGTGATACGTGCAAGTGCACAACATGGGCACACAAACTTCACTAGGCACCGACTCCAACTCATCTGGCCAACCTGAGTTTAGAGTCACCCTTGCCATCATTTTCCATAAGGTACCTGACTCGGCTCACTCGGGTTTAGGTCCCACAAGATCAAACCGAGTCAATACAAGTAATTAGACCGGGTTTAGAAAGTAGGGTATCATAGTATTCCCTATCATATCCAACCTTTATCAAAGGTTTATAACTACCTTTGCCCACTTTTCTTACTGATTCTTCCAACATGGTTGGCAGAAGGCATAGGTGCATGTTGGGTCATTCTTCCCTTCTTGGCATTGTACTACTACCAGCCATGCAAATGTTGGTCTATCCAGCATGTTATTCTTGCCTGTTCACAATTTACTGTAAGAGGTGATATTTGGGGTGTTACAATTTTCTCCCTCCTTATAAAATATTTCATCATCAAAATTTGTAAGAGCTACCTAGTAAACAAAACAGTTATGGGTACTTCTTTTTCACTTCATCTTCTCTCTCCTAATAAGCTTCTTGCTCTGGATGGTTCTTCCACTTGATCTTCACATATGGAATGGTTCGACTCCAGAGTTGATATTCTCTTCTATCAAATACTCCTTCAGGTGGCTCTTCATAATTCAAATCATCATTCAACTCTAAAGGTTCCACAGTAGGCAATATATGTGAAGGATCTGAAATGCATTTCTTCAGCATAGAGACATGGAACACATTATGAAATCTGTCTAGCTCTAGAGGTAATGCCAATCTATAGGCTATCTTGCCAATCCGATTCAGTATCTCAAAGGGTCCTATATACCTTGGACTTAATTTACCTATCTTTCCAATTCTCTTGATGCCTTTCATTGGTGAAATTTTTAGAAACACTTTTTCATCCACTTCAAACTCTAAAGGTTTCCTTCTATTATCTGCATAACTTTTCCACCTGGACTGAGCTGCCTTGATTCTTTCCCTGATCATATCGCCTGCACTAACTCAGGTCCCAAAATTCTTCTTTCTCCCACTTCATCCCAATACAATGGGGTTCTATATTTCTTCCCATATAGAGCTTCAAATGATGCCATACCAATAGTTGATTGATAAATATTATTATATGTAAATTCAACTAATGATATTTGCTCATCCCAACTATAGCTCATATCTATAGCCCGGGCTCTGAACATATATTCTAATGTTTGAATTGTTCTTTCTATCTATCCATTTGTCTGAGGATGAAATGTTGTGCTAAATTTCAATTTAGTTCCCATTGCTTTCGGTATAACTTTCCCAAAATCTAGAAGTGAAGCAGGAATCATGGTCAGAAACAATACTGATAGGCACACAATGATATCTCACTATGTTATCAATATTTAACTATGCTAACTTCTCCATAGAGTAAGATATCTTCATAGGTATAAAGTGTGCTACTTTGGTCAATCTATCAACAATCACCCATATAGTGTCATTCCCTCTTTTGGCTCTGGGTAATCCTGTCACAAAATCCATAGTGATATGTTCCCATTTCCATTTTGGTATTAGGAGAGATTGTAATAACCCATGTGGCCTCTGTCTCAATGCTTTCATCAATTGATAATTCATGCACTTTGCCACATGTTTTGCTACATCAATCTTTATACCATGGCACCAATATGTTTTCTTCAGATCTCTATATATTTCTGTACTTCCAAGATGTACAGAGTAAGAGGTGTTGTGTGCTTCATTCAAAATCAACTCTATCAATTTCTCTTCCTATGGAACACATAATCTATCATTGAACCACAAAATTAAATCTTTCTGTTTTCCATCATTGATAGTATTTATGGTTTTCCTCAACACATCATCTTTAGATTGGGCTTCTTTAATCTGTTCAAATAAAGATGGCTTAATAGTAAGTGTGGAAAATGTTATATCTTCAGGTGTCTCCACTCCCACAATTATTTCCAAACAAATTCTCTTGCTTCCTCAATCAACATAGGGTTTGCAGTAAGTGCAGCTAATGTAATAACTTTATGTTTCCTACTAAGAGCATCTACTACCACATTAGCTTCCCCCGGATGGTAATGTATAGCGTAGTCATAGTCTTTCAAAAATTCTGGCCATCTTCTTTGCCTCATATTCAGTTATTTCTGAGTGAAAAGATATTTAAGGCTTTTGTGATCACTATAAATTTCACACTTTTCACTATACGAATAGTGACACCAAATCTTCAATGCAAAGATAACTGCTGCCAATTCCAGGTCATGAGGAGGATAATTCTTCTCATAATCCCTCAATTGCCTAGAAGCATAAGTATTTACCCTACCATTTTGCATCAACACACATTCTAAACCTTGTTTGGATGCATCACTATATACTACCAAACCCGATGTACCATCTCGTATAGCAAGGACTGGAGCTGTCACTAGTCGATTCTTCAATTCCTGAAAACTACATTCACATTCCTCAGTCCAATCAAATTTAACTCCCTTTCTAGTCAACCGAGTCATAGGAGTAGATATCCGAGCAAAATTCTCAATAAATTTCCTGTACCAACCTGCTAAACCCAGAAACTCTGAATTTCACTAATAGTCTTCAGAGACTCCCAATCTAATACTGCTTTCACCTATCAAGGATCAACTTCAATACCTCTAGCAAATTATAATATGCCCCAAGAAATTCACTTGTGATAACCAAAATTCACATTTGCTAAACTTAGCATACAACTGTTTCTCTCTCAATCTCTGTAATATTGACCTCAAGTGAATTGCATGATCCTCTCTACTCTTGGAATAAATCAAGATATCATCTATAAACACTGTCACATATTGATCCAGCATATCATGAAATACTTTGTTAATCAATCCCATAAAAGTTGTTGGTGCATTGGTCAATCCAAATGGCATAACCACAAATTCATAATGGCCATATCTTATCCTGAAAGCTGTCATCTGGATATCACTTTCCATAATCTTCAACCGATGATATGTGACAAACCACATCCTACCCTCTATATGGCATAGGCATGAGGCACTAGAATTTTCAATCCAATCAGCCAACCAACACCCAGGATCCAGATGTAGGTAATAACCAAACCCATAACTAACTCAACTATAAAATCAGAGTATAGGTAAAATTCCATAAAGGTCATAATATACATGTGGTGATCAGCTATAATGATAACTTTATAATATTATAGGCCCATTAATAATTTTCCACAGGTTAGAACAAATTACATAATACCACTTACATTTAATTTACACTATAATACACAATGTATCAAAGTCCTTGTCTATAATCACTCCCCGTTCGTGACTTCATCTGAAACCAAGCTCCTGATCTTCTTTGCTTCAACTTCAAAACCTATGGAGGAGTGAGGATTGGGGGGTGAGCATGGGTATCCTCAGTGAGGGCTAGGGGCATACAAGCACACAAGGATGTAGAAATTATAAATAGTAAATAATACAAGCACTTCATTCCATGTCTACAATCACATAAGCATACAAGAATCATGATCATAAATAATCTCAACATACTACATCACATGTCTACAGCACCAACCCATCCAATATACAACATCTCAAATTACATATCATCAACTCATTTATCACACCACATTTCCGATTCTTAACAATCAACTCATAATGCAGCATCCACATGGTTCATTTATTAATCTAATTCCATTCTAATTACTAAGTCTCATCCTATGGGTTAAGTGCTACAAGAAACATAGGTGGTATTCCCTACCCTATACGTTGGGCCCTCAGGAATACAAGCTCATTGTAGGAAGGAGCCAACCAGTCTCAGTCAGAGCCTCGGTCCCCCATGTGTCCGATAACTATGCATATGCTACACCATACCATGATGTGCCCTCTCAGGATACAGTACGTCTTATCGAGGCATAGTAGTCCTACACGACATACCACCGAGTGGGATTAGCCAATACCTGACCCCCTATTGGCAAGGGGTTATAGCACTGGGATTGTGTGTGCTTAACCATATGCAAAATACATGCAAGAGTCATTCAATATGTATTTCTGACTATAGCTGTAAGACTGACCTCTGAGCCCATAGTACTGAAAACTCACCTTCGCCACACCGTTCCATAGACCATTAATATTACATCCGCTTCCACAAACACACACATATGTGGTTCTAGTAGTAAGACTGACCTCTGAGCCCACGGTACCGAAAACACACCTTGGCCCACATAGTGCTATAGACCATCAATATGACAACTATCACCATGCACAACACACATCTGTGATCCCAAATGTAAAATTGACCTCTAAGACCATGGTACTGGATATGCACCTCAACCACACCATGCCACAGACCATCAATATTACACCCAACATCACATCCACTAGCACGTGCTTCCAAAAATCAGATTTCACACACTTTATACAACACACATGCATTACCATGGTAAATTCAGCAAGAAGAGTAAATTGCAAGCAAGTACCTTAAAGCATAATAGAATATAATAATACAAAACAAATTATAGCAAGGCACATAAAACATAGCAAAACACAGAAGACCACTCACCTGAGATTTCATATCTAAAATCCATCACCAGAGTCCTAGCTTCTCGTATCCTCAACAAATGTAGTTATAGGATTCCTAATCAACAAGGTACATATACATATCGGTTAATCATCAATAAAATTATCCCTAAAAATTAGTTTCCCTAAATTCATTAAAGTCTATGTTCAGGTTCAGCCATAACTGAATTCTCCCTATTCAGTCAAATGGGCATGCATCCAACCCACATAGTCATTTGGCTTCACATTATGTTACTAGGCTGGTCCTATAGTTTCCAAAACCTTATCCAACACATTGGGTATGTTATGGTATCTTTTACCCCCAAAGTCACTTGCATTACCATAATAGGGGTAAAAATTTCATCTTATATTTTCTCTCTTCTTTGCTACCCTTTTTCTTCACTTTGACCAAGTCAAAATTCATTGCTATAACTTGTTTTTAGTATTTAAATTAATTTGGAACACTTCTGGTGATGTTTGACCCAATAACAAACCAAAGAACTGAAAAATTCCATTATGTCTGGCTCTTACAGGCAGGCCTGTCAGGCCTGGAACTCTCTAGCCAATTGGACTGGCAGAATTGGTTTTTCAACAGTTCTACAGGCCTATTTTGATTATAGATTTATTTTAGTAATTATAATTTTTAAAACATGTTCATAGTACTTAATTACATCAATAAAACTCTTTTCCCTATTCAATTTAAATTCCCATGCTTCATATCAACTTCAAAATCCTTATTTTAATTCTAGATTTTTCTCTCAGAGAAGAAAATTAGGCATTTTCTATTCCAGGTGAAATTAACACTATGCATACCAATTTCTCACCTTGCATGAGTGTTTCCCAACTTCAATTACATCTTAGTTTACTAAAATTAGAAAAGCCCTATGAGTTTGGGTCACTTGGAACAATCCTTAGCCAAATCAATTCCAATTGGGTCTGAGACCTATGACAATAGTTCAAATTAGACCGGGTCAGGGCACGGGTGTAACATTCCCCCCACCTTACAAGAATTTCATCCTCGAAATTGAACGTACCTGGTAAATTAAACAATCTAGGGTATTGCTTCTTCATTTCCTCTTCCCACTCCCAGGATGCTTCCTACTCGGGGTGGTTAATCCGATTCACCTTGATGAAGGAAACGGTGCAATTGCGGAGGACGTGGTCCTTCCAGTCAAAAATCTTCTCCGGATACTCCATATAAGTAAGGTCCTCATCCAACTCATGGGGTATGTAAGTCAAGATGTGAGTGGGGTCGGGAATGTACTTCCTCAACATGGATACATGGGAGACATCATATGTACCCTCCAACTTTGATGGTAGAGCTATTCTGTAAGCTACCAGTCAGATCCTCTCTAGTACATCGTACAGTCCCATAAACCTCGGACTCATCTTTCCCTTCTTACCAAACCGCATTATCCCTTTAACTGGGGAGATTTACAAGAAGACTTTGTCTCTAACTCCAATTCCTAATGTTTCCTCCTAACATCTGCATAGCTCTTCTATCTGGACTGAGCTGCTTTAAATCTTTCTTTGATCACACCCACCTTCCACTAGTACCTCCAAATCTAGTTTCCTGACCTCCTTTAAGAGATGTTCATTGGTGGTCAATGATGCAAGAGTCAGTGACTGGGATTTTTGACTAAGTACATCAGCTACTATATAGGCCTTTCCTGGATGATAGTGGATAGTATAGTCATAGTCCTTCATTGACCCCAATCAGCGCCTCTGTCTCATGTTAAGCTCCTTTTGGGTGAAGAAGTACTTGAGGCTCTTATGGTCACTATAGATCTCACTCTTCTCACCATACAAATAATGTCTCTAGATTTTCAGTGCAAAAATCATTGCTGCCAACTCCAAATCATGGGTTGGGCAGTTCTTCTCATAATCCTTCAACTGGCAGGATGCATAAGCAATGACTTTCCCATGCTACATCAATACACAACCCAATCCTAGCTTGGAGGCATCACTATACACAACCATACCACCTGTACTAGTCAGAATAGTCAAAACTGGAGTTGATACCAACCTTTGCCTTAGTTCCTTGAAGCTCTTTTCACAAGTATTAAACCACTCAAATTTCACACCCTTTCGTGTGAGTCGGGTCATTGGGGTGGCAATGCAGGAGAAGTTCTCAATAAACCTCCTATAGTATCCGACCAATCCCAAAAAGCTACATGTCTGTCACACTCTTGGGAGTCTCCCTTTCTAGAACTACCTTCACCTTGCCTGGGTCAACCTCTATCCCCTTATCTGAGACAATATGGCCTAGGAATGCCACCTGTGTCAACCAAAACTCACAATTGCTGAATTTGGGGTAGAGTTGCTTCTCTCTCAAACGCTGCAGCACTAGCTTTAGGTGAACAGCATGTTCCTCTGCACTCTTGGAATATACCAAGATGTCATCAATGAATACGATCACAAACTTATCTAAGATATCCTACAATACCCAGTTCATCAAATCCATAAATACAATTGGTGCATTGGTCAACCCAAATGACATCACCAAGAACTCGTAATGTCCAAACCTTGATCTGAAGGTTGTCTTACTGACACCACTATCCTTGATCTTGAGCTAGTGGTAGCCCGATCTAAGGTCTATCTTATAAAATACCTTGGCACCCTACAACAGATCAAACAAATCATTTATCCTTAGCATAGGATACTGGTTCTTAATGGTTAGCTTGTTGAGCTCCTGGTAATCAATGCATAGCCTTAAACTTCCGTCCTTTTTCTTGACAAACAGTACCAGTCCTCCCCATGGAGACACACTAGGTATAATGAATCCCTTCTTTAGAAGATCTTGAAGTTGCACCTGTAATTCTTTTAATTCTGTGGGGGCCATGCAGTAAGGGACTTTTGACACTGGTGCCGAACTGGGGAGTAGATCTATAACAAACTCTGTCTCTCGATTCAGAGGCAAACCTATCAAGTCATCTAGAAATACATTCAGAAATTCCCTCACCACATCTAGTTCGGTCAACGATCTAACCTCTATCTCAGTATCCATCACAGATGCTAAGTAGCCTTGACATCCCTTATCTAGTAGCTTCTTCATTTGGAGTGCTAATATGATAACCTTCTGAGGTTTCTTGGGCTTATCCCCTTGAAAGATAAACCCACCCTCGTCACGAGGTCTGAAAATGATCATCTTTTCTGCGCATAGCACACTGGCTCTGTATGCAGACAACTAGTCCATACCTAGAATCACATTGAAGTCAGTCATTTACAACTTGATCAAGTGAGCATTCAACTCATGTCCACCTATAGTCACTGGACAAGATTCATATACACAGTTTAGACCTATTACACTTCCTGTAGGAGTACTCACTGCCAAACACTGAATTAATCCTTTGGGTGGAATCCCCATTTTCTTTACAAATGCCAGTGACACAAATGAATGCGAGGCTCTTGAGTCAAATAACATATGTGCAGGCAATAATGATATCAACAAAGTACCTGTCACTACACTGGGTGCAACCTCTGCATCCTCGGCTATCATGGCAAACACCCTTCCCTGGGATCTCTGGCCCTGTGGGGGCTGTGCTAGTCTGGTGGCTGCATAGGTCTACTAGGTCCTAGGTGGCAAGGTATTAGGTGAATCACCTGGCCTCCAATGTGGGCATGTCCTTGCTAAGTGACCCGGCTGGTCATAATGGAAACATCTTGGGCTCGACCCCACAGACTGTGACACACCACTGGAGCAAGAGGACTCAGAAGTCTGGCTAGCCTCAAGCTTCCTAAACTGTACTGGAGTTGGGTTGAGATAAGGCACTCTGAAAGGTTTGTTACCTCCCCTAGATTCAGTAGCCCCTATAGGTCTCTTTCCCGTTCCCTGCTGGGTGATGAAGTTATCCCTACATCGGTCTTCAATAGATTCAGCCACTTGGACCACCTCGGCTTACGTCTGTAGCTTCAACCCTACTATAGTTGACCCAATACCTGGCCTCAACCCTTTCAAACTTCTTGGCGTTGGCCTTATCACCTCTGAGATGCTAAGGAGTAAAATGGAATAGATCCTCATAGCATTGCTGATACTTAAGCACAGACCAGGAACCTTGCACCAACTGGGAGAAATCATTATCTCTCCTATCTCAGAAGCTTTTCAAAAAATAGTTCTCAAAGAAGGCCCCTTTGAAGTCCTCCCAAGTAGGGTTTGGGTTACTCGCCCTCATAATGGGCTTAGTAACACTCCACTAATCATCAGTCTCGTTTTGTAGTAGGTTTCCTGCATATAAAATTTTTTGCTCCTCGGTGCAGCCCATTAGCCTGAAAACCTTCACCATGCCACTAATCTATCTTGATGGATATAACGGATCCTGGCCCACATTTGAGAAGCATGGGAGCCTAAGCCTCTGAAACTTCTCCATCATCTTTGTCAGATCCGTCCAACCCTCTACATGTATCTAGGCTTGTTCTGGTGCCGGATCTTGTACATACCCATGTACATATTGCTGACCATGCCCAAGCATTTTCCCTTGGGCCCCACCGGACGTTTAAAGAGTGGTCGAGCCGATGGGTACCTGAACGAGTGTCAGTGGAGTAGGGGGTACAGGCTATGCATTATGGGCTTCCATTGCCATTTGGATCCTATTATGGATCCCAACCATAAATTGGTTCTGTCTTTCCTCAACTTCCCTCATCATATTATTCATGATGGAGACAACATCATGAGTGGTGAGCACCAGCAGAGCCAGGAGTGATTTTGAGGTCTACCCTGATTCTGCATAGGGGAAGCAAGAGGTGACGCATATGACTAGGATCGGGATCGGGTGTTCCAGCATGACATTACTCCTGTGGATGAATTAGATTAGTTTACATGCATGTACAAGATTACATGTAATTGAAACACATGCAAACATAGTGGGTCCCACACGTATACACAAAGAAATTTGGGGTTAGAGCATACATAAGTGGGGTCCACCAAGTATTGGAATCCGATCGCATGCATATTAGGGAGAAAATCCTTAATTAAGGAAGCAAATATAATAACCAAAAATGGAAGTAAAAAAATTTATTCCCAAAATAAGTTCACCGGAAATAGGGAGGTTTTTCACCAGAAACAAGGTCATTCCACAAGAAATATCAGTCCTATTTCTGATGGAGCTGACAGAGGCTGATTTGGGACTTTTTAACTCACCAAAAACACTCAGTAGAAACAAGCCTAGTGTTTCTGGTGGACTAAAAATCGCTATATAAGGCTTGGGTTTGGGGTTTATTTCACAAAACCTTAATCTATCTTGCAGAGAAGAAGAGGATACAGCCAAGGGAGCTCCTCCAACCTATTCCTCACCTTTCTTTGGTGATTTTGCAATCGATTAGCGCCCTCTATGCATGTAAGGTGAGTTCTCTTCCTTCTCTAACCTAGGTTTTTGGATTCTTCTTTGTGAGATTTGTTTCACTCTTCTAACTTAGGTTTTACTCTCTAAAACCTTAGGAATATTACTAAAATTGTGTCCGAACATCATGTTCATACTCTCCACACCATTGCACAAGAGCAATAAGACATTCCCAAAGAAGTATAGTACAACCAACTACTATTTTGCTTTGTAGCTGAACAAGACCATTAGGAGAACTTTGAGTTCTGGAATGTGGACCCAGGAAAGTATGTGAGGACTAGGGATTTTTGGTAGTTCTGCCTTTACCAACGCTATGAGGCGATTGGGTGGTATCATATCCTGAAGCCAATCAGAGATACTACCAAAAGCTGGTGAGGTTATTTTACTCTAACCTTCGGTGCGTGAACCATAGCACGGAAGAGGTGCGGATCACTTCCTATGTAAAAGGGGTCAAAATCTCCTTCGATATGAGATAGTTGGTTAACATTCTGATGGTCAACAACATAGAAGAACTGGTCTATTGCCCTCCTCGGACTCCATCCTATGAGTTCTAGAATCCCGATGTTCTCTAAGAGATGAATAATATGCTCACCAAGGCTGCTTTTAGGTGGGACAGCACCGTCAACTATTGAGCACCCCGAAGGTTGTTTGTAGGGCAATTCAGTTGGATGCTCTTCCTATCTGTGGCCACTATAATAAGGTGTCCGTGCTGCATGCCTATGTGACGTACTGTGTATATATGGGGGTGCAGGTTAACCTTCCTTACCTACTGATGTGGACCATGGAAACCAGGTCTGAGGGAGGGACACACAGGGCCAAAAATCAATGCTATGGGAGGATTCTGACTAATGTATTCCTCCGCTTTGGGGTGGACTTGGAAGTTGAGGAGTACTTGGGAGTCAATGTCATAGACTTCAACAAGGATTTCCAGAAGAAGATGACACTGGATATGAGTGAGGTCTCACCCGATGAGGCTGAGGAAGAACAGCCAATGGAGAAAGAGGGTCAACTAGGACGCGATGCCGAGGTTGTTGGTGGAGGTTCTGAGGGAGATGGTGGAGATGCTCATGGGGGTGGTGGTGGTGATGGTGGTGTTCCACCACTTGAGCCACAGGCTATAGGTTGCACTGTTACCTCCTCTTCCCATAGCACTAGAGGCATGAGGCCTTATGGCCTCAATGATGTGATGGCTCATATGGACACTACCACAAACTTGCTGAGGTGGATGGACAACCGTCTTGAGAGCATGGATAGGAATTACTATCTTATGGATAATTGGGTGGTCTCCCTTGAGGCACAAATGCAGGCGATGGTCTTCCACCTCGCCATTTTGGTGCCACCTCCAAGTGTATATGGTCAGAACCCAAACCAGGCTCAAGGCCAAGGACAGCATCAGCAGCAACAGGATCAGTAGGAATAGTGGCTTATGTTGCCACTATAGTTTTAGGATTTCCCATTCCATGTTTTCTTTAAATTTCATGTTCTATTTGTTAGTTGAAATTTATTTTCTGTCATTTGCTTTTGTTATTTGAATTCCTAGATTTAGGCTAGTTATAATGAAAAGGCTTTAACAGATATACTTGTCTCCTAATTGTGTAATTTCTATTATTGTTGTCTTTAATTTTTTTATTTTAAATCCTAATTTCCCAAGTCATAGTTTGGTTGAGATTGTGAGTTAAGACAGAGCATCGTGTTTTGATACCAATCTGTCACACCCCACTTCTAGTAGACCCAACTTACCACGTAGGAATACCAGTGGTGTTAGTAAGATGCATACCCGTCTTACATACTTACTAGGATCTCCGATACAAGTACCTTAACGATTCACAATCTCACAACACAAGCCAACTAATAGTAGCAGAATCAGAGTATAATAGCAGAACCATAAATAAAATGCAGAGAAACATCTAGTGATACTGTAATATCCATAACCAATTTATCTGTTACAATCATTCATGACTTATAAATATCAAATTCAAAATTATACCATCCACAATATGTATCAAAATAACAAAAATACATCCAACACCTCATGGTGCTGCATATACACAAACATCATAGGCACAATCTTGGTCATGTTCCCTAGCTTCCGACGTCCACCAGTCGCTCACTCCATACTAGGGTTCGGAGGAAAGAGAGTCACAACCCATGGACACGACCATACCTGCATCATCATCTAAAAGGGGGCATATACATGGGGTGAGCTTTCCAACTTGCTCAATGAGGAGTGGGGTTCATGCACAACCAAGCAAAGGCAATCACATATATAATTTATGATGCATGATTACAAAAATTAAACACATAGTCCATAATGCTTGTGATGCAATTCATTTATTTTATTATCAACCTAATAATACAAACTAAGTCTGGTAAATACTACTGCAGCACATTAGGCTGTATCCCTGGTCTCGAAACTGCCATCGACTACATAGCGATACAAACCCTAGCCGTGATTAGGAGCCTGCTGGTCCCCTTATGCCGCCATGGGTCACCCAGCAAACCCTTGATAACCCCCACCAGGCAATCATGGCACCGATATGTCCATCGGCCATGTCGGATAAGTTCCCACCTTTGGCAACAATCACATCATACTACGGGTGTGGCATTCCTGGAAGGTTCATGAAACATACCACCATTGGGTTATCCTACACCTTACCCCCTATTGGTAGGGGGACATAGCATACGGAGTGATACCTAACCATAAATATTCTATATACCTTCATAATGATATAGTTAATATGAATTGCACGATACCGGGAACTCATCGGCCACAAAGTGTAATCCATCTCCAAGTATAGTCCCAGGGTACATGATACCGGTAACACATCGGCCACAAAGTGCAACCCATGACTGTTGACCTAATCTAAGATGCATAATAATAGTTGAGTATAGACCACGCAACACCGGTATCCCCATCGACCACGAAGCATATCCATTTCCAAATGCAGTCCCAAAGTACACGATACCGGTAACACATCAGCCACAAGGTGTAATCCATGACTACAACTAACTCTAATGCACAAAATCAATGAATTAATGCAACAAACATATGGCAATCATGGTACCGGTACCACCTCGGCCACACCGGATCCTGCCATACATATCCATAAACATTTTATAACATATTCATAAAAATGTATCATATGATAGAACATCGTCATCATGTGAGCAATATAATTAAACCTGTAGAAATCTACACATGTGAGCAATTCTAAATAAATAAACATTCCCAAAATATAAGCAAGCATCCCTCACCTTGATTATACTCGTGTGAATTAGGGCTCAAGTATGGCCACTAATCGTTTAAATCAATTCTTACCTCGGGGTCCATGTGCTTCACTGTCCTAGACACAAAGGTAACTGAACGTCAATACATGTCGGGAACATTGAGAGGGGCCCACATGGGTCACCCCCAAAGGGTGCAGGAAAAGTCCCACAGTAACAGTACTGTCACTAGAAACACTCTCCGAAAACAGGCATTGTCCATCAAAAATATCAGTCCTATTTTCGGTGGACATAACAGAGAGCTCCTAAGGCCAGTATGTTCATCGTAAATAGTCATAGAAAAAGTACCCAGTGTTTTTGGTGGCTTATTTCCACTGGAAATACATAACTGCCTATGTGAATTGGGGCTTTTCAGCTTGGGCCCAATTATCAGGATTTGTTCCGTGGAGTTTATGGGGGGATATTCCTAGCATCATTGTAAGCTATTAAAATCCTGATTCCACCAAGCCCTTTGGGAGATACATCGATCAAACGATCAAAATCCTAGGTGGTCATTTGGTCAATCTTGTTGTTGGATGTAGACACCCAATTTTGTCACCCTCCTCCGACTATGATGACTGATGGATCTTGGATGCGACCTTTTACTTCTGATCGACAGAGATAACAACTATAGTATGTAACTATTCCCAGAAGCATTCCATACTCACCCAAAATCCCCAGAAAACTCATGCAAGAGAAAAGAAGGGTCCAATTATGACATTTCATATGTGAAAGAATTAGGTCCTAGCTGACTATACAGATGTATAGTACTCGGAATCATAATTCCAACAATATATGGTACATCAAAATCAAACATTGGATCTCCTGCAATCATTCCCAGAAGTTACTCTATGCACCACCAAACCCCTCCCATAAGAGAACCCACGCCTTGCCTTGAGTTCCCAAACCCCGCCCATGCAAGCCCCCATGTCGTGCCTTAAGTGCCCAATCCCTACCCATGCGAACACCCACACCTTGTCTATAAAGCCCAAACCCCACCCATGCGAGCATCCACGCCTTGCGTTGAGTGCCCAAACCCCACCCATGTAAGCCCCCATGCTGTGCCTTGTACCCCTACCTGTGCCCCTCCCATACTTGACCAAGCCCCGTGTGACCAAGCCCGTGCATGCCCAACCAAGCCTCGAGTATACCCAACCAAGCCCCGTGCATCCCTGACCAAGCCCCACGTATGCCCGACAAAGCCCCGTGCATACCCGATCGAGTTCCAGCACCCATACCAGAGTTCCTACACCCATGACAAAGTTCCTGCACCCATAACGGAGTTCCATCACCCATGCCAAAGCCCCAACACCCATGCCAGAGCCCCAGCACCCCTATTGAAGCTCCAGTGCCCATGTTGGAGCTCTAGCGTCCCTGTTGAAGCTCCAACACCCCTATTGAACCTCTTGTACCCCTGCCAAAACCTCTAACACTCCCGTCGATGATTGGAATCCCCCTTTCAATGACCAATTTGGAGAACAAATTTTGTCTTCACCCGCCTGTGCACCCTACACTGCCCCTCTAGCATACACTACACTGCGACCTCCCATTGGTCCAAAAAGGAATCTTTTTCCCTTATTGGTCCAAAAAAAATTACCTTTCACCCCATTGGCTATAGAAATTTACCCTCCACCCCATTGGTCCAAAATGTTCTACTTTCACCCCATTGGTTTAGAGAAATTACTTTTTACCACCATTGGTTAAGGAATTTTCTCTCTCCTCCCTATTGGTCCAAAAATTCTATAAATACCCCCTCCCTTTGATTTTACACATCACAATAATCCAAGTCTCTTAGGAGCAACCCATGGTAGCAGAGCTCTACCCTCTCGCCTCCTCTATGCCTTTGAGGTTTTCCAAGTCTTTGGAGAGATCTTCATAAGATCTGAAGTGTTCTTCGGATCTTCGAAGTGTTCTTGGGCCTTCGGGACTCTTCAATCCTTTGCTTTCTTTGAGTGAGATTTTTAGGAAAAGTTTCCTCCTGGCCCTCCCATAGCCTATCCGCAGTGGAAGCCCTGTCCAAGTGCCACCTTAGCCAAAATCGAGAAGTAGCTCATCCCTAGCAGAAGCTCTGCCAGAATACCACCTCAGCCTAAGCCAAGAAACAGCCTTCCCTAGCCGAAGCTCTGTCAGAATTCAAATCCAAAAGTAACTATTCTTATCTGAAACTCTGTTCGAATATTATCAGAGTCAGCATCTCTCGAGAAAGGAAGTTGGAGGTCAAGACCATCTTCCCCAGAGCCAGGAGAATCCACAAGAAATTTCGTACTAGCATCAACCAGGGGGTCCACCCCTTTTGACCCAAAATATGGGTCAAGCTTAGGTATAATTTTTCAGTAGAACTAACACAATGTAGACTTTATATTGACCTTGTTTTAGTGTATATATTTATTTAAATTTAGTCAATATATATGTGATAACTTAGTCGTGCATGCAGAATAGGAATAATTGTGGACAATGTTCGTTTTTAAGCATCTAGTAGGAAGACCGGTTGAACCGGATAGATTAGGTGCCTAACACTTTCCTAATTCTACAACTTGACACTTACCCTAAATCTCTAGACCAGACCAACTTTCAGGCCCTTTTCTTAGGAATTGGGCCCACCCCTGGGTCCTAGGCCAATAATCCTAGGTGGTGACTATAAACCCCTTTTGCATGATCCTGATACCTATATTGGACCATCATCAAATCCCCATCTTGAATGATGAACTTTACACTCTTACGAAATAGGCCTTCACGTATCTCCTAGTGGTGATACAAAGGTGTGGGACCCACAGGGTAAGCACACATGACACATCCCTCCCTCATGAAAGAGAAAGAGAAATAGAAAGAGAGGAGAGAGGACAGAAATGATGATGCAAGTCCTTTTCCCCCCCAAAGGGCAGAAGAGAGATCTCGTCTCCAGCCACTACCCTCACAGTGGCGACTCCATTGGGGATAATGTTGAGCTTCCGACACTAGATGCTACTTCTAAATGCAAAAACATTTTTCACCACATTTGTTTGAAAACATATTTGGCTAACCCCATTTTTTTTAATTGTATTTTCTAACCACATCATCCATCGTGCTTGAAGTGAAATCATTTGACAAGGGACTCCCTGTCATGCCCGCACCCTCAGGGAGGTTAGTGCTTGTCATGGAGAGTACTCTGAAAGCAAATGGTGGCTGCTTCCTATATAAGGGCTGGGGTATTGTTAAACGGTGAGGATGTGCATAATTGTGCCAGCACCCTCGGGGAGGTCCGTGCACTTTATGACATTCTGAGATCGAATAATGATATTCCCGCATTACACTTTTGCACATAATCACTCACGGCTCCACCACCTGTGGCCAGTTGCTTAACCTCGTGTGTAGTCATGAGTAATGGGCAAGAAAGTCACCCCCTTGATCTCGTACCCACGGGTATATCAAAAGGATCACGTACCTTGCGTATATAGATCCTATCAAGGAAGCCATGTCGATCCTATTGCATCCACCGCATACTCGCATCATACAGGAAATAGATGGAGAATGCTAGAACGCCACAAGCTGATCTGTAGAAATTTGTTTGCGGTCTTGAAAAGGAATTTTCCTATAATACATTCTAGTTGTAAAGAAATGCTCTCCTAAATGGGTTTCGGATAAAAGGTGTCCTTCCTCCTTAGAAATGAAATATGGATGATTTGGCATATGTGATCTGGGCTGATTTTTGTCAAAGTCCTGTGAAATGCTGAATTATCTAAAAGACTTAAAGAAACTAGGAGGAAGGTCACCTAATAGGATAAGATTAAGGAAAGCATGACTTTATTGCGAATAATGTATTAATAGGGATATTCTGCTCAAGCCATTTATATGAATCTCCAACTTGTGACATTGAGTGGACTAGGGGCATTAACCCCTACCCACTCCCTATCATTAAGCGGACTAACTTTGGATGGATCATTGGTTGTTAATCTAGTGAATGAGTGAACAAAATGGTTGGGGATACAAGAATCCTAAAATAACCCATTTTTGATTCAGGCACAATACCACACCTCAAGTATTCCCCACAGCCCATTTGGACACATCAGGGTAATTGGTTGACTCGCTTAAGTCTAGTGTCACCTCCATTGTCTCTCTAAGATTGTTTACCGCTAAGTGATTACAACCCAATTCACATGGACCCACACAACTTGGAATCCACGATGCAAGCTTCGGTCCACCCCATAGAGACTTTGTAGATAGAGATGGCCAACGTCAAGAGTGAACTGGGTTGGATACTCTGGACCTACGGGTCATCGTGGACATACTCTTAAACCCTCCCAGGACCGAACCAACACAAGCTACAGGAGAGTTGGATCAAAATGGACCTACGGGTCATCGTGGGACTTCTTCCCTAGTTGACTCAGAAGAGCCAGAACAAGCCAGGCCAACCGATCAGAGAGGAGTTTCACCTACCTGCCCGAATGGCCAACGACGAACCTATTCCTGAGTTCCTGCGTCAGAGTAGTAATTGAAGATGAGAAAGAGGAGTTTGCAGCACATATTCGAATGGAACCTCCAGAGACAGAGAGAGAAAGAAGGCTTAGAGAACAATTAGAAAAGTTAGAAAATATTATCCGAATAGGAAAGAGTTTGGAAAGTCAAGTGGTGGAATCCAATGAGATGAGTTTCTTCTCCAGGGCAAGAATTCTCGAGAAATTCAAGTGCCAGACTAACAGGTTTGATGGGTCAGGGGACCCCAAGGCTCATCTCAAAGTCTTTCTCAGCATCGCCAAATCATGGTAGCTTGTGAACAACTAGATGGGGTAAGCCTTCATGTTAACCCTAGCAGGACCAGCACTAAGGTGGCTCACACAATTGGAGTCTGTCCCAAACCCATAATTGGACGACAATTGTGAAAGCCTTCACCAAGTAGTACTCCTACAACATTGAGATAGATGTGAAGCACTGGGAGCTTGAAACCTTGAGACAGTCACCTACGAAAGGGTTACTACCGTCTTAATGAGGTTCAGGGATAAGGCCACCAAGATGGTAGATCCGCCTTCAGAAGCTGAGCAAGTAGAAATGTTGATTGAGAATCTTTCCAAGCCTTACTATGATGTTCTCTACTATTAACACTTGCAAACCTTTGAGGCATTGATTGCCACAGGAATGCGTGTTGAGAATAAGATTCTAAGGGATGCACAATATCAAAGGAGTTCTCAAGATCTGGGAAAAGATAAGGTTGGGTATGGCAAGATTCTCGAAACCAATACGGTAGGTGCAATTCAATAGTTAAGACCACCTACCACTGCATCTCTTCCACAATCGTTCATGGTACAACCAGATGCTCCTATCCAACAAGTCCCTCACCCATGAAGACAATTCACTGAGTTGGGGACGTCTTTGGCCACTGTGTATAAGGAATTGAAGAAACAAGGCCTTTTGGGAACTGTAGCTCCAAGAGTAATCCGTAATCCGTAATCCTCCACCAACTTGGTACAATGAATATGAATACTGCTCTTACATACTCAAAAGGGACATACTACTGAAAGATGTTTCAATTTACAGTATGCAATCCAAGATCTGGTAGACAATGGGTCTATTGAAGTCAAGGTTGAACAGCCTCCCAACATCACTACCAATTCACTCCTAGATCATGGAACAGTCAGTATGCTCGAAAGGGAGTCAACAGAAAGTGACCCCACTTGACTCATTAGGCCACGAGCTCAAAAAAGTTACTTTAATATCATGGGAGATAGGACCAATGTCAAGAAAACCCCTAGGAAAGAAGAGTCATCAGAAGATGAGATAATATACCCACCTTCCCTCCTTCATCACCGACCCCAAAAGAAGAACCCACCACTTTATACCATCCGCTTTCGCCATTATCCTCCTTCTCACCATACCACTAAGAAGCAGGAACCTCTTTATCATCCTATCATCTACTATCTTCATCAGAATACCCTATTTCCTACATCACATCCCCTTCATGTCACCCCACCCCATATCCCTCATCACCCTTACACCATTCCCATGGGTTGATAGACAAACCATCAAATCCAAAAGAAGGATGGATTGGCGGGTTTAGTTGGAAGGATATGCTTGTATTGCCAGAATCTCCAAAGATAACTTCATCGACAAATTCAGTGAATGCTCTAGGAGAAAATCAGGGGGCAGACCCTACCTTCTTGATTCAGATAACTAAACCCTAGGGATGTGAAGAGTTCATAGATAATCTTCTGATAATAGTAATGGCATTGGCAGTAGGTGAACAGATCAAGGAACATGAGATTAGCAAATTTGAGTTTGTAAGCAAGCAGTCACAGAAGGGAAGAAGAATTTGCAGTGCTAGCTGTGACTATCCTTGAAGAAGAAGAAGGCTCGTGGCCACTAGTCCATTGAGCAGCTCCAAAACTAGACAAGCATTGGAGAGGACTTTGAGTTACTCATGATACTGAGTCAACCAACCTGAATACCACTAATAAAAGCGTGTGTTTGTTTTCCCTCTTGAGGAAAGTCCAAAGTTAATGTATGTCAAGTCTATTACTCCTTCTTTCATGAATAAAATTTCTGAGTCCAAGTATGATTGGTCTCCTTCTTTTTGATGACGATCTTAATGAATGTTATAACCCAATAGGACAATGCAAACCAAAGGAAGCCCAGCCCATCCGTGAGGATACCCAGGTTATTAATTTGGAAACTAGCCAATGCCTTCGAGAGGTCAAAAGTGGTACCACCACCCAGGATGAGCAAGAATCAGAATAGATGAAGTCTTTGCTTGGTCTTATGAGGATATGCCAGGGATAGAACCCAACATTGTACAACACCATTTTCCAACTTACCCTGGCGCAAGGCCAGCCAAATAGAAGCTCAAAAGAATGTGTCCAGAATGGAGTGAAAAGATTAGAGAAGAGGAATGAGGGATTTCTACAAGTGGTGAATTACCCCGAATAGTTGGCCAGCATCGCACCCATTCCAAAACAAAAAAACAAAAGATGGTAGGGTATGCATGTGCATTGATTTGCAAGAGAGTCCAAAAGATGATACAGTTGGGGCGTACCTTATAGTCATGGATTATCAGGTTATAATCAAGTAAGTACGCACCTGGGAGATCACAAGAAGATAGTCTTTGCCACTTAGTGGGAAGCTTATCGCTGCAAGGTGATGACCTTTAGAATGAAAATTTCCAGGGCAACTTATCAGCTACATGAACTAATCTTGGATAAAGGATCCCATTTCTGGGGCAAAGCATCAAGAGGCATCGGTACATCACCTACAGGCCACTAACAAAGTGGTGCAGTGGAAGCAGTCAAGAAGAATGTCAAAGCCACCCTCCAAAAAAAAAATATATGGCTAAGACTCATAGGAACTGGCGGTTTTATTGTTGCTTGCTTTATGTGCATATCAGACTTCTATACGATTCTCGACTGGGGCAGCTCCTTTTTCCTTGGTATATGGGGTTGAGGTAATACTACCAAGAGAGATTCTGGTATCATCTCTCAATCATGGTACTTTTGGCTAGCCAGTTACTTAGAGGAGAATGGATGAAGGCTAGACGATGAGCTCAACTTTTTGGATGAAAACATATAAAGGCCATGGACAATCAAAGAAAGTATCAATGGAGAATGGCAAGAGCCTTCAACAAGAATGTGAGGCCCCATCACATAGAAGAAGGCGAGCTCGTTCTTCAAGAGCAAAGAGGCCTAATTCATCACCCAAGAGGGAAATTTAGAACCAACTAGAGTGGCCATTCACTGTCAAAGAGATTCTACCAGGCAAGCTGTGAAACTCATAGACCACAATGGTGAAGAAATACCCGGATTGGTCAACATGGATCAACATAAGAAATACTATGTCTAAAAGGGTGAAAAACCTAAACTACACTAGACTTGATTCCTCTCAAGGGATACGTAGGTAACTTGACATGTGCAAGTACGGTCTCATCAATCTCAAGGTAATGAATTGGTTCCTTAATTAATAATCAAGGTATCTTAAAAGATCATTATAGTTTGTGTCCCCCAAGAATCACCATTTGTCATGTAAGGCCATTAGGTATCTGTCATCCACCTATGGTCTTTCAAATTCTTATCCAGAATTTCATCCCCCAAAAGTCGCCGCTTGGCACTAGTAATCAAGGCCAGTTCATTCCTCACCCTTGATTGGTCAAAAACAAAAAGAAAGCTTGATGCAACAATGGTAAAAATTTGGTTGTATTAGTAGTCTATAAGTAACCTCTAAAAGAAAAAAAAAAAAAAAAAAAGAAAGAAAGAAAAAATCATCTCTCTCATTTGTTTGTTACAAAAAAAAAAATAATGGATTATTTGGATGTGATCTTGGACATTGAGGCACCAGGACTATGGAAATCTATGAACATGTTGGATACATAAAGCTACATCACCATTGACTTTGCATGCCCTCCCCACCCAAAGGTTGAGTGGTTCAATAATCTTTAAAGAAGGACTATTCAGAAGAAATCCAAAGTTTTTTCGGATGGGGGAAAGAGGAAATGAAGCAATTTGTCAGCTATGGAAGATTGAAATTCTGAGGGTTTCTAGGATCTTCACCGAATACTTTTCATTAAGATGAATCCGTCGACAGGGATCACCAGATGCATATTTGTTTTGCATGCTCTTCAAACTGCCAGACTTGGGCACTACCCATCCTTATGGAAATGCATTAAAAAGGTCATTCCTCACTTGATTATGTGATGAGGTGATGTTTGGATTTTAGCATTATACTGGTTAGTTTAAGACTTAACTTATGGAATTAGTCATACCTTAAAATTTCAAAAATTAAAAGATTTTCAAGGCCAAAAGATAAGATTTCATTTCAAAATAAAGAGCCAAGACTAGCAGTACAAAAGATTAAAAAAAAAAAAAAAAAAGAAGCAAAAAAAAGAAGAAATAAACACAGGGGGATAAAAGAAGAAAAGAAAGACATCTGTGTTTTCAAGTTTGCAAAATTTCTATGTTTTCAAGTTTGCAGGATTACAAGAGATAGAAAATGGGAGGTTCTAAGAATTAGCTTTACCATGCCCTGAATCAGCATCACCAGCAGGGATCATCGTATCACCTATGAACACAAAAAAAGAATGATACCATTTTGGCTCATTTGGCTTACCGATTCAAATGCCATCAGATGGCCCGTATACCCTTTTGGCTCATTTGGCTTACTGATTCGAATCAGGATGATATCAGATGGCCCACAGACTATTTTTGGCTCATTGGCTTATTGTTTCGAATGAATTAGGATGCCATCGAATGGCCCGCATACCCTTTTGGCTCATTTGGCTTACCGATTTGAATGAATCGGGATGCCATTGGATGGCCTACAAACCCTTTTTGGCTCGTTGGCTTATTGTTTAGAATGAATCGGGATGCCATTGGATGGCCTGCATACCCTTTTGGTTCATTTGGCTTACCAATTCAAAGGAATCGGGATGCCATCGGATAGCACACAGACCCTTTTTGGCTCGTTAGACTATTGTTTTGAATGAATCGGGATGCCATCAGATGGCCCGCATACCCTTTTTGGCTCATTGGCTTACTGTTTCAAATGAATCAGAATGCCATTGGATGGCCCACATCCCTTTTGGATCTTTGACTTACTTACCATTTTAAATAAATCAGGATGCCATCCGATGGCCCGTATACCCTTTTTGGCTCAGAATTTCCGGTTTGATACAACCGGAATACCATTGGATGGCCTAAAAACCCTTTCAAGCCAAGGATTCTAGTTTAATACAATTGGAAAACCGTTGGATGACTCAGAGACTAGATATCTCTATATTGGCACAAGGAAGCCCAACTAAGGAAAATCCAAGAATCAAATATTTTTGTCTTTTGCTAGATTGAAAGAACCTAAAATTTCTTTCTTGTAATCGACAATCCCAGATAGCCCAGATTGGTTCAAAAGACCTAGCCTGGAGACTAGATATCCCTGAACTGGCACATGAAAGCCCAGCCTAGGAAAAGTCAAAGATCAAAGTACTAATGTCTTTTGCAGTATTGGAAGAGCAGTGAATTTCTTTCCTACAATCGGCAGCCTAGGTAAGTCCTAAACTTCAAAGTAGTTAAGAGACATTACCTGTTGCATTTTCAACTCCGTCATTGATGAGCAAGATGACAACAGTACATGCTCTGGGTGACAAAATGAGGTCGTTCTTTTCTTTTCCCTTCGGTTATTGGCATAGGCCTTGACCAAAGAGGGGCATTCTATAGATGCCTAATTTTTTCACCCTCCTTCGGCTATGATAACTTACAGATCTTGGACGCAATCATTTTCTTCCGATTGATAGAGATGACAATTGATTGAGGTAACTATTCCCAGAAGCATTTTATACTCACCCAAAATCCCTAGAAAACCCATGTGAGAGAAAAGAAGGGTCCAATTATGACATTTCATATATGAAGGAATTCGGTCCTAGGTGACCATACAGATGCATAGTACTCGGAATCACGATTCCAAAGATATATGGTATGTTAAAATCAGACTATCAAATCTCCTGTAATCATTCCCATAAGTTACTCTATAAACCCCAAACCTCACCCATATGAGCACCCACGCCTTGCGAGCCCCAATGCCGTGCCTTGAGTGCCCAAACCCTGTCTATGCGAGCACCCATGTCTTGCCTTGAGTGCCCTAACCCCACCCATGCTAGCCCCCATACCATGCTTTGCACCCTTACCTACACCCCACGCATACCCAACCAAGCCCGACGTGTACCCAACTAACCCCCGTGCATACCCGACCAAGCCCCGTGCATGCTCGACGAAGCCCCGCACATACCCAGTCGAGTTTCAGCACCCATGCTGGAGTTCTCGCACCCATAACAGAGTTCCAGTACCCATGTCAGAGCCTCTGCACCCATACCTAAGCCCCAACACCCATGTGGAGCCCCAGCACCCCTAGTGGAGCTTCGACGCCCTAGTTGGACTTCTAGCGCCCTTGCTGGAGCTCCAACACCCTCCTGGAGCTCCAGCACCCCTGTTGAACCTCTCGCACCCTTGCCAAAACCTTTGACACTCCCGTCTGCAATTGAAATCCCCCTTCCGACGATTAATTTAGAGAAGGAATTCCCCCTTCACCTGCCTGTGTACACTACACTGCTCTGCTAGCGTACCCTACACCATGGCCTCCCATTGGTCCAAAAAAAAAAAAGTTTACCTTATTGGTCCAAAAAAATTACCTTTCACCCCATTGGCTATAGAGATTTACCCTCCACCCCATTGGTCCAAAATTTTCTACTTTCACCCCATTGGTTTAGAGAAATTACTTTTTACTACCATTGGTTAAGGAATTTTCTCTCTCCACCCTATTGGTCCAAAAATTCTATAAATACCCCCTCCCTTTGATTTTACACACCACAACAACCCAAGTCTCTTAGGAGCAACCCATGGTAGTAGAGCTCTGCCCTCTCTCCTCCCCTCCCCCTTTGAGGTTTTCCAAGTCTTCGGAGAGATCTTCATAAGATCTGAAGTGTTCTTCGGGCCTTTGGGACTCTTCAATTCTTTGCTTTCTTTGAGTGAGATTTTTAGGAAAAGTTTCCTCCTAGCCTGTCCAAGTGCCACCTCAGCCTAGCCCTCCCATAGCCTATCCCCAGCGGAAGCTCTATCCGAGTGCCACCTCATCTTAGCCCTCCTATAGCCTATACCTAGCAGAAGCTCTGTCCGAGTGCCACCTCAGCCAAAACCTAGAAGAAGCTTATCCCTAGTGGAAGTTCTATCAGAATACCACCTTAGCCTAAGAGCGGAAATAGCCTTCCCTAGCCGAAGCTTTCTCAGAATTCAAATTCGAAAGTAACCATTCCTAGTCGGAACTCTATCCAAATATTATCACAGTCAGCATCTCTCGAGAAAGGAAGTTGGAGGTCAAGACCATCTTCCCCTGAGCTGGAAAAATCCATAAGAAAGTTCGTACTAGCATCAATCAGGGGGTCCCCCCCTCTTGACCCAAAACAGGGGTTAAGCTCAGGTATAATTTCTCAACAGAATTAACATAATGTAGACTTTATATTGACCTTATTTTAGTGTATATAATTATTTAAATTCAGTCAATGTATATATGTGTGATAACTTAGCCATGCATACGAAATAGGAATAATTGAGGAAAATGTTCGTTCTTAAGCATCTAGTAGGAAGACCAGTTGAACCGTAGATTGGGTGCCTAACACATTCCCAATTCTACAACCTGACACTTACCCTAAATCTTTAGACCATACCAACTTTCGGGCCCTTTTCTCAGGATATGGGCACACCCTCGGGTCCTAAGCCCATAATCCTAGGTGGTGACTCCAAACCCCTTTTGCATGATCTGGATCGCCGTATTGGACCATCATCAAATCCCCGTCTCGAATGATAAACTTTACACTCTTACGAAATAGGCCTCCACGTATCTCTGAGCGGTGATACGGCGGTGCGAGACCTGCAGGGTAAGCACACACGACACACCCTTGGTTCATGAAAGAGAAAGAGAGAAGAGAGGAGAGAAGTGATGATGTAAGTCCTTCCCTCCCCCCCCCCAAAAGGGAGAAGAGAGATCTTGTCTTTGGCCGCTACCCTCACACCGGAGTTTGTCGGACTCGGTTTGAGCTTGGCAATGGCACCGGGGAGGTGAAATATGCAATCCCCGATCTCAATAGGTTTGTGGCCAAAGATTACTCCTATACTTAGCTTGACCTAGCTTAAAATGAAGAGAGACAGTGGTAAGAGAGGTTGTACTTACCTCTGGCAGGGATTCTGACAACTAGCCGGGCAGCCGGCACCAAGGTAAGCTTCCTTCCTTCTTCTTCCTCTTCTTCTTCTTCTTATTTTTCTTCTTCATCTCCTCTCCTTTCCTCTCCCATGATTTGTATAAAGTGAGAAAAAAGGAAATGAATTCCTCATTTCCACTTATATGGTAAGTTAGGACTTAGGGCCTGTTTGGTTTGGTCCTAGTTGGGTCCAAATGGGTTAAATCCGACTTCCGAGGCACGTGGACTTGACTACCTTGGTCTGTAAGTTGCTCATATCATGAGGAAGGTGTGGGGGAGGATTTGGAATCATCCGGGGCTTTATACAGTGTGGGTGGTGGGACCCACGGGCATGGGGACCCAACCAATAGCCTCAATGGCCAGCAAAAACAAGCCCAGGTTGTTTCCAATTGGTTATTTCTGGTGGTCAAGACAGCAACCTATCTTGACTGCTTGTCCACCAGTTGGTCTTGCATGGGTAGTTGCCCTAGGCTGTGTTCATGGTCTTTTGGAAATTTTGGTGCATGCTAGGATTCAGATGTGCGGAGTCAGGTCACTTACCATCTGGGATTAGAAGGTACGAATCCCCTCCAGTTGGATTGGAAAGCGATGCATGAACAAGTGGGGCCATCTCTCCCCCTTTAGCAGTGGGCAACTGCGAGCCAAAATCCAATGGTACTTCCCACTTCTTATCCGAGACCTATCATAACAGTTCAAATTAGACCAGGTCAGCGCACGGGTGTAACAAACTCCCCTCCTGGTACGAAATAGGCTCACACAGCTATTTGGATCTCATAAAATCAGTATTTAATACACACATATATTAAAATCAATTTGAACTCATTCTTCCCTAATAGGGTCATCTATTATCTCCCCTATAAGGTCTACAAATCCCCTTTATGTTTGATAGATTCTATTAAATACTGGGAGAAAACTAGTCTCTGGAAGGCTAACCGGCTTGAGACTTTGGAACCAATCGGCCAACCTGATGTCTCCCACCGGTTGCCCTTTTTCTGTAGAATTTCGATTTTGCCAATGTTCTGCAGAAACCAAACTTTGTCTTTAGTCCAAACTCCTCTATTTTAAGGTTCCATTCACATATTAGCAATATAATACCTTAATTCAAACCCTCTACAAGTCCATCCACAAATTTCCATTTTTAATTTCTTAATTCATGCATGGAATTCAGTAGGAATCTCCAGATTTCTTCAATTTGAACCATATTCTTTCACAAGATCATGAATTAAGGTGGAATTTCAGTATCCTTCCTCTAATTTGATGATCAGACCCCGAATTAGGTATGCATGCATGTGATCCACCATCAATCTCACTATGCATGTAAATCTTAGACTATAAAACTGTAAAATTAAAGTGAGTTTTCACCTCAATTACATGAAATTTTCTGTTTTAAGAAATTTTGGAAAGAACCCTTACATTTGAGGCCTGAAGCATGTTATCCCATTTCAAATTCTTAAATTTCTTTCACTTAATTCATCAAAGAATAGTAAATCAAGCTCCCTATAGCACATGCTTGCTGAAATTTTCAAACTTTCACTTCTTCCTCTTATTTCAGCCAAATCGGCCCAATCCCATTTCCAATTTCTGAAATTTTTTTCACATTTCAGGTTTATGTAAGTAAGATTTCGTTACCTACTAGCTGAATCTTCCAATTGTAGCCTTAGATGGTCGATTTCCCCCTTGATCTCTTTCTCTTCTCTTCTCTTCTCTTCTTCTCCTCTCTTCTTCTTCTTCTTCTTCTACTTCTTCTTTCTCTCTTCTTTCTCTTGTTGTCCAAGTGAGAAATGAAATACTAAAGTCAGTGGTGGCCTTTTTATAGCCCCAATTCCTTAGTGGAATGTTCCACTCACTCATAATATATATATATATATATATAAAACTTATATTATGTCATTTTATAACTACATATATAATTGATTACATTCATAACTTCAAATCATATAATTCTAATTATAAATTATTAATTAATTTTTATCATAATAGGCCCATAAAAATAGGTCCACATGTCAAATTACAAAAGTGAGACCCATAATAGTAAAAAATGACCATTTTGTCCAGCTGACAGGCCTGCTTGTCTTATCCAAGGCTCTTTAGCCGGTTGCGACAGATTTGACTCCCTTTGGGTCTGCTATATTCCCTATCATATCCAACCCCTATCAAAGGTTAATAACTACCTGTTGGCCCACTTTTCTTATTGATTCTTCCAACAACACTATTGGCAGAAGGCACAGGTGCATGTTGGGTCATTCTTCCTTTCTTGGCATTCTACTGCTGTCAGCCATGCTAGTGCTAGTCTCTCCAGCCTGTTACTCTTGCATATTCACAATTTAATGTAAGAGGTGAGATTTAGGGTGTTACATAGGAAGTGTGATGGGTTTGAACTATGTATATGAACCATGCCTGGTAACTGTAAATGGATATGATTTAAATGAACACTTGATCGAGTTGGACATGACTGACTTCGATGTGATTTTAGGGATGGACTGGGTGTCCTCTTATAGAGCCAGTGTGCTATGTGTAGAGAAGCTAATAATTGTCAAACCCCATGAGGAAGAATTAACCTTTAAGGGAGATAAACCTAAGAAACCCAAGAAGGTTATTATATCGGCACTCCAGATGAAAATGCTACTGGATCAAGGATGTCCTGGCTACTTAGCATCTGTGATAAATATTGAGGTGGAGATCAAGCCATTCACCAAATTGGATGTAGTAAGGGAATTTCTCGATGTGGTTTTGGATGATTTGATGAGATTGTCCCCATACAAAGAAACATAGTTTGTGATAAACTTACTCCCAGGGTTGACACTCTTGTCAAAGGATCCTTACCATATGGCCCCTACAGAATTGAAGGAATTACAAGTACAAATTCAAGATATTTTGAAGAAGGGATTCATTAGACTTAGTGTGTCCCCATGGGGAGCACTGGTATTGTTTGTCAAAAAGAACGACGAAAGAATGAAATTGTGCATTGATTACCGAGAGCTTAACAAGCTAACAATCAAGAATCGGTATCCTTTTCCAAGAATTGATGATCTATTTGATCAATCATAGGGTGCTAAGGTATTTTCCAAGTTTGACCTTGGATCAGGTTACCACCAGCTCAGGAACAAGGATAGTGATTTTAGCAAGACAGCCTTCAGATCTCGGTATGGACAGTTTGAGTTCTCAGTGATGTCATTTGGTTTGACCAACTCACCTAATGCATTTATGGATTTAATGAACTGGATATTCTAGGATGTCTTCAATAAGTTTATGATCGTATTCATAGATGACATCTTGGTGTATTCTAAAAGTGTAGAGGAGCATGCTGTTCAACTAAGATTGTATTGCAACGTCTGAGAGAGAAGTAACTCTATGCCAAATTCAGCAAGTGTGAGTTTTGGCTTTCATAAGTGGCATTCATAGGCCACATTGTCTCAAATAAGGTTATAGAGGTTGACCCAAGAATGGTGAAGGCAGTGCTAGAATGGGACACTAGACATTCATAGTTTTTTAAGATTAGCCAGATACTATAGGAGATTTATTGAGAACTTCCCCCGTATTTCTGCACCAATGACCCGACTCACATGGAAGGCATGAAATTTGAGTGGTCCGATGCCTGTGAGAAGGGCTATAGAGAGCTAAGGCAAAAGTTGGCATCAGCTTCGGTCTTAACTATTCCAACCGGTAAAAGTGGTATGGTTATGTATAGTGATGCTTCCAAGCTGGGATTGGGCTATGTACTGATGCAACATGGGAAAGTCATTGCCTATGTATCCCACAAACTAAAGGAGTATGAGAAGAACTACCCTACCCATGATTTAGAGCTGGCAGTTCTGATAGTTGCCATAAAAATTTGGCGACATTACTTGTACGGTGAGAAGAGTGAGATACACAGTGACCACAAGATCCTCAAGTACTTCTTCACCCAAAAGGAGCTCAACATGAGACAGAGGCATTGGTTGGAACTGATGAAGGATTATGACTGTACTATCCACTACCACCCAACAAAGGCTAATGTAGTAGCCGATGCACTTAGTCAGAACTCTTGCATCACTGACTCTTACATATCTGACCACTAATGAGCAACTCATTGAAGAGGCAAGAAAAATGGATTGGGAGCTACTAGTGGAAGGTATCACCTTATCATTATCGGCATTGATGGTGCAACCTAGCCTAGTGGATAGAATTACTGCAGCTCAGGTTACTAATGCAGGGTTGCTAAAATTGATAGCAGACTTCATGGAAGGGAAATGGAAGGACCCGAATTTCTCCTTGACTAAAGGGGGAGATTCTTAAATTCAAGGGAAGGCTGGACTTTCATTCCCAACTCATGTCTTGACTTACATACCCCGTGACTTGGATGAGGATTATGCCAACATAGAGTTCCCGGAGAAGATTGTTGACCAGAAGGACCATTGCCTCTGCAATCGTACTGTCTCATTCGTCAAAATGAAGTGGATGAACCACCCAAAGCAAGAGGCCTATTGGGAGCAAGAAGATGAAATGAAGAAGCAATACCCTGGATTATTTGACTTACCAGGTACTTACAATTTCAAGGATGAAATTTTTGTAAGGGGGGGATGTTACACCCATGCCGTAACCCAGTCTAAATTGAACTTTTGGGATAGCTCTCAGACCGGAGATAAAGAGCATCAATAGATTTTAGCTCGCAGTAGCTTATTACAAAAAGGGAAAGGATGATCCCACTTTTTTATGCATATCATGCCAGTCCAACTGGAGGGGATTGAGACCTTTCGACACTAAGTGGTAAGTAACCCTACACCTCCCTACCCGAGTCCGACACGTACCAAAATTGTCAGAAGAACATGACCATAAGCTAGGGCAAAACCCTAGGGAAGGACCAAGTGGGGACAGCAGGCAGTCAAGGCACAACACTGCCTTGACCACTAGAAATACCCACCGGAAATAGCCTAGGCTGAATCCAGTGGCATATTTCTAGTAACCCTTCAGGCTGTTGACTAGGTTTCGATGCCTGTGGGCCCCACCACCCCCATCATGAATAGCTCTGGATGACCTCACATACTCTCCCACACCTTCCTCATGATTTATACACCCTATGAGTCTAAGGAGCTAAGTCCACATGTCTCGAATGACGGATTAACCTAC
Source organism: Macadamia integrifolia (assembly GCF_013358625.1). Lineage (NCBI taxonomy): Eukaryota > Viridiplantae > Streptophyta > Magnoliopsida > Proteales > Proteaceae > Macadamia > Macadamia integrifolia. The sequence continues at coordinate 18,391,145 of NC_056566.1, forward strand.
TTAGACTAGACAAGTGCCAACGAAACAGACCCTAAGTAATCCACTTACTATAAATAAGAGGAGTCAGTTCATTTCTCACTCCTCGCTTGTCCAAAACATGGGAGAGGAAGAGAAGAGAATGGAAAGGAAGAAGGAGAAGAGGAAGAGCGAAGGAGGCTTGGAAGCTCCTGGCAACGCACCTTGTTGCCGGAATCTTGCCGGAGGTAGGTGCCATCTTCCCTACCACCCTCTTTTCTTCATTTTGAGCTTGTACATTGAAGCAAGGGAGTGAATCACTGGGTTGGCGGGGTAAGCCTCTACCCCAGGACCTCCCGGAGGTTGGGTGAGCTTCGGCAACAACCTTGACCAAGTGACTAGTTAGGGTTTTGATATTTCGATCGTATCTCCCAAACTACTCAGTAGAATCAGGATTTCCTTATCTTAAAATGAAGTTGAGAAGACCCTCTACAAGCTCTACAAAATAAATCCTGGTGATCGGGCCCAAGTCAGAAAGCCCTAAAACCATGGGTTTATTTTTGTGAATCCACCGAAAACACCACTGGAAACAACCTGGGCTATTTCTGATGGCATATTTTTGGTTAAGAACTAGCTCATATGAGCTCTCTGCTAAGGCCACTGGAAACACCACTGATATTTTCGGTGGATTTTTCATATTTCTGGTGGATGTTTCTAGTGACATATCCTATACTGTCCAGAATTTGGAATACCTATGCCCCTTGGGGGTAAGCCCTATAGGCCCCCTCTGTTGTTTTTGACATCTGTTAACGTCTGATTACCTTTGTACCTAGGATAGAGATGTACACATACAACGAGTTCAACAGTGAGTTGAACGCCCGGTGATGTACTTGGAACCTCTTTTCTCTAAATATAATCGAGGTGAGGGATGACTGATTTTAGTTTGTGGAGTGTTTCACAGTTTTAGAACTGGTCATGTGTGCTAGGAATTATGAATGCTCTTTAATTGTTAAATGTACATGTGATCCTCATGACATGTTATATTCTTGAATTCTTTTGATATAAGATTGGAAATTATGTTATGTGATGTATGTTGGATTGTGAGGTGGGATCCGATGTGGCCAAGGTGGTTCCTGTACTGTGATCGTCGTGTGGATGTTGCATTTATGCATTGATTATGTGCATTAGACTAGATATAGTTGTAGATTATGCTTTGTGGCCGATGGTGATTCCAGTATTGTGTACTATGGGACTATACTTGAAAATGGGTACGCTTTGTGGTTGATGGAGATTTTGGTATTGCATTGCCCATACTCAACTACTTGTATGCTAGATAGGTATATAATCATGGGTTACACTTTGTGGCTAATGGTGATTCCGATATTGTGTATCCCGGGACTATACTTGGTAATGGACATGCTTTTGTGGCCGATGGTGATTCTGGTATCTCGTAGTCCATACTAACTATATCATTATGCAAGGCATACAGAATATTTATGGTTAAGTAACATTCCCTATGCTACGTCCCCTTGCCAATAGAGGTGAGGTGTTGAATAACCCAACGGTGGTATGTTCGATGAACCTTTCCGGAATGCCACACCCATGGTACAATGTGATTGTTGCCAGAGGTGAGAAATAGTTCGGCGTGGCCGATGGTGATTCCGGTGCTGTGACTACCAGGAGTTGATTATCAGGGGTTTGCTGGGTGACCGATGGTCGCATTCTAGTACCGATAGGCTCCTAATCATGACTGGTGGATTAATAATCAAATGAATTTCATCATTCGCATCATAGACTATGTGTTTACTTTATGCATTCATGACATCATGGATTATTATATTATAATCATTTGTGCTTGATTGTGCATGAACCCCACCCCTTCCTGAGCTAGTGGAGCTCACCCCTTGTGGATATTGCTTTTTAGATGATGATACAGGTACAGTGGTGCCATTGGGTTGTAACTCTACTCCCTCCGGATCTGAGTACGGAGTAACTGACTGGTGGATGTTAGAGGCTGAGGAGCATAACCAGGACTGTGCCTGTGAAACCTATGCCTATTCGGCACTTTGAGAGGCTTAGTAGCCCTTTTGATATTTTGATACTAAACTAAATTATGGTATTCTTATTTGACTTAATATGTGTAAGTCATGGCTATATGTACTTGAATAAATTGGTTATGGATATATATGTTATCATTAGGCGTTCCCCCATTTGAACTATTTTCCACTGTTTTATACTCTGATTCCATTGAAATTGATTTGGTGGTACGATGTTGTGTGGTTGTGAATGTTAAGGTATTGCTATCAGAGATACTGGTAGAGGTGTAAGACAGGTAAACATCTTACTCACACCATTGGTATCCTATAACGGGGATTGGGGTGTGACACTAGTGCTACATCCCTTGCCAGTAGGGGGTTAGGTACTGGCTAATCCTATGGGGTGGTATGTTTTTGAGAATACTATATCCGCAGTATGATGTACTGTACTCAAAGGCAGATGTAGTAAGAGTGACTGAGGGGTTTTCTAGGATCGTGACTATCCCACAACATGAGTAACCGATGGGTTTTTCAGGATCGTGGCGGTTAGGGGTTACTCATTAGGGTTTATGGGGTGACCAATTGTAGACATCTAATTTTGTAATCCACCTTGACAGTGATGACATATAGGGAACGATCGAAGTTCGTGCTTCACATCGAAAGAGAATCTTGACCTTTGATGATCCAGATGATGGCAGTGACTCAAGAATCAACCCTAAACCCTAATTTTTCCCAACAAGAAGGGAAATTTACCAAAATAAGGCGGTTTCAGATAAAAAGCAGATTTTTTTGGCAATGACCCTAAACCCTAATTCAATCTTGAACCCGGTAGTGACCCTAATACAGCCCGAAATCTAATCCAACCCCAGGCCAATTTCAGACGTAATCTTATGGCACCTGATACTAGCATGTTATATATTGATGAATTGATTCCAAGTACTCTCCAATGGTGCGGGAATGACATGAATAAGGATTGCCAAAAAAAGGCCCAACTGGTAAAAGGGCAGAAGTCCACTCTTTGCAATTTTCAATTTTTACGAGCGAATAATGAGCTCGAAACCCACACCACTAGATAATTCTCGGAAAGACATTCTGACGATATATCGCACGCGAAAATCGAACCATCGGATCTCCCAAAATCGCTACTTGAAGTCGAAATGGGGATCGATCGACCCGATTTAGACCCAATTTTTCTGGAATCGACCATTTTTTGGTGGCCTCACTAGATCCTTTCATGGATGCATGGGGGCCCTCATGGGCCTGCCCATGGGCCCGCCATTTCCATACCAAAAAAGAAAAAAAAGGAAAAAAAAAGACTTTTTAAAACCAAAAATAGCTTTTTAAGGAAACTTTTGAGATGGGTCTGCTAATATTTTGACGGACCCTCCATTTTCAAATAAAAAAGGTAAGATTTGGGTGTTTAAAACGTGGGAAAAACTACTTTTGGAAGGTATTTTAGCCGGGCCTGTGGGAACCTGCCATTTTTAGATGGAAGGCCCATGGAATTTTTTGATAGGCACATAAGACGGAGGGGTTGACATCTATATATAGTATCTTTCTCTCCACCATAAGGATACGGCTAGAAGAATAAAAAAGCGAGATTATAAGGTGATAAAGGGAGAAAGAGAGAGGGAAGAGAGAAGAAAAGTGGGAGAAGAAGAGAAGAGTGGGGAGAAGAAATTCCTCCACCTCCCACCCTCGAGGAGCGCACCGGAGTCTGAAGAGCTACCAGAGGCCTAGATTCTCCGAAGAAGAGAAGTAACCAACTGAGGTCAGTCCCGTCTAAGTCATGGATTTTCGTTAGAGCCACTAAAGCATTAGTCAGGGGCCATCCTCTCTTAACCCAAATCAGGGTTCAAGCTCAGGTATAATTTCCTGACAGAGTAGTCATAATGTAGATCCTTTATTAAAAAAGCACGTTTTAGTATTGTAAATTAAATAAATAGCCATGCATATTGGTTAGGATAAAAAAAGGGGAATATTCAAAAATCATCATCTAATAGGAAGACCGGTTCAATGGGGTGAAGTGGGTGCCTAACACCTTCGCATCTTCATAACCTAGCACCTACCCTAATCTCTGGACCAGATAGAGTCAATCTTGGGTCTATCCCCCCACAGTAGCAACTCCACTAGGGACTACCAAGCTTCCAATATTAGATTCTACTATTAAATGCAAGAATATTCCCCTCATTGTATTGTATGAAAACATGTTTCGCTGACTCATGTTTGTAACTTTATGTTACCACATTATGCATCGTGCTCGAAGTAAAATCATGGGGTGAGGATACTCTCTGTAGTGCCCACACCATCATGGATTTTAGTGCACGATATACTAACTATTCTGAGATCACATGATATTTCCTGTACAAGAATGCTTAAATCACAATCATGCGGCGAGGATGACCATTATGGTGCCAGCACCCTCGGGGAGGTCTGTGCACCTTATGGCATTCTGAGATTGTATGGCAGTATGTTTTGCATTACACTTTTGCACAAACTTTTACATTACACATTTTCACACATGGTACCATCCACCCCGACAGCCAACTGCTTAACCTCATATGATATTACGAGTAATGGGCAAGGATGCTACCCCTTTGATACCGTACCTTCGGGTATACCAAAAGGATCACGCACCTTGAATATATAGATCCTATCAAGGAAGCTTATTCAGTCCTATTGCATCCACTGCATCCTTGCATCATGTAGGAAATAGATGAAGAACCCCTTGGAATACCACAAGCTAATTGAGTAGATTTGTTTGTGATCTAAGTTGGAGTGTTCTTATGATGTATTTGACTCATCGGGGATATGCTCTCTCGAGTGGGTTGTCAGTTAAAGATTCTTTCCCAAAAGTAAGGAATGACACCTTGATGGTTCAGCATGTACAATTCTGGGGTGATTCTATCAATTCGTACAAGAAGCCAAAACGTCAAGAAGGTGCATTTCACGAGTATCCAAAAGGGAAAGAATCATCAAGTGGGATAGCAGATCCCAACAACATAGGATACCTCATAAGACCACTCTTTGCTAAGATCACCATATTTGTTCTAACCTTGTATGGAACGCTTGTTTGTAAAAAAATAAAAATAAATTAAATAAAAAAATAAAAAGGTTCTAAAGCCAAACCTTCTTTGTGGATCAGGCATGATTCCAAGCCCAATAGATCCCCCATCGTTTGTGTGGACTCGTCAGGGTAGCGGTTGACTCGTCTAAGTCCAATGTCACCTCGGTCAGACAGTCCTTCTTCAAATAGTCAGAGCCCAGTCAGGATAGAGGCTTTTGCTAAGGACCTAGTCAGATGTGATGCACTGGAGCCAGCATGGGCTCATCCCCTGGAAGCTATGTAAGCTGAAATGGCCAAATTTAAAAAGAACTTGGCATAGATCTTACAGAAGATTAGGAACTCGTCAAGGGCTGATCTTGTCCCCAATCAGAATGAAAATGTTACTAGGAACCCTGCAAGGGTGAGCTCAATTTCAGGATAGCCAAAGAGGCCTAGGGTTGCCACACCAAGAGGAACCTTCGCAGTGCCTAAAGCTCCACCCAGGATTGTTATTATCACACTCTACCTCAAATTAGGCCAAGGTATGCGGCATTGGGTTCCCAACCCAGTCATACAACCTTACCCAGGATCACAGACATTATGTAATAACCAAACTTACCACTCGAGAATACATATCATAATTACAATGTACATATACAATCCATATGAAGCATTTATGTGGTGACCACACTACAATGATAATTATAAATACAATTCCACATGTTATAGTAGCAATAAATAAACCTTACATCCCATTAATAACAATAATAAATAAACAAATAGAAGGATAATCCCATCTAGCTTCAGTGTATCCCATAGGCACAACCTCACAACCGTACTGATCAGCTGTTCGTCTCAGCTCCGGTTGCCAAACATAAATCAATAAGGGGTGAGCTTCACAAGCCCAATGAGGGGTGAGCAGACAAGCACACACACATAAGTCGTGATGCCAACACATGCTCACATATATTATCCCACAATGCCCCCATGCATAATTCAAATGAATAATTTATTAATTAATTTCCATACTAATTACTAAGTCTCAATATGGAGGTATAAGTTAGGTGGTATCTTCTACCCTGTACATCGGGCCTTAGAGATACAATCTAGCTGCAAGCAGGAATCAACTAGTTTTGGAAAGAACCTCGGTCCCCCATCCAACCCCTAAAGAGTAACCCCTGATAGCCATGGTCCCGGAATCCCACACCGTCATCAGTCTCCCATGTTGTCTGACAGCCATACGTATAGTATGTCATACCATGTTGTGCCCTCTCAAGCTGCAGTACATCGTATTTGGGCATTGTAATCCTCTACGACCTACCACCAAGTCGGATTAGCCAATACCTTACCCCCTAATGGCAAGGGGTTATAGCACTGGGATGTGATTCTACCCATATGCATCTAAGTGCATCCATAACATCCATAGCATCCAATCACACATCTATGGCCATAGCTATAAGACTGACCTCTGAGCCCACGATATCGAAAAGAACCACGGCCATACCATGCCTCAGACTGTCAATATTATAACCCTCTCCACATAGCTATAATACTAAAAATCCACAAAACCACATCACATCACAGTCGGTAAAATCATGCAACATGTGAAATATATGTATTTTATATAAAATAAATCCATAACAAAGTAAACCTCACATTCCACATAAGCAAGCAAAATACAAAAGTATAGACACACTCCACAAAATAAAACAATCACCCACTCAATTGATTTTAAATTCTGGTATTCTTTCGCTGAATTTCCAATCATGCATATCCTCATTGGGTATTTCAGGTTCTTAAATAAACAAGTCATATTTGGGGTTAATATTATTTTATCCTTTATTTATTAATTTTACTTCCTTTAATCCAACTGAATTCCCATACCAGAATCCACACTCAGCTGGTGCAGAGAATATTGATTCTAGGTCAGTACTCCCTCCAGCTATCCAAGCCAATCATATCGGCTCAGCTTCTGATACCCATGTAGGTTATTCACCCAACCCACATAGCCAATAACCCCCAATTTGGACTATTGCAAACTATTCTATAGATATCAAGTCACTAGTTGCCTACTTGGAGTTGTCCATATCCTTTATAGCTGTGAAATACCTTTGGGTAAAGTTCTAGAGACAACCGGGTCCACACTAGCATTCCACAACCCAACTCTTTTCTCAGATGTTTCTTCCTTACTAGGGTCACAAACCATACCTTCATACCATACATTCATTTTTGGGGTAGGTAGGGTCACATACTCACAGTTTGTTGGGCATTCGGGATCAAATCTGTCCCAAAACCACCATTCTATTAGGGCCAAACCGACTGGCCGATTCTCTAGCAAAATAGGCCATTCTCAGCCAATTACCTGCCTTCTCTTTGACAGAATTCTGTTGGGAAATTACCTATACCTGAATCTTGTCCTACACATGTAATTTAATAATTTACTCTCTAACGACCTATCACCTAATTCCAATTTGGGTCTTTAGGGTAATTCATTGGGTCAGTTAGGTCCCATTTCACCCAATTTACATCCTAAGTGTGTCATCTAAAATTTCTATTCACTTCTAGCCTGAATTGGGATTATGTGGAGGTCAATCCCACTCCCAATTATAGTCAATTTAGCCCAATTGGGAAAAGCCCTATGATTTAGGGTTTCTGGGACAACCCTATAGTCAATTGGGTCTCAATTGGGGTCTAGGAATTGGGGCTTTTGTTGTGGGAGGCTATATTGGGTTCCCACAAGCAATTTCTCACTCCCAATTTCAATTAATGACTTACCCTACCCCTAGCCGAATTCTTCCCTAGCTCAAATCACTAGCGCGAGTTAGGGTATTTTACCTCTCTAGAGTTCTTGAGGTTGATAGGCATGGTAGGTTATGCCCAGGTGCAGTTGTCTAGCTCCAAGTACCTTCCCCAACCATGGCAGCACCTCTGGCAGCCTTTCCCTTCTCCTTGTAGCATTAGGGAGAAGCAATAACAATAGCAGAGGGACAGGTGCAGTAGTAGCAAAGTTGCATTACCTCCTTCCCTCTTTCTTCCTCTTCTCCTTCCTTCTCCTTCCTTTTCTTCTCTTCTCTGCTTCATACTATTTCAGCAGCAAAGGAAAGGTGAAAATTGGCCAACCTTCCCTATTTAATGGCTAAAACCGACCCTAAGGTCTGTTTGGCCAGCAACTCTAAAAAAGAAAAAATCATTTTCATAATTCTTTTAAAATTTAATAACAAATTGAAGGATTAATAGTTCCACATGCAACCTCGTGCATTTAAACCCCTTAAATATGCCCCTACAAAGGGTACAAGTGGGTGGAATCACACTACAAAGGGGTGGGACCTACAGAAGAAAAATCTAATTTCTGGGCATTCTGCCATCCAAACCGGCTGGCCAGTTCGCTAGCGGGCAGCCTAACGGGTTGCCTTCTTGTTGGCTCCCCAGCTATCAAAATCCTTTGATTGGCTTAGCTTACCATCTATGGGACCATTTCCACACCTTTTGGCCATTTTACCCCTCCTACTTGGCCTTTTAGTTTGTTAGTTCCTCCCCTCACAGTTGTATGTAGGAGGTTCTTAGTATGCAGTTCAGTACCCTTCTTATCAGTCAAGTCCTAATACTGAGGTACAGTTGCCTCCAAATTTAGGTTGTTACAATTCCCTACTCCTTTCAAAAATTATGTCCTCGAAATTTGTGAGGTTGTTACTACCAAGTATCTTCCCCAATTCTTTTTCAGGTTAATCCTAACCTCTGATCTGCATTTATTTCATAATCAGGTCTCCACATAGCTTGAGTGCAAGATTTTCTATCATCAAGAAATATTGGAATTGATAATTTACTTCTTTCCTTTTAATTATATTGGATTTTCCCTCAAGTATTTATCTAGTACACATCAACTATAGAAATCTGAAAATCATCTGCATATCATATTCTCTTTAACTTTAATTTTGTAGTTTCACTAGCATTTATTTCTACTCCATATCATATCATATATACATATATGATACCATCTTAAATCATATATACACATATACATACATACCCAAATTTAGGGTAGACCACAACATGTCTTATCATGATTTCTGAAATTCCATTTCTGTTCCAGTATGGACATACTTCAACAATTCTCTTACTCTGATTAAGCATTGAATATTCATATCAACCTTTTATTTTCTTAGCTCAACATGCTTTAATTCGTGTGTTTAAATCACTGCAATTCCATATCTATTAAATGTAAGCTGTAGGTGTTTATATTAGGATCTCTCAAGTTTCCACATATTAGGACCCCCAAAAATTTCACACAGACATACACTATTCTTATATTTCATACAATCATTTCCTCCATCATCATTCATCAAAATTCTTGATTATAACCAGGAGATTTTAATTGACTTTCATTATTCTTATCTAATCCAAGATCTCTTTGAAAACCTTAAAATCATTGATCATGTCATATATTCATCCCTATATACCCTTATTTTCAACTTGGAAAATAAATTTTCATTTATCGTCATAAGGATTTTTGCATTACTTCGTAGGTACTTTTAGATATATATTTACACGATTCATTTTCAATCTTGATTAATATCCCTTTAATATTACAATCAACACATTACTATCCAAGCTACATAAATTTTCCAATGTAATCATAGGTTTTTTCCCTTTTAGGATTACAATTGGTATCATTATACCCACATTGGACTTCCATGTAAATTGTTTATTTATTTATTTATTTTTTATATCACCTACAAATTCCATTCCCACATGCAACCATGCATTTTTTTTTTTTTCATATGTCTCCAATTCCCAAATCTGGATTCTGAATTTTCTTCAAAGATTCAAAATCCTTTCTCACAAATACTTTCAAAACTAACACACATTCAAAACTACCATCTATCCATATTTACCTTAAGATACCCTTCTTTCATAAGTACCTTTTTGCTTCAATATCTCCCCTAAGTATGTATCCAATTTTCAATTTTATCATGCTAACACAAAATTTAATCCCCACACTTTGCACCATATCAATTCCAAGGGTAACTAGGCAAAATTGGCCAAACCGGCAGGTCACAATTAGCGGTTGGAGGACCCCGACCGACTAACCGGTTCACCATGTTCTGTATTGTTTATACAGTACCCGAGAGCAATTTTATTCACTCTCACAGTACATTTCTAAACTACTACTCCATCGGTCTGTGGAAAAAATGAAATCTAACATTCCTGCAGTCAATTCCTAGCATTTTCTTCACTCTTCATTATCTCCAGTAAGTCTATTCATACTATTTCACTTATTTATGGTAATTTCTTTGTTTTAGGGTAAATTTTATGTTGGTCTTTTGCAACTTCTTTCTATTATGACCATATCTTCTTTTGAATTTTGCTACATTTGCTTGCTTTGATGTGTTTATCATGTAGATTGCAATGTCTTCCGAAAGAATCACCCGTAGTAAAGTCGTCACCATTCCCATTGGGCAAATGGCTACCCGGGAAGGGTTTGATATTGTAGACACCCAATTTTCTCACCCTCCTCCCACTATGATGTATTATGGATCTTGGATGCAACTTCTTACTTTTGATCAACAGAGATGATAATTGTTTGAGGTAATCCAACCCAGAAACATTTCATACTCCCAAAATCCCAAAAACCCTATGTGAGAGAAAAGAAGAGTCCAATTATGATGTTTCATACATGAAGGAATTCGGTCCTACGTGACCATACGGATGCATAGTACTTCGAATTACGATTCCAAAGATATATGGTATGTCAAAATCGGACAATCGGATCTCCCAAAATTGCTCCTAGAAAATTACTTCCTAGTTGTGAGCATCCCACGTGCCTCGCGTGCCCATGGCCTGCCTCGCAAGCACCCCGCTGCCCTGCATACCCAAGGCCTACCTTGTATGCACCCCATATACCCCTCGTGCCCATGGTCTTCCTCATAAGCACCCCGCCTGCCCCGCGCTCCCATGGCCTGCCCTGTCCTGTGTGCCCATAGCATGCCTTACACTCACCCTTGCTAGCGCCCCATGCCCCTGCCAGCCTCCCGTGCCCCTACCAGCCTCCCGAGCCCCTACCAGTGCCCTGTGCCCCAACCAGCATCCTGCACCCCTGCTAGTGCTACATGGCCCTACCAGCGCCTTGTGCTTCCCCTGCCTACCCCATACGCCCTGCCTCGAGCATGTCCTACTTGCCCCGTGTGCCATGCCTACCTTGCATGCCCTCGCTTGCTTTGTGCACCTCCACCCAGCCACGTGTACCGCCATCCATGATCGAAACATGTGTTCATGACCGGCTTGTGCACTCTACATTGTCCCGCTAGCGTACCCTGCACCGTAATCTCCCATTGGCCCCAAAAGGCATCTTTTTTACTTTATTGGCCAAAATAAAATTACTTTTCTCCCATTGGCCAAAGAAATTCACCTTTCAAGCCTCCTAGGAGTATCCATATTAGAGAAGCTCTACCCTCTCTCCTCCCTCCCCCCTTGAGGTCTTTCAAGTCTTTGGAGAGATCTTTATAAGATTCGAAGTGTTCTTTGGATCTTCGAAGTGTTCTTCGGGCCTTCAAAATTCTTCAATCCTTTGCCTTCTTTGAGTGAGCTTTTTCTGTAGGAAAATTTTCCATGTAGTCTCCCACCCCCTCTTGAGGTTCGTCAAGTCTTCAGAGAGATCTTCATCAGATTCAAAGTGTTCTTCGGGCCTTCAAAGTTCCTCAATCCTCAGAAATAGCGTTTTTAGTCCATGCTTCGTCCGAGGGCCACCTCAACCTAGCCCTCCCATAGCCTATCCCTAGCGAAAGCTCTGCCAAAGTGCCACCTCAGTCTAGCCCTCTCATAACCTATCCCCAGCAAAAGCTTTTTCGAAGTGCCACCTCAACCAAAATCTAAAAGTAGCCCATCCCTAGCGGAAACTCTGTCGAATCGATACCGCAGTCAAAATCCGAAAGTAACCATTCCTAGTCGAAACTATATCCGAACATTACCATAATCAATATCTGTAGAGAAAGGAAGTTGGAGGTCAAGACCATCTTCCCCTGAGCATAGAGAATCCAAAAGACAGTTCATTCTGGCACTAATCAGGGTTCCACCCCTCTTGAACCAAAATAGGGGTCAAGCTCAGGTATAACTTCTCACCCAAATTAGCATAATATGGACTTTATATTGACTTTGTTTTAGTGTACATAACCATTCAAATTCAGTTAATGTATATATGTGTGATAACTTAGCCTTGCATGCAGAATAGGAATAATTATGGAAAGTGTTCGTTCTTAAGCATCTAGTAGGAAGACTGATTAAATTGGACAGATTGGGTGCCTAACACCTTTCCAATTCTACAACCTGACATGTACCAAAAATCTCTGGACCAGACCAAATTTCGGGCCCTTTTTTCAAGAATCGGGCGCACCCCTGGGTCCTAGGCCCATAATCCTAGGTGGTGACTCCAAACCCTTTTGTATGAGCCCAGTCCCCCATATTGGACCATCATCAAGTCCCTGTATCAATGATGACCTTTATACTCCTATGAAATAGGCCTCCATGTATCTCCAAGTGGCGATATGGTGGTGCGGGGCCCGCAGGTAAGCACACACAACACACCCCTCCCTGAGGAAGAGAAAAGAGAGGAGAGAGGGCCGAATGCGGAAGCTCCTTTTTTCTTCCCTTCCAACCGGAGGGAAGAAGAAGAAGAGAGAAATTCCAGCTGCCACCCTCACAGTGGTGACTCCACTGGGGACAGGTCAAGCTTTTGACACTAGATGCTACCCTTAAATGCAAGAAAAATTTTCACCACATTTGTTTGAAAACATGTTTGTCTAACCCCATGTTTGTAATTATAATCGCTAACCACATCATGCATCGTGCTCAAAGTGAAATCATTTGGCGAGGGACTCCTTGTCATGCCCGCATCCTCGGGGAGGTCAATGCATGTCATGGAGAGTACTCTGAGAGCAAATGATGGTCGTCTCCTGTACAATGGTGTGGGGTATTGGTAAACGACATGGATGTTCATAATTGTGCCAGCACCTCAAGGAGGTCCGTGCACTTTATGACATTCTGAGATCAAATAATGATATTCCTGCATTATACTTTTGCACACAATCTCTCATGGTTCCACCACCCCGTGGCCAGTTGCTTAACCTTGTGTGTAGTCACGAGTAATGGGCAAGCAAGTCAACCCCTTGATCTCGTACCTCTGGGTATATCAAAAGGATCATGTACCTTACGTATATAGGTCCTATCAAGGAAGCCTTATCGGTCTTATTGCATCCACCGCATACTCACATCATGTAGGAAATAAATGGAAAACGCTAAGAAAGCCATAAGCTGATCTGTAGAAATTATTTGTGGTCTTAAAAAGGAATTTTCCTATAATGCATTCTAGTCATAAAGAAATGCTCTCCTAAGTGGGTTTTGGATAAAAGGTGTCCTTCCTCCTTAGAAATAACATATGGACGACTTGGTATGCACGACTCCGGGGGGATGCCTGTTAAAATCACGTAAAATGCCAAATTATCTAAAAGACTCAAGGAAACCAGGAGGAAGGTCACCTAGTAGGGCAAGATTAAGGAAAGTATGACTTTATCAACGCAGAAAGTCTTAATAAGAATATTTTGGTCAAACCATTTGTGTGAATCTCCTGCTTATGACATTGAGTGGACTAAAGGCATCGACCCCTATCCACTCCCTATCATTAAGTGGACTTTGGATGGATCATTGGTTAATAATTGAGTAGACGAATGAATAAAGGGTTGGGAATGCAAGAATCCTAAAAGAGGCCACTTTTGGTTCAGGCACAATTCCACACCTCAAGTATTCCCCACAGTCCATTTGGACACATCAGGGTAATTGATGGACTCGCTTAAGCCCAGTATCACCTCCATCATTTCTCTGAGATTGTCTGCCTCCAAGTGATTATAACCTAGTTGACATAGATCCACACAACCCTGAATCCCCTGAGTAAGCCTAGGTCCACCCCGTAGAGACCTTGCAGACAGAGATGGCCCAAGTTAAGAGTGGTTTAGCTCAAATATTGTGCATGCTCAGAAAACCTCCCAGGGCAGAACCAGCACAAGCTATAAGAGAGTTAGATCAGAACGGACTTACAGCTCATCGACGGACTTCTTCCAGAGTTGACTCAGGGGAACCAGAACAAGTCAAGCCAATTGGTCAGAGAGGAGTTTCAACTACCCATCCAAATGGTTAATGAAGAACCTATTCTAGGGTCCCTCTTCCTAAGGTAGTGATGGAAGATGAGGAAGAGGAGTTTGCAATGCACATCCGAATGGAACCTCTAGAGATAGAGAGAGAAAGAAAACTCAGAGAGCAATTAGAAAAGTTAGAAAATCTGATCCGAATGGGAAAGAGTTCAAGAAGTCAAATGGTGGATTCTGACGAAATGAGTTTCTTTTCCGGGGCAAGGATTCCTGAGAAGTTCAAATGGTAGACCGATAGATTTTATGGGTCAGAAGACCCCAAGGCTCATCTCAAAGTTTTTTCTCAGCATTGCCAAATCATAATAGGTTCCTGACAACCAGATGGGGCTAGCCTTCATGTTAACCCTATGAGGACTAGCACCCCACTGGATGAGGTTTAGGGATAAGGCCACCAAGATGGCAGATCAACCTTTAGAAGCAAAGTAAGTAGAAATGGTGATTGAAAACTTATTTAACCCTTATTATGATGTTCTTTACTACCAACATCTACAAACTTTTGATGCCTTAATAGCCATTGACACACGTGTGGAGGACCAAATCCTAAGAGATGCCCAATATCAAGGATCCTCCCAAGATGTAGAAAAGAACACCAGAGTTGGACGCGAAAAGGGTCCTGAAACCAATGTCGTAGGTGTGGTCCAATAGTCAGTCTCACCTATCACCTCTCACAACCATTTATGATACAAGTAGATGCCCTTACTTAGAAGGCTTCTCGCCCAAGGAAATAGTTCACTCATTTGGGAATGCCTGTGATAGTAGTGTATAAAAAGCTAAAGAAACAGGGATTACTAGGGACAGTGGCTCCAAGAGTGATCAACAACCCTCCTCCAGCTTGGTATAGGGACCATGAATATTGTGCTTACTATACTCAAAAGGGGCACAACATTGAAAGATGCTTGGGTCTGCAACATGCAATCCAGGATTTGGTAGACAATAGGACTATTAAAGTCAAGGTCAAGCAATCTCCTAATGTCAATACCAATCCACTCCCAGATCATGAAACTGTCAACATGCTGGCAACAATGGATGAATGGCAAAACTGGGATCCTCGATTCTTTGATCTAACTCATTTTATTAGAGATTCTAAGAAGTTCTATGAAGAGAGTCCTATTGAGTGGAGAAAGAAGTTCCTGCTTGTCAAAGATTGTCCCTTCCTCCAAAATTAGTAGGGCACATTAGGGGTTTCATTAAGGATGCTTGTCAAAAGGATTGCGACTCCTTCTGAAGGGCTATTCACATGTATCAGTCCGATAAGCACTTTTGTCATCCCATATTCTATGATCATGTGAATAACCTAGATGAAGAAGTAATAGAGAGTAATCCCATTCAACTCATCATACCCCGAGTTTGGAAGAATTACATGAATGCCTGCGCTTACAAGAAAGCCATGAACCAAAGAACCAAGGCCATAAAGACTCCCAAAAGAGAAGAATCCTCAGAAGAAGAACTAGAAGATCAGATATCTGCTATCTCTCCTTCATCGTCAACAAGGGAATCCAGTGTACCATACCTTCAACCTCTGCCACACTATCCATCTTTACCACACCATCAATATTTTCCATACCACCAACCTCCCCCATAACGCAAACCTTCACCATACTATCAAGAAGAAGGAACTTCCTCATCTTATCACCCCTATCTTTATCACAATACCCTATCTCTAATATCACATCACCTTCATATCACCCGACCTCATATCCCTCACCACCCTCATACAAACCCCATTCCCAAGGTTTAGCGGATAAGCTGAGAGAAGAATGGATGGGCAGATACAATTGGAAAGACATGTTTGCGTTACCGGATTCTCCAAAAATAACCTCATCAATAGGTTCGATGAATGTCTTAGGAGAAAATCAAGATGTTGATCCCACTTCTCTAATTCAGACAACCTTACCTCAGGAGGATAATCCAAAGGCAATTGAAAGAGTCACGGGTGACCTCCTCATAGCAGTAATGGCATTGGAAATAGGGGAACAAATCAAAGAACACACCTCCCTAATTCACATTGGAATTGATACAGAAGATGATGAGTTTGGTATGATCCGACTTCGAGGCAATGAGGTCAAGTCTGACCTTATAGAAATCTTTTGGTCTATATGCTCTGAATACTATGAACATTTGGATGCAGGAGAATTTAAGGGTCATGAGGAATCTAATGAAGAACCAAGTGAGGGGGACATCAGTGAAGAAGAGGATGATGATGACGATGATGAGGATGAGAGTGAGGATGGGGATGATGATAATGACTCTAATTCTCGAAGTGATGATGAGTACTAGGACTAAGATGACAGTGATTACTAGGGACCTTGAGACAATAATGAAGATGATGTGTCTGGATATTATTCACCCAGAGATCTTGGAGGATATTCTGTGCATGCAATTGACAAAGTTGACTCGATGATTGACCCTACCGATGCAATCCAATCAGCACTCACGATCCACGTGGAAGGAGATGATCCAGTATCAGATTCAGAAGATAGTGAAGGGTATGAGATCACTTTTGAGGGTGAACTAAATCCTATAGCAGAACACATGAGTAGTGTCTATAGTCATTTGGTTGAGCTAAAACTCGAGGCCAATGAAATTGATCAAATGTTAGGTGAAGTGGCCATTAGTAACACTACTACACTGAGCAATTAAGAAACATAGAAAAAGCAAGGGGACATGACACACATGTAGAAATGATAGACACAACAGTTATATGCCTTTCTAATGCAGTCAAGAAAGTGCAAGCCAGGGCTCTAGATATTTACGGAGGACCTCGACTTCCCATCCCAAGCAAGGAAGGAGAGTCTAAAGAAGAAGATGATCCTATGGTAGGGATAGTTACCATAACAAACAATGATGATGAAGATTTCTATCCCATAGAGATTATTGTAAAGAAATCTGTCAGTGTGATGGAGACTCAAAGCGGAAGAGACTACAAGGGCAAGGCCCTAGCCGTAAAACAGTCAAGGACTAATGAGGTAGGAACAAGTGGTTTTGAGAAAGAACTGGAGAATCCAATCTTGATTTAGCTCAAGAAGGGCCAGGCTAATATCTCAATTTGGGGATTAATGATGGCCTCCCCTTCACACCGTGAAGCAGTCTTAAAGTCCCTCACTAATGTGCAAGTGCCGATGGAGATAGATCCAACACATCTTGCAAAAATAGAAGGGGTAACTAGTACGGTGCAGTCATTGATGTTTTCAAAATCTGAACTCCCCAAAGGAGCCAGGTACAACAGGGCTTTGCACATCACATTAGAATGTATTGAAAAAATCGTGCCTCAAGTCCTCATTGACAATGGGTCTGCTTTGAATGTTCTACCTTTGAGGTCATCCAAGAGAATCGGGATCAATATGGAGGAGATCAGGCCATCAAACTAGACAATATGAGCTTATGATAATACCAAAAGAGAAGTCCTTGGAATCCTCACCCTCACCGTGATAATTGGCTCGGTAAAGTTTGACATTGATTTTCAAGTCATTGACATACTAGCGTCCTTCAACATGCTCCTAGGAAGACTTTGGCTGCATCATGCAAGGGTTGTAGCTTCTAGCCTCCATCAAAAAATGAAGTTCATTTATGAGGAGAAAATGATTACAATAACTAGAGATATTGAGGTGGTCAACACCTTAGCCAATGTGGAAAAGGGAAAGGAACAAGATCATGAAGTCCGACTTAGTGGTTTTGAGTTAGAAGTGACTTGTGCGACTATTGGCAAGGAAACACCAGAAGAAAAAACCCCTATTGACTCTGAAGCTATCTAGAGCTTGTTGGTGAGTCAAACGATGAAGCACATGCAGTAATTTCCTAGAATGGGACTAGGGAAGTATCATCAAGGTGTCTCAAGGCTACCTATTTTGGTGGTGAGCAAGGGAAGAAGCGGTCTAGGATACACTCCTCCAACCCTCGGACCAAAAAGCAACAATGTCGGCAAGGGGCAAAAGATACTAAGAATGACCAGGAAAATATCCGCCTCTTACTACCCCACTCTCAATGGGTATTTTGTAAGGGAAGGAGAAGATTTCCCCTTTTATGGTAATGTTGAGCCATGGTTTAACAAAACCGCTGTAAAGATGTAACCAGGATTCGAGGTGTTCTTTCAAGATGAGTTCGACTGGGTGACTCAAGAGGTAGAACAACAACGAGCCAATGAAAGAGAACAGGACAGCTACATCACTGGAATAGTGGAAGTAGCATTGATTAAAGATGGGTTCTCCTCTAACAACCCTACAATATTGATTCGGTCAAAGGAAGTACTGAGCCCCCGAGTCCTCCTGAAGAGAGAGTGGGAAAAGAAGGTAAGACCCATCTGGAGTTTGCAACTTGTCACTGATCTAAAGAACCACATCTGTTCATTTTTGTGAGAACCATGAGCTCAGGAGCTACATGTGCTTAAGCCCAGGCACTTTCGAGGAAGGAGTATATATGCAAAGCAAAGAAGAGCACAAAGAATGATGGTTTGCTTGAATTGTGCCCAAATCAATTGCAACGGGAAGACCCATGATGGTGATCAAAGATGTAACCGAGGAGCAGGGATGGCCTCAATCAGTAGGCTTGAAAAGTTGGACTTTATAGAAAGGGGATTGAGCAGTCTCCACCAATCCTCACCCCTCAAGAAGTTATGCTTTAGAGAATATGAAATAGATCAGCTTGTATTTATGAAGAAGCAAGCACCTATCAAAGAAAACAATGTCAGCATCATTAAAGAAATAATAGCAACCTTCCTGGAAGAAGAAGAAGGCCCTTTGCCGCATCTGCTCATCCATCGAGCCATTGACCCACTCCTGAACTGGACAAGCATTAGGGAGAACTTCAAGTTTACTCATGCTACCAAGTCAACCAGCTTGGATCCACTGATAAAAGCATCAAATCAGTCATCAAGTCTGTAGTCGAGTCTGTTGTTGAGTCTTCCATTTATGATTATGAGTCAGCTTCCCTCTTGAGGAAAGTCCAGAGTCCATGTATGTTGAGTATATTTTTCTTTCTTTCATGAATGAAATTTCTGATTCCGAGTATGACTTGTCTCCTTTTTTTGATGATGATCTTAATAAATATCAAGAGTTAATCAAACAATGCAAACCAAAGAAAGCCTAACCCATCCATGAGGATACCTGGGTTATTAATCTAGGAACTGACTAATAACTTTGAGAGGTAAAAGTTGGTACCACCCTAGATGATGAAGAAGCAGAACGAATGATTAGTCTTCTAAAGGACTTCACTGAAGCCTTTGCTTAGTCTTATGAGGATATGCCTTGTATAGACCCCAATATTGTGAAACATCGATTGCTGACCTATGCTGGAGCAAAACCAGTGAAACAGAAGCTTAGAAGAATGCGGCCAGAATGGAGTGAAAAGATCAGAGAAGAAGTTGTAAAGTAGTGGAATGCGGGGTTTCTACAAGTGGTAAAATACCGCCAATGGTTGGCCAACATAGTACCAGTGCCAAAGAAAGATGGTAAGGTACGAATGTGTATAGACTTCCGAGATCTTAATAAGGTAAGCCCTAAAGAAAACTTCCCATTACCTCACATTGATGTATTGGTAGACAACACAGCAAGGCATGCCTTATTATTTATGGATGGATTCTTGGGATACAATCAAGTCAGCATGCACCCAGAGGATCGTGAGAAAATAGCCTTCACCACACCTTGGGTAACCTATTGTTATAAGGTGATGCCTTTTGGACTAAAGAATGGTGGGGTAACTTATCAAAGAGTTGCTACAGTCATATTGCATGACATGATGAACAAAGTGTGGAGGCCTATGTGGATGACATGATAGTAAAGTCAAAAGATTGGCAGGGGCATAGTCCCGCATAAATACGATTCTTTGAAAGAACCAAGAAGTATCAGCTAAAGTTGAATCCTCAAAAGTGTGTATTTGGGGCAATAGCGGGAAAATTGTTGGATTTCTTGGTGAGTGAAAGGGGAATCGAAGTTAACCCTATCAAGATCAAAGCAATCTAAGAAATACCCATGCCTCGCATTGAGAAGCAGATACAAGGATTCCTGGGTCACATCCAGTACATCAGTAGGTTCATAGCTCAGCTAACTACGATTTGCGAACAAATTTTCAAACTACTAAAGAAGGATCAGCCCATAGAATGGAATGACCAATGCCAACAAGCTTTTGATAAGATCTAAGGATACCTCTCATGAACCCACCAGTATTGACACCTCTAGTGGAAGGAGAACCACTCATGTTGTACTTATCAGTAGGAGATTATTCCCTGGGCTCATTGATATCACAAAAGGAGACAGAAAAGGGGGTAGAACATGCCATATACTACCTTAATAAGA
The DNA here is from genome assembly GCF_013358625.1 of Macadamia integrifolia. NCBI lineage: Eukaryota > Viridiplantae > Streptophyta > Magnoliopsida > Proteales > Proteaceae > Macadamia > Macadamia integrifolia. Next base: position 18,411,663 of record NC_056566.1, read on the forward strand.
AGGATGGTAAGTACATCTTTGGAAGGAATGTGTACTGCACTGATTTAGGCAACGAAAAGGCTATGACACTACATGGTAGCTTATCCAGTATGTCTGATCTCAAGGATGGATCCAATCAAGTACATCTTTGAGAAACTAGCACTAATAGGAAGGATGGCTCGGTGGTTACTATTGTTATCAAAGTTTGACATCACCTATGTTGCTCAAAAATCTATCAAGGGGAAAGCTATAGCCTATCATTTGGCTGCCCACCCCACGGAAGATGGAAGAGCTCTGGATAATGACTTCCCAGATGAAGAGATCACGACAATAGAAGAAGAAGATGCAACTAATGAATGGTAGTTGTTCTTTGATGGAGCTACTAATCAAAAGAGGTGTGGTGTGGGAATAATGCTCGTCACCCTGGTGGCCTTTACTTACCTTCGTCATTCCGCCTCGATTTCTCTTGTACCACAATATTGCTGAATATGAAGCTTGTGTGTTGGGACTAGAAATAGCCTTGACTATTGGGGTGAAAAGGATCAAGTATATGGAGATTCATCCATTGTCATTTTTCAGATGTAAGGAAAGTGGAAGACTAGAGATGAGAAGTTTAAGCCATATCAAGAACATCTGGAATAAGTGATTGGACACTTTGAGAAGATCTCGTTCGAATACTTCCAAAGAGATAACAATCAGTTTGCCGATGCCCTTATAACCTTGGCTTCTATGGTAGAATGCAACCCTATGGCTAGAGTCCGACCATTCTTACTGAAACAAAGAAGCAAACCCATTTATCAAAATTTGGTGAACTCTCTCATCATAGATGGTCAGTCTTGGTTCGCTCATATTGTGGATTTTATCAGGGAAAGGAAGTACCCAATAGAAGCCACAGAAAGAGAAAATAAATTTCTAAGGAGATATGCCACCCAGTTTATTCTTCAAGGGGACTTGTTATATAAGAGGTCCCATGATGGAATACAGTTGTTGTGCGTGGATGAAGAGCAAGCTGCGACAATCATGGAGGAAATTCATCAAGGCCTTTGTGGACCCTATATGAATGCCAAAATACTGGCTAAGAAGATTCTCAGGCTAGGATACTATTGGAACACAATGGAAGCAGACTGTGTGAGCTTTGTCAAGAAATGCTATAAATATCAAATATTTGCCAATATCATACACATCTTGCCAATGGAATTGCACTCATTTAGTTCTCCTTGGCCGTTCTCTACTTGGGGCATTGATATCATTGGAAACGTCAACCCCAAAGCATCCAATGGTCACAAATTCATCTTGGTAGCCATTGATTATTTCACCAAGTGGGTAGAAGCTCAGTCATATGCAATCCTCACATCTGCTAAGGTGGTAAAATTCAACCAAGAAAACATCATTTCTAGGGAAAAATTGACAAAATTTACACGAAGTTTGGTATCAAAAGACACTACTCTACCACTTACAGCTCACAGAATAATGGGGTAATAGAAACAACTAACAAGAACATCAAGGTGATCCTATAGAAAATGGTCAAAACACATGAGGATTGGGAGGATAAGTTATCACTTGCTTTATGGGCATATCAAAATTCTATACGATCATAGGGGCAACTCCTTTTTCTTTGGTATATGGGGTCGAGGCAGTTCTACTCGTGGAAATCCTAGTACCATCCTAAAGGGTGCTTCTTGATAGTTACCTGAAGGAGAATGGGTGAAGGCCAGACATGATGAGCTCAACTTTTTTGACGAAAGGCGTATGAAGGCCATGGATAACTTAAAGAAATATCAACTAAGAATGACAAGGGCCTTCAACAAGAATGTGAATCCCCGTCACATAGAGGAGGGTAAACTTGTTCTTCGAGAACAAAGAGCCCCAATTCATGACCCAAGAGGGAAATTTAGGCCCAACTGGAGTGGCCCCTTCACTATCAAAGAGATTCCATCAAGAAAGGCTATGAAACTCATAGACCATAATAGCGAAGAAGTGCTTGGATTTATCAACATGGATCAACTCAAGAAATATTATGTCTAAAAGGGAAAATTGCCCAAACTACACTAGACCTGATTCCTCTCAAGGGATACATAGGCAACTTGACATGTGCAAGTGTTGTCTCAACAATCTATTAATAATCAAGGTATCTAAAAAGATCATCATAACTTGTGTCCCCCAAGAATCATCATTTGGCATGCATGACCATTAGGTATCTGTCATTCACCTATGGTCCTCCAAATTCTTATCTAGAATTCATCCTCCAAAAGTTTCCACCCGACACCGGTGTATCAAGGCTAGCTCATTCCCCACCATTGATTAGTCAAAAAATTTTTTGGTGAATTAACAAAAAAGAGTTTGGCACTATAGAGGTAGAGGTTTGGCTGTGTCAGCAGCTAATGAATGATACTTTGGCAAATCATCACATCTCTTCTTTGCTTATTATGGTTTTAAGAAAAGTCATGGATTCTTTTGATGAGAAGTTGAGGAAATGGACCGTGGACATAAAAATGGTGACACCAGGACTTCTAGAATCTACAACTATGTCAATGCTCAGCCATATTGGTGCATAGAACTACATCACAATTTGCTCCGCCAGGTGCCTCAGCATTGGGACGCCGATCTTCATGTATTTTGATTTGGGTTAGTTGAGGTCTATCTAACTCTTGAAGAATTCTGAGTTTATATACTCTCCACCTAAGGGCAAGTTGATTCAACCATATTTGAAGAAAGACTACTCAAAGGAGATTCATGACTTTTTTGGATGAGAAAAGAGGAAGTGAAGCAGTTCATTAGATATAGGAAGATTGACATTCTGAAGGTGGTCAAGATCTTCATTCGATACCTACTACTAAGAGGAATCCATTAGCAAAGATCACATGATGCTTATCTACTGTACATGATGGCTCGCTATATTCTCTGAACTCCTGGACGTGGTACACCACTTGTTCTAATAGAGGTGGTAAAGCAATTGAAGAAAAGAGGAGATATCATTCCTACTATCATTATAGAGACATTCAAAGGACTTGTTGACATAAGCTATAGTCGTACTTTTGGACTTAATCATTATCATGGAAGTCCCACTATTTTCCAACTTTGGCTACTTGAGAAACTGAAGTTGATCAGGATATTAAATGGTGGTCAACTCAGAGCTCGTTGTTACTAAGAAAGGAGGGAAGCCCCAGAATTCAAGCTTATTATTGATTGGAAAGAGTACCTACAAGGAAGAGCTACAAAGGATATTATATGGAGATTCCTAGGGAAGCCACAAGAGGATTTTCTGATGAAGACCCTTGGATGCAACTATGTCAGGTTGATGGGATTGACTCACATGTCCTTTTACTTGCCTATGTAGATCAGTCGATAGTATGGACTGAAAGCAGAAGACCAGGAGGAGAGGAGTTGGTGAACTTTTATCCATCCCAAGAACTGTCCCCCTATATTGTTACTTACCTACGCTATTTCTGGTAGGAAAGTTATTTTCATGTAATTCACCTGGTAGTAAAATGAAGAGATATTTGGACTTTTATGCTATCCCAATTTTTCTAATCAAGACTTGAGTTGTGAAATTAATTATGCCTAAAAAAATAAAAAATTCAAAACCATAAACAAAGGGAGATTTTCTTTGTGCCCAAAGATAGGTTTCCATTCATAAAATGCTAAGTTTGGCAAAAGAAAAAAAAATATATACGAACAAACAAACATGGGAAGGGAAAAAGAAAAAAAAAAGATATGCATATGTTTGTGTTTACAGGAACTGCAGGGACAAATCCGTAGGAGTTAAAATCCTCGTCTGAACTATACTCGGTGTCATCCTCATGGAAGGTCAAAGAGCTAGTAGGTAATAATCCCAAACTCACCAATCTCTATGTGAGATCCTCAATCTGCATCTGCTGCCGGGCATTCTCTTGTCGATAAGAGCTGACCTATCTCCTTAAGATGTTGTTCTCCCCTTCGTGGGAAACATGGGGAATGATCAAGAAAAGAAGTGATAAAGAAGAAGCACAAGGCTAAGAAAAGGATGATACCTTGTTAAGCATCACCTCACATAAATTTTGGTGCATTCACTTGATCTTGGTATAGACCTCCGGAGACACCTGAGAAAGGGCATGTTAGTCAAAAGAATTCAAGAACCAATCAAATGAGAGGTGCTTAGATACTCACATAGTCATACAAAATGGGTAGTCAGATAGAAGTATATCTATCTAGTCTATGCTCCAGGAGCTGAGGGATACCAAGATGGGTTGCGTTGGGATAGGACCAGCCCGGGAAACCATGAAAAGGAATGGTGGCAATCCTGAGGGATCCACTCACAACAGTAAAAGACCAAGCTTGGGATGAGACAGCAACACCTACTTGTGACTGATTGGGAGGGGGGCCACATGTCATGTCCTCCCCTGAAAGAACATCAATAAAAAAAAAAAGATAAGGATTTGAAATATGAAATGGATGCTTAAGAAGGGAAACATACCAGTGGCCCTCTAGGACCAAAAGGAGCACAGACCGTTTCCTCCTCAAGGAAGGCCCCATAATCCCTGCCCTCATCTAAGAAGGAGTCATCCCATACTCCTTTTGCCAATCCCTCACCCTGACTCTGGATGACGTATAGTAGATGGAGGAAGACAAGGAGGGGAGTGCATAGCAAGATTAGACCATTGGGGTGTGACGCACTCTCCTAAATACCAAGCATGGCCCTAGATACCCTTAAACAGGACACGATTCTCTATTAGGTACTTGGCCTGGGCAACTTCATCAGGGTTAGGAAACCTAAGCTGCTGAAATGGTCTCCAATTAACCTGCAAAGTCAAGAAGAAGTAAGTACAGCTCAAGGCAAAGGGAAATTTGATACCAAACATGACTTACCTCTGTGAGTCCACTCAGAAGAGAGCGAGCAGTGGTCCTGGGAGGATGGTGCCAACCCCTCAATACCTGGCTATCTCCCCATCTTGTATCTATAGGAAAGGGTGAGCTTCGAGGATCCTTCAGTAAGGGGGCCATAATCTCTAGGTGTTCATAACACTAAATCTGAATTGAAAGATCAAAATAAGGAGGTGCAATCAATCAAATAAAAAAAACTAAACAGAAGGAAAAGTGTGAAGTCACCAGGAGAATGTAGCCTACTCCCTCGAGGCCCCAATCTCCATACGATAAAAGGTCGAGGGTCTGCAACAGGTAAGTATAGGCGGCCCCACCCGAATCCCAAGAGTCTACCTCCCGAAGGTTCCAGAAGAGGGCAGCCATGCGAATATCCACTCAACCTTGGAGATCACTAAAGAGACACTGTGCCACAGTAAATAGAAGGAAAGAGCGGGTTATTTGCGCAAAGTTACTTGGGTTTGCCCTCAGGTCCATTCTCATCCAACAGGCACTAATCACACCTAAACGGACATGTGTTTGATCCTCCTAGATGTCAATGTCTATCATGTTTATGAAATTCTGTGCTGTCAGAATCTCAGGAAGGGATAGGGGCCTCCCCCAAATGGTACACTCCTCAAAGCATAGAAGCACAAGGGTGTGATGGTATTCTCGCTGGATGGGAGATGAAAGGAATGAGTACTTGGCCACCACTGCTCCATCAGAGCTCCTGCCAATGCTGGGCTAAACTTCTTGATCTCTAGCAAGGCGAATTGACTCAGGTAAGTTGAATCTTCTAGTCCCTTAACCCTATGAGGGAGCACTTGGTACCAGTCCTAGACCGAATTTGGATGACCATATATGGCCAATGTAGGTGGTACTCCCTCGTTGAATCTCTAAATAACATGAATAAATAAAAAAAAAATGAATAAAAAATAAATGTAAAAAAATAATTAAGAAATAAAGTAAAATGTAGGACTCACCAATATACCCCATGTAGAGTTGCATATATGGTCCCAGGTCCTATTGAACGTCCGCCTAGTGTACCAATCCACGGGACTATCATCCCCTTGAGAAGATGTACCATAGCTCTCTATGCCATCCATCCAGATTTCTCCCTGGATCCTTCTTCTTTTTCTTTTGGTCATGTTTTCCAAAATTACATGGAACCCCAAGAAGTTTCACAATTTACAAAAAGGCTTGAAAAGACTTCAAATTCTCCAAATGGCCCCCTCCTTAAGAACTAAGAAGATGATCAAGGGGAAGATGAAGAACTTCAAGGAAAATTTGAAGATCTTCGGAAAAAAAATTGAAGAAAATGCAAAAAGCTTCAAATCTCTGAGAAGATTCAAAAACCCGAGCTCACCTGCTCACAAATCATTCCCAACTCAGAAAAATTGAAATAGGGAATGAATAGGAGAGGGGACCATTTTATAGTTAAAAAATTGATTTTCTTGAAAATAAAAAAAATAAAAAATAAAATTGAGATTCCAATTCCAAGGTGTAACTCAAAGATTCTTACCACAAAATTCAAAGTAATTTCTTGTGGTAGATAAAAATTACATCACATGAAAGTGGAAAGTGAAAATCAAATTCAAATTCAAAGTAATTTCTTGTGGTAGATAAAAATTACATCACATGAAAGTGGAAAGTGAAAATCAAATTCAATTGGTAGATAAAAATTACATCACATAAAATTGGAAGGTGAAAATCAAATTCAAGTGGTAGGTGAAATACAAAGAAAATTTATATCACATGAAAAGGGAAAGTGAAAATCAAATTGAAGATTTGCGTGGTAGATGAAAATTATATCACATGAAAAGGGAAAGTGAAAATCAAATTGAAGAGGTAGATAAAAATTACATCACATGAAAATATAACAAGATTCCAAATCAAAAGCCAAAGAGCAAGATTCCAAATCAAAATCCAAAATTCAAGATTCCAAGGTCCAAATTCAGGTTCCAAACCCATGACTCAAATTCAAGAATCCCAATCAATAGAAAAAATAAGGAAAGAAAGAATCTCATTGAACCGGCCCCAGGTGACCCAATCTCATTGAATCGGCCCTAGGTGACCCAATCTCATTGAACCGACCCCAGGTGGCCTAATCTCATTGAATTGACCCTAGGTGGCCCAATATTTTTGAATCAGCTCTGAGTGGCCCGATCTCATTGATCAATTCCCTAAACTGGCACATGGAAGCCCAGTAAAGAAAAATCCAAGAATCAAATCTTTTTGTCTTTTACAAGATTGGAAGAGCGGCGAATTTCTTTCTTGTAATCAATGGTCCCAGATAGCCTAGGTTGGCTCAAAAGATCCAGTCTGGAGACTAGAATTCCCTCGACTGGCACATGGAAGCCCAGCATAGGAAAAGTCAAAGATCAAGTACTAACGTCTTTTGCAGGATTAGAAGAGTAGTGAATTTCTTTCCTATAATTGGCAGCCCAGGTAAGTCCTAAACTTTAAAGTAGTTAAGAGATATTGCCTGTTGCATTTTCAACTCTATCATTAATGAGCAAGATGACGGAAGCACATGCTCCGGGTGACAAAATATGGTCATTCTTTTCTTTGACCTTCAGCTATTGGCACAATCCTTGGCCAAAGAGGGGCATTCTATAGACACCCAATTTTGTCACCCTCCTTCGGCTATGATGTATTACGGATCTTAGATGCAACATTTTACTTCTGATCCATAGAGATGATAATTGATTAAGGTAATCCAACCTAGAAACATTCCATACTCACCCAAAATTCTGAAAACCCCATGCAAGAGAAAAGAAGGGTCCAATTATGATGTTTCATATATGAAGGAATTCAGTCCTAGGTGACTGTACGGATGCTAGTACTCAAAATTAAGATTCCAACAATATATGGTACATTAAAATTAGACTATTGGATCTCCCGCAATCGCTCTTGGAAAATTACATCATGGTCGCATGCATCTCGCCTACCCCGCACTCCTATGGCCTGCCTAGCACGCACCCCACCTGCCCCGTGCACCCATGGCCTACCTTGCACATGCCTCTACCAATGCCCCTGCCAGCCTCCTGCGCCCCTTCCAGCCTCCTGTGCCTTTGCCGGTGCCCCGTGCCCCTGCCAGCCTCCTGCACCCCTGCCAATGCTTTGTGCCCCCGCCAGTGCCGCGCGACCCTGCCAGCACCCCATGCATGACTCACCTGCCCCATTCACCCTACCCCACACATACCCTGCCTGCCCAATGTGCCATACTTGCCTCGTGTGCCCTTGCCTACCCTGTGCACCCCTTCCTGGCCACGTGGGCCACCGTCCATGATCAAAATATGCTTTCCAATGACAGAATTGGTGAAGCAATTTTCTCTTCACTCACTAGTGCACTCTACACTATCTCACTAGTGTACCTTACACCGTAACCTCCAATTGGCCCAAAAAGGCATCTTTTTACCTTATTGGCTTAAAAAAAATTACTTTTCTCCCATTGGCCAAAGAAATTTACTTTTCACCTCATTGGTCCAAAAATTCATGTTTTCACCCTATTGGTTCAGAAAAACCACTTTTTCACCCTATTGGCCAAGAAAATTCCTCTTTCCTCTTCATTGGTTCAAAAATTCCATAAATACCCCTCCCTTTGGTTTTTCACACTCAAGCCTCCTAGGAGCATCGATAGTAGAGAAGCTCTACCCTCTCTCCTCCCCTACCCTTTGAGGTTTTTCAAGTCTTTGGAGAGATCTTCATACTTCGAATCTTCATAAGATCTAAAATGTTCTTCAAATCTTTGAAATCCTATCTGTACCTTTTGGGGGTGACCTAAGTGGGCCTCTCCTGATCTTTTCAACATAGACTGATGTACAATTACCTTTGTGTCTAAGACAGTGACAAGCACGTGCCCTGAAGTCAAAATTAAGTTGATCGATCGGTGTGGTCGTACTTGAACCCTAGCACACTAGAACAAAAACTAGGTGAGGGCTGGATTGTGTTTATTTTGGAGTGTTTATTATTATTAAATTATGCACATGCTTAGAATTACATGTTTAACTGTAATTGCTCAAATACAATGATGATATGTCATATGTTGCATTTATTATTTTACAATTTTGATATGAATTGTTATCGAATTGTATGACGGGAACCGATGTGGCTGAGGTGGTACCGGTACCGTGATCACCTTGTGTGTAGTTGTGTGTGTGAGATAGAATCCGGCGTGGCCAAGGTGGTACCGGTGCCGTGATTGCCGTATGTATGTTGCATCTATGCATTGATTATGTGCATTAGAGTTAGTTGTAGTCGTGGATTACACTTTGTGGCTAAGGTCTCGCTGGTATTGTGTACCTCGGGATTGCATTTGGAAATAGATACGCTTTATGGCCGATGATTGGTACCGGTGTTGCGTAGTCCATACTAAATTGTTATATGTATGCTAGATTAGGGAAACAATCTTAGGTTATACTTTATGCCCAAGGTCTTGCTGGTACCGTGTACCCGAGACTGTATTTGGAGATAGATTATACTTTGTGGTCGAGGTCACGCCGGTATTATATAATCCATACTAATTGTATCATTATGAAGGCATGTAGCATATATGTGGTTAGGTATCACTCCATATGCTACGAACCCTTACCAACAAGGATTGAGGTCTTGGATAACCCATTGTGGTATGTTCAATGTGCCTTTCTGAAATGCCACACCCATGATACGATGTGATTGTTGCCAGAGGTGGGAACCTATCCGGCATGGCCGATGATGTACTGGTGCCGTGACTGCTAGGAGGGGATTATCAGGGGTTTGTTGGGTGACCTATGAAGCCATACGGGGACTAGCAGGCTTCTATTTACGGCTAGAGTTTGTATCCTTGTGTAGTCGATGGTGGTTCTGAGATGAAGGATACAGCCTAATGCGCCGTAATAGCATTTACCAGACTTAGTTTGTATTGTTAGGTGGATAATAAATAAATGAACTGCATCACGAGCATCATGGACTATGTGTTTACTTTTTGCAATCATGCATCATAAATTATTACTACTATTATCTTTCTTGGATGTACTTGACCCCACCCCTCATTGTGTGAGTTGGAAAGGTCACCCCATGCATACACCCCTTTTAGATGATGTTGCAGGTACCGTGGTGCCGATGGCTTTGTACCCAGTATCTTCTAGGTTAGAGTATGGTGTGAGTGATTGGTGGATGCAAGAAGCGGGAGAGCACAATCAGGTCTATGCTTGCGACCACTGTGCTTACGTCGCACTGTGAGATTGTACATCATACTTTGATACTTTTGGGTATAATTGTGGATTGTATATTTTTTGAGATTATATTATATGTCATGGATGAATGTAACAGAATAACTCGGTTATTGCTATTATATTATCATTAGATGTTTCCCAATTTTATTTATGATTCTGCTAATATACTCTGATTTCGCTGCTTATGTTGGTTTGTGATGTGAGATTTTGAAAATGTCAAGGTACTGCTATCAAAGATCCTGTTAGGTTTGTAAGATAGGTATGTGTCTTACTCACACCGTCGGTATTCCTAATGGTAAGTTGGGTCTACTGAAATTGGGGTGTGACAACTTGGTATCAGAGCGTGAAGCTCTGCCTTAATTCAAAATCTCGACCGAACCATGACTTGAGAAAATTAGGATTAAATAAGAATCTCAAGACAACAATAATAGAAATTGCACAATTTGGGGACAAGTATAGGTGTTAAAGCCATTTCATTAGATAAAAGAGAAATTAATTACACAGCTTACACTTTTATAAAATTAAAGTACGGAAGGCAGGAAAGCCTAACTAGCCTAAAGACTAGGAATGTAAATGATAGAAGCAAATGACATAAAATGAAAGTTCAACTAAACCTAAAACATCAAACTTAAATAAAACATGGAAAGGGAAATCCTAAAATCTATATTGGCGAATAGGCCACTACTCCTGCTACTGGTACTATCCCTGGCCCTAACCCTGGTTCGGATCATGCGTTCCTGAAGAAGGTGCCAGAATACCAAGATGGAAGACCATTACCTGCATCTGTGCCTCTAGGGAGGTCACTCTATTGTCCATAAGACAATAGGTCCTATCTATGCTATTCAGGCAGCCATCTATGCTCCTCATCAGTGATGTGGTGGTATTCTGGCATGCCATAACATCATTGAGACTGTAAAGTCTCGCACCCTTAGTGCCCTGGGAAGTGGAGGCAACCCTGGAACCCATAGCCTGGGGATCGGGTGGTGGAGCACCACCAACCCCAGTGGCTCCTTCCCCTGTACCACCGACACCTCCACCAATATCATCAGCACCACCACCCTCTGCCTCCATAGGCTGCACACCTGCCTCTGGATCAGGTGTCACCTCCCTCATATTTAGTGTCATCTTCCTCAAAGAATCTTGGTTGAAGTTTGTGACCTCTTCACCCAAGCATGCCTTTCCCTCCAAATCCACCCCAAAGCGGTGGAAGATTTTAGTTAGTATTCTTCCATAGCATAGGTTCCTGATCAACGATCCTACCCCTCGGACCGAATTACCATGGTCGACATCAGAAGGTAAGGAAGATGTATCTGTGCCCCCATGTACACACGATAAGTCACATAGTCGTGCAGTGCGGATACCTCATTATAGTGTCCACAAGTAGGGAGAACGTTCAACTGGATAGCACGACAGATGACCTTTGGAGTAGAAAAATAGTTGACTAAATGGTTCCATCCCTTGGCCTCCTTTGTCAGTATGTCATTTCTTTCTTGAAAGGTATCGGGACTCTAGAAGTCATAAGCTGGAGTTCGAGGTAGACAGTACACCAGGATACCAACATTGTCGACCATCAGAATATTGGCCAACTATCTCATGTCAAAGGAGATCTCCCACCCCATTCACATAGGAGGTGATCCGCATCTCTTCGGTACCCCGGTTCATGCATTGCAAGTTGGAGTAGAACAACCTGACCAAGGTTGGATAGTAGTACTTGTTGGGTTTCAAGATGTGGTAACACCCGACCGCTTCAAAGCATTGATGGAGATGGAATGCACAGAAGTCTCTTGTCCTCACATAGACTCCCGGGTCCATGTTGCGGCACTCAAAGAGTTCCCAACGGTCTCGCTCAGCCAAAGAGTGAAATAGGACTAGGTTGAACTAAGCGGTGGCTTCTTGCTCCTCTTATTCAATGACATGTTGGGTACGTACATGACATTCAGACAACGTTTCAATATGATTCCTAAGGATTTAAGAGTGAAAACCTAGGGCCCGTTTGATAACGTTTCAAGAAACGCGTTTCTGCCGTTTCTGTTTCCAGAAACAGTAGAAACGGAGTAAAAAGCGTTTGATAAAACTGTTTCGTTTCACTTATTTTCAGAAATAGAAATAGAAATTTTTACTTATTTATGGTTCAAGAAACGACCCAGGCTCAACTTGTTTCGCCGTTTCAGGAAACGACTTGTGGCCATTCTTTCACTGGTTACTATTGATTTCTAAAAACATGACTTATCAAACACCTTCAATTCCGTTTCTGTTTCTAGAAACAAAAATTTATGTTTCTACCATTTCTTGAAACAGAAACGACAGAAACGTCATCAAATGGGCCCCTAGTTCAATGGCTGAATGTAAAGCTCACAGAGAAGAAAAATCACAAAACTAGGTTACAGAGAGGAGACACGTACCTTTGATGAGTGTGCAGCACCAATAAATCGTGAAATAGTGAGAGGAAGGTAGGGAATGGATTGAAAAAACTCTCCTTGGCCATTGCCACACCTTTTCCACAAGTTAGAATAGGGTTTTGTACAATAAATCCCAAACCCGAGTCTAGCCATTTTGGAACCACCGAAAACACTGGACTTGCTTCCGGTGTCTATTTCTGATGAAATAAAAAGTCCCAGTTTGCTCTCTGTTTTACCCACCAGAAATAACACTGATATTTTCAGTGGATTAAGTCAGATTTCTGGTGAAAGATGCCCCTGTTTCCAGTGATTATTTTTGGAAATAAATTTTTTTTTTATTTTCCAAATTTGATTATTATTCTATTTCCTTAAGGGGATGCCTCTTTGTGATACGCGTGTAATCGGATACAAATATGTGTGGACCCCACTTATGCATGCCCTAACCCTAATTTTGCCTATTGTATACGTGTGGGACCCGTGTGGGACCCAATATGTATACATGCGTTCCAATTACATGCAACCTTGTATATGCATGTGAATTAATTAGATTTCTCCACAGGAGTCATGTCGTAGCGGAACACTCGATCTCGATCCCAATCATGCCCGTCACCTCCTGCTTCCCCTACATGGAATCGGGTAGACCCTGTAATGCACCCCCAGCTCCGTCGGTGCTTATAGCCTATGATGTGGGGAGTTGAGGAAAGGCAAAAGCAGTTTATGGCTGGGATTGATGATAGGATCCAAGCGGCGATAGGAGCCCATAATGCACTGCCCGCTCCACCTACTCAACAGATACCCCCTCCAATACCATCTAGATTGGCTACCCTACAGATATCTAATGGGGCACAAGTACATTGGCAAGGGCATCCAAATGTGCATGGGCAGGTGCAAGACCTGATGTTGGACTGAGCCCAGGCCCATGTAGAGGGCTAGACAGACTTGACGAAAATGATGGAGAAGTTTCAACGGCTTAGGCCCCCATGCTTCTCAAAGGTGGGTCAAGACCTGTTGTATCCATCAAGATGGATTGGTGGAATGGAGAAAGTTTTTAGACTGATGGGTTGCACGAATGAACAAAAAAATTTATGTGGGGCTATCAGTTGCAAAAAGTAGCAGATGATTGGTGGAGTGCCATCGAGCCTATTCTAAGGGCTAATAACCCAAACACTACTTGGGTAGACTTCAAAGGGGCCTTCTTTGAGAACTACTTTTTAGAAAGCTTCCAAGATAAGAGAGAGAGTGAGTTCTCTCAATTGGTCCAAGGTTCCCGGTCTATGCTCGAGTATTAGCAACATTTTGAGGAGCTATTCCATTTTGCTCCTGAGCATCTTAGAGGTGATAGAGCCAAAGCAAAGAAGTTTGAGAAAGGGTTGAGGCCAGGTATTGGGTCAACCATTATTTGGTTGAAACTGCAAACTTATGCCGAGGTGGTCCAAGTAGCCAAGTCTATTGAAGACCGGCATAGAGATAATTTCACAGCCCAGCAAGGAACGGGAAAGAAACTAGTGGGATCTACTGATTCTAGGGGAGGTAGCAAGCCTTTCTGAGTGCCTCATATCAGCCTAACTTCAGTGTAATTCAAGAAGCCTGAAGCTAGTCAAACTTCCCAGTCCTCCCGATCTAGTGATGTATCTCAGTCTATAGGATGGAGCCTGAGGTACTTTCATTGTGATCAGCCAGGCCATATGGCGAGAATATACCCCCACTAGAGGCCAGGTGATTCACCATACACTATGCCACCTAGGCCCTAGCAGACATATGCAGCCCCTAGACCAGCACACCCCCACAGGGCCAGAGACCACAAGGCAGAGTGTTTGCTATGACCACAGAGGATGCTGAGGTTGCACCCATTGTAGTGATAGGTACATTATTGATATCATTATTTCCTACACGTGTTATTTGACTTAGGAGCCTCGCATTCATTCTTGTCACTAGCATTTGCGAAGAAGATGAGAATTCCACCCAAGGGACTGACTCAATGTTTGGCTGTGAACACCCCTACAAGAAGTGTAGTAGGTCTTGAGCCCTATCCAATGAACATGAGTTGAATGCTCACTTGATCGAGTTGGATATGACCGACTTTGATGCTATTTTAGGAATGGACTAGTTATCTGCATACAGAGCCAGCGTGCTATGTGCAGAGAAGACTATCATTTTCAGACCTTGTGATGATGATGAGTTTGTGTTCCAAGGGGATAAGTCCAAGGAACCCAAGAATGTTATTATATCCGTGCTCCAGATGAAGAAGCTATTGGATAAGGGATGTCAAGGCTACTTAGCATCTGTGATGGAGACTAAGATAGAGATTAGGCCATTGATTGAGCTTGATGTAGTGAGGAAATTTCTCAATGTATTCCTGGATGAATTGATAGGTTTACCCCCAGACCAAGAGACAGAGTTTGCTATAGACTTACTCCCCAACTCGGCACCAGTGTCAAAAGCCCCTTATCGCATGGCCCCCATAGAGTTAAAGGAATTGCATGTGCAACTTCAAGACCTTCTGAAGAAGGGATTCATTAGACCTAGTGTATCTCCATGGGGAGCACCGGTGTTGTTCATCAAAAAGAAAGAGAAGAGTATGAGGTTGTGCATTGATTATCGGGAGCTTAATAAACTAACCATCAAGAACTAGTATCCTTTGCCAAGGATAGATGATCTATTTGATCAATTGTAAGGTGCCTAGGTATTCTCCAAGATTAACCTTAGATTGGGCTACCACCAGCTCAGGATCAAGGATATAATGTTAGTAAGACTTCAGATCAAGGTATGGACATTATGAGTTCTTGGTGATGTCATTTGGGTTGGCCAATACACCGACTGCATTTATGGACTTGATGAATTGAGTATTCCAGGATGTCTTAGACTAGTTTGTGATTGTGTTCATTGATGACATTTTCGTCTACTCTAAGAGTGCAGAGGAATATGTGGTTCACCTGAGGTTAGTATTGCAACGCTTGAGAGAGAAACAAGTCTATGCCAAATTCGACAAGTGAGAGTTTTGGTTATCATAGGTGGCATTCCTAGACCACATTGTTTCAGATAAGGGTATAGAGGTTGACCCAGGCAAGGTGAAGGTAATTCTAGAGTGGGAGACTCCTAAGAGTGTAGCAGACATACGTAGTTTTCTGGGATTGGCCAGATACTATAGGAGGTTTATTGAGAACTTCTCCCATATTGCTACCCCGATGACCTAACTCACATAGAAGGGTGTGAAATTTGAGTGGCCTGATGCTTGTGA
The DNA here is from genome assembly GCF_013358625.1 of Macadamia integrifolia. Classification (NCBI taxonomy): domain Eukaryota; kingdom Viridiplantae; phylum Streptophyta; class Magnoliopsida; order Proteales; family Proteaceae; genus Macadamia; species Macadamia integrifolia. The sequence goes on from NC_056566.1 coordinate 18,427,331, forward strand.
GAAAAGTTTCAAGGAGCTAAGGCAAAGTTTGGTATCAGCTCTAGTTTTGACTATTCTGACTGATACAAGTGGTATAGTTATATATAGTGATGCCTCCAAGCTGGGATTGGGTTTTGTATTGATGCAGCACAGGAAAGTCATTGCTTATGCATCCTATCAGTTGAAGAATTATAAAAAGAACTACCCCACCCATGATTTCGAGTTGACAACTATGATTTTTGCACTAAAAATCTAGAGACACTACCTGTATGGTGAGAAGAGTGAGATCTTTAGTGACCATAAGAGCCTCAAGTACTTCTTCACCTAAAAGGAGCTCAACATGAGATAGAGGCATTGGTTAGAGCTGATGAAGGATTATGATTGTACTATCCACTATCACCCAGGAAAGACCAATGTGGTAGCTGATGCACTTAGTCAGAAATCTCAATCACTGACTCTTGCATCACTGACCACTAATGAGCATCTCATAGAGGAGGCCAGGAAACTAGACTTGGAGCTATTACTAGAAGGTGTCACCTTGTCACTATTAGCATTGGTGGTACAACCTAGTCTGGTGGATAGGATCATTGCAGCTCAGGTTACTAATGTAGAGCTGTAGAAGCTAATAGAAGAATGCCAGGAAGGAACCCAAAAGGACCCAAATTTCTCGATAACTAAAAACGGGATTCTCAAGTTCAAAGGGAGGTTGTGTGTGCCCAATGATGGTGATTTGAGAGATACAATTTTGAGAGAGGCACATAGCTCTCCATACTCCATTCACCTAGACAACACTAAATTGTATAAGGACCTCAAAGGCTCCTATTGGTGGAAAGGAATAAAAAATGATGTGGCCATGCATGTGTCTAGGTGCCTCACGTGCCAGCAAGTCAAGGCTGAGAGACAAAGGCCCCATGGGTTATTGCAGTCACTGCCTATTCCAGAGTGGAAATGGGAGAATATTACCATGGACTTCGTCATAGGCCTACCCCGCACATAGAAGAGTATGGATCCCAATCAATATCACATTTTCTATGGACAAGTTGGCCAAGTTGTATGTTAATAACACCATCAGGTTGTATGGTGTACCAGCTAGTATCATCTCTGATCGAGATCCTAGATTTACTTCTAAGTTCTAGATGTATGCAGAAAGCTATGGGTACACAGTTGAATTTTATCACAGCCTTTCACCCTCAGACGGATGGTCAGTTGGAAAGAACCACCTAGACATTGGAGGACCTACTCTGAGCATGTGCCTTAAATATGAGTTATAGTTGGGATGAGCACATTTCCCTTATTGAGTTCTCCTACAACAACAGTTATCAAGCCACCATCGAAATGTCCCCATTTGAGGCACAGTATGGCAAAAAGTGCCGAACTCCACTCTATTGGGATGAGGTTGGTGAATGACATATTTTAGGTCTAGACTTGATACAGGTTACTAGTGTGAAGGTAAATGTGATCAAAGAGAGGATCAAGACAACTCAGTCCAGGTAGAAGAGCTATGCAGATGTTAGAAGGAAATATCTGGAGTTTAGTGTTGGAGACAAGGTGTTTTTGTGGATGTCCCCAGTTAAAGGGGTGATGTGGTTCGGTAAGATGGGAAAGCTTAGTTCGAGGTTTATGGGACTGTATGATGTACTGGAGAGGATCAGATTGGTAGCTGACCGGATAGCTCTACCACCAAAGTTGGAGGGTACACATGATGTCTTCCATATATCCATGTTGAGTAAGTACATTCTCGACCCCACTCACGTCTTGACTTACATACCCCATGAGTTGGACGAGGATTTTGCCTATGTGGAGTTTTTGGAGAAGATTGTTGACCGAAAGGAGCATATTCTCCACAACCGCACTATTTCTTTCGTCAAAGTGAAATGGATGAACCACCCCATACAAGAAGCATCTTGGGAGCGGGAAGATGAGATGACGAAGTAGTATCCTAGATTGTTTGATTTGCCATATATGTTCAATTTTGAGGATGAAATCCTTGTAAGGTGGGGGAAATGTTACACCCGTGCCCTGACTCGGTCTAATTTGAACTGTTGTGAAAGGTCTGGGACCAAAGATCGGAAGCATGGTCGGGTTTTGACTCACAGCCACCCATTGCTGAAGGGGGAGAGATGACCCCACATGTTTGTGCATCGCATGCCAATCTAACTAGAGAGGATTTGTACCTTTCAATCCCAGATGGTAAGCAACCCGTCTCTTCACACATGAATCTCGACACGTATCGGAGTTGCCAAAAAGCCTTGAGCATGGCCGAGGGCAACCACCCGTGTAAGACTAGCTATTGGACTGCAAGCAGTCAAGACAGCCATTGGAATCTGGTGGGCTATTTCCAGTGAGCAAAACAGGTTGCTATCATGGTGTCGATGCCCATGGGTCCTGTCACTCATGTCATAAATAGTCTTGAATGATCTCAAATCATCCCCCACATTTTCCTTATGACGTGAATGCATTTCAGACCTAAGTGGTCGGGTTCTGGGGTTTCGAAAGTTGTAATAACCTGATCGGTCTGAATTGGGTCCAGCCAAACAGACCCTAAGGTCAAAAATTAACACTTAAGTAGGAAATGAGGAATTCATTCCTCATTTCTCTTGTGTCCAATGTAATGGAGGAGAGGAAGAAGAGAGAAGGGAAGAAGAAGAAGGGGGAGAAGAAGGAAGAAGGCTTACCTTGGTGCCGACTGCCGCCTAGTAGCCAAAATCATTGTCTGAGGTAAGTATACTCCCTTCCACCACTCTCTCTCTCTCTTCATTTTGACCTAGAAAAAGCTAGGTTTGGATGAAATCTTAGTGTACAAACCATGTGGAGGTCGTGGAATGCGTATTCTACCCTCCTGGTGTTGTTGTCGAGCTCAAAATAACCTCGGTTAGCTCCGACAACAAGTATTGCCAAATGACCAACTTGACATATCTCCCAAATGGCTCTGTGGAATCAGGATTTTATTGGCTTAGAATGATGCTAGGACCATTCCCTACAAGCTCCATGGAACAAATCCTGATAATTGGGCCCAAGCTGGAAACCCCCAAAATTGCTAAACACTCCTATACCACCATCGGAAGCAAGCCACCAGAAACAATGGACCTACTTCCGGTGGCATATTTTTGGTGAACCTCAGAGCCTTAGGAGCTCTCTGTCAGTTCCACTGGAAATAGGACTGATATTTTTTATGAAAATTCCTTGTTTTTGGTGACATTATTGTCACTGGGAAACCCTATCTGTACCTTTTAGGGGTGACCCAAGTGAGCCTCTCCCGATCTTTCTGACATGTAGTGATGTACGATTGCCCTTGTGTCTAGGACAGTGATGCGCATGTGCCCCAAAGTCAGAACTGAGTTGATCGACTGGTGGCCGTACTTGAACCCTAGCACACTCGAATAAAAACTAGGTGAGGGATGGACTATGTTTATTTTGGAGTGTTTATTATTATTAAATTGCTCAAGTGCCTAGAATTACATGTTTAATTGTAATTGCTCAAATACAATAATGATATGTCATATGTTACATTTTTCATTTTATAATTTTGATATGAATTTTTATGGAATTGTATGATGGGATTCGGTGTGGCCGAGGTGGTACTGGTACCGTGATCACCATGTGTGTGGTTGTATATGTGAGACGGAATCCAGGTTGGCTGAGGTGGTACCGGTGCTGTGATTGCCATATGTATGTTGCATCCATGCATTGATTATGTGCATTAGAGCTAGTTGTAGTCATGGGTTATATTTTGTGGCAGAGATCTAGTTGGTATCGTGCACCCCGGGACTGCATTTGGAAATAGATATGCTTCATGGCCGATGATTGGTACCGGTGTTGCCGATGATTGGTACCGGTGTTGCGTAGTCTATACTAAACTATTATATGCATGCTAGATTAGGAAAATAGTCTCGGGTTACACTTTGTGGCCAAGGTCTCACTGGTATCGTGTACCTGGGATTGTATTTGGAGATGGATTACACTTTGTGGCCGAGGTCTTGCCGATATCGTATAATCCATACTAACTGTATCATTATGAAGGAATATAGCATATATGTGGTTAGGTATCACTCCCTATGCTATGAACCCTTGCCAACAGGGTTGAGGTGTTGGATAACCCATTGTGATATGTTCGATGTGTCTTTCCGGAATGCCATACCTATGGTACGATGTGATTGTTGCTGGAGGCGGGAACCTGTCTGACTTGGCAAAAGGTGTATCGGTGCTGTGACTACTAGGAGGGGGTTATCAGGGGTTTACTGGGTGACCATTGAGGCATACGGGGACCGACAGGCTTCTATTCATAGCTAGGGTTTGTATCATTACGTAGTCGATGGCGGTTCCGAGATGAAGGATACAGCCTAATGCGCCATAATAGCATTTACCAGACTTAGTTTGTATTGTTAGGTGCATAATAAATAAATGAACTATTTCATGAGCATCATGAACTATGTGTTTAATTTTCGCAACATGCTTCATAAATTATTAGGGTTTGTATCATTACGTAGTCGATGGCGGTTCCGAGATGAAGGATACAGCCTAATGCGCCATAATAGCATTTACCAGACTTAGTTTGTATTGTTAGGTGCATAATAAATAAATGAACTATTTCATGAGCATCATGAACTATGTGTTTAATTTTCGCAACATGCTTCATAAATTATTACTGCTATTGTCTCGCTTGGATGTGCTTGACCCCATGCCTAACTGAACGAGTTGGAAAGCTCACCCCACGCATACACCCCTTTTAGATGATGATGCAGGTACCATAGTGCCAATGGCATGTGACCCAGTATCTTCTGGGTCAGAGTATGGTGTGAGCAACTGGTGGATGCCAGAAGAGGGAGAGCACAATCCGAACTATGCTTACACCGCACCGTGAGATTGTACATCATACTTTGATACTTTTGGGTATAACTATGGATTGTATATTTTTTGAGATTATATTATATGTCATGGATGAATGTAATAGAATAACTCGGTTATTGCTATTATATTATCATTAGATATTTTTCCATTTTATTTATCATTCCGCTACTGTACTCTGATTCCGTTGCTTATGTTGGTTTGTGATGTGAGATTGTGAAAATGTTAAGGTACTGCTATCAGAGATCCTAGTAGGTTTGTAAGACAGGTACATGTCTTACTCACACTGCCGATATTCCTAACGGTAAGTTGGGTCTACTGAAATTGGGGTGTGACAGGCGGTGTGAGTAAGGCACGTACCTCTCTTACGAACCTACCAAGATCTCTAATAGCAATATCTTTACATTTCACAATCTCACATCATAAACGAACCAAAAGCAACGGAATCAGAGTATAATAGCAGATCATAAATAAAATGGGGAAAACCTCTAATGATAGAATAATATTCATAACTAAGTTATTTTGTTTACAATCCTTCAAGACTTACACATATCAAATTTAAAAACATATATCCACAGACCTATATCAAATAGTCAAAAATACACCAAACAACCCATGGAGCCGCGTATGCACAAAAGTCACAAGCACAGTCTTGGCCATGCTCCTCCGCTTCTGGCATCCACCAGTTGCTCACTCCATCCTCGAGTTTGGAGGAAAGAGAGTCACTAACCATAGGTACGACTATACCTGCATCATCATCTAAAAAGGGGTGTATACGTGGGGTGAGCTTTCCAACTTGCTCTGTGAGGGGTGGAGTCAAGCACATCCAAGCAATAGTCGTAGTAATAATATATGATGCATGATAGTGGAAATTAAACACATAGTCCATGATGCTCATGTTGCAATTCATTTATTTTATTATCCACCTAACAATACAAACTAAGTCTGGTAAAATGCTACTATGGCGCATTAGGTTGTATCCCTCGTCTTAGAACTGCCATTGACTACGGAGGGATACAAACCCTAGCCATGAATAGAAACATGCCGGTCCCCGTATGCATTCATGGGTCACCCAATAGACCTCTGATAACCCCTCCTGGGATTCACAACACCGGTAACACATCGGCCACGCTAGACATGTTCCCGCCTCTAGTAATAATCACATCATACCGTGGGTATGGCATTCCAGAAAGGCACATCGAACATACCACAATGGGTTATCCAACACCTCAACCTCTGTTGTTAAGGGTCCATAGGATAGGGAGTGATACCTAACCACATATATGCTACATGCCTTCATAATGATATAGTTAGTATGAATTACACGATACCGGTAACACCTCGGCCACAAGGTGTAATCCATCTCCAAATATAGTCCCGGGATACACGATACTGGGAGCACATCGGCCTCAAGGTGTAATCTACTACCGTTTACCTAATCTAGCATGCATATAATAGTTGAGTATGGACTACGCAACACCGGTACCAATCATCGGCCACGAAGGGTCACTATGTGTGTTAGGGTTCAGATAAGGCCATCGATTAATCAACTCAGTTCTGGCCTCGGGGCTAGTGTGCATCACTGTCCTAGATGCAAGGGCAATTATACATCAATACATGTTAGGAACATTAGTAGGGCCCCACTTGGGTCACCCCCAAAGGGTATAGATAAAGTTTTCCAGTGACAGTAATGTCACTGGAAACACCCATCAGAAAATAAGGGTTTTCTATCGAAACTATCAGTCTTCTTTTCGATGGTGGGGGCAGAGAGCTCATAGAGCTCTGTGGTTCACCGGAAAGTGCTTCTAGTGGCTTGCTTCTAGTGGCAGTACAGAACTGTCTAGCTTAAATTGGGGCTTTCCGACTCAGGCCCGATTGTCGAGATTTGTTTCATGGAGTTTGTAGGGAAGGTTCCTAGCATCATTCTAAGCCAATAAAATTCCAATTCCACCGAACCATTTTGGAGATACATCAATCTAATGATCAAAACCCTAGTTAGTAATTTGGCAATTCCTGTTGCCGAAGCTCACCGAGCTTGGTTTGAGCTCGACAACGGCACCCGGAAGGTAGAATACGCATTCCCAGACCTCAAAGGGTTTGTGTACTAGGATTACACCCATACCTAGCCTAAAGTAGGTCAAAATGAAGAGTGAGGGTAGTGGGAATGATTGCACTTACCTTCGGCAACGATTTCGACAACTGAGCGACAGCCTGCACAAAGGTAAGACTTCCACCCTCTTCTTATTCTTCTTCTTCTTCTTCCTTACTCTCCATTGAGCACAAATGAAATGAGGAAATGAAATCCTCATTTCAAACTTATGTGTTAAGTTGGGCCTTAGGGTCCATTTGGTTGAACCCTGTTCGGACCGGTCGGGTCGACAATGCTTTCGAAGCCTGAGAAACCAACTACTTAGGCTTGCAATATGCTCACATCATGAGGAAAATATGGATAATGATTTTAGATCATTCAAGACTATCTACGATGCGAGTGGCGAGATCCATGGGCATTAGAACCTTGACAGCAGCCTATTTGGCTCACCGAAAACACCTCACCGGATTCAGGCCTAGTGCTTCTGGTGGTCTTAACTATTTTCTATCCACCAATTGGCCTTGCATGGGTAGTTTCCCTCAGCCATGCTCAGGGTCTTTCAACAACTTTGGTACATGCCAGGATTCCTGTGTGAGGAGTTGGGTCACTTATTGTTTGGGATCGGAAGGTACGAACTCCCTCAAGTTAGACTGGGATGCGATGCATGAACACGTAGGGTCATCTCTCCACCATCGACAATGGGTAGCCATAAGCCAAAATCTGGCTGTACTTCCGAGCTCCGGTCTGAGACCTATCACATAGTTCAAAATAGACCGGGTCAGGGCACGGGTGTAACATTAATTCAAAGGGCTTAGTCCATAAGGGAGCTTGAATAATGGGGATTGTAGTCAACACCTTCTTTAATTGCTCCAAGTACACACGGAATTCACTAGAAAATTTGAATGGTTGTCTGGTGTAGCCATATGACTGAAGTTCTTGATGAACTGATGATAGAACCTTGCATGACCCAAGAAGGAACGAACGTCCTTAACTGACTTGGGAGGTTGTAAATTGGAAATTAAGTCCACCTTAGCTCTATCAACCTTGATCCCTTATTTGGGAATGATATGACCCATTACTATGCCCTGTGTAACTATGAAATGGAATTTCTCCCAATTGAGGACTAAATTAGTCGCTTTGTATCATTTGAGTACTAAAAAAAGATACTGCAAACAATTAAAAAATGAGGAGCCATGAATAGAAAAATCATCCATAAACACTTTCAAAAAGTGCTCCACCATATCAGAGAAAATGCTCATCATGTATCTTTGGAACGTGACAGGGGCATTACAAAGCCCAAAAGGCATACGTTGATAAGCGAAGGTTCCATAGGGGCATGTAAAGGTGGTCTTGTGTTAGTCATCTAAGGCAATGGGAATCTAGTTATATCCAGAATAACCATTAAGAAAACAATAATACTCATGTCTGGCTAATCGCTCTAACATTTGATCAATAAAAGCCAAAGGGAAGTGGTCTTTCCAAGTTACCGCATTTAACTTCCTGTAGTCATGCACACACACCATACTATTTGGACATGGGTAGGGATCAACTCATTTTCAGCATTTTAGACTACTGTGACCCCTGACTTCTTTGGCACCATGTGTATTGGATCCACTCGCTATCAGAAATAAGGTAGATGATACCATGATCCAAGCACTTTAGGATCTCTTTCTTGATAGTTTCTTGCATCACAGGATTAGCCTTCTTTGTGGTTCCCTGGAAGGTTTTGAATCCTCCATGAGGTGAATATGATGTTGAACGATTGAGGGGATAATTCCTTTAATGTCTTCCATGGTCCAACCTAAGACTTCCTTATTTTCTTTTAAAACTTTGATCCACTCTTCCTCTTGACTTGAAGTTAAATCTAAGGTGATAATAACTGATAGAGTTTGATCTTCTCCTAAGAATGCATACCTTAAGTTAGAGGGCAACTCTTTCAAATCAAGCTTAGTTGGCTCAACAATTAAGGGTTTAGGAAGAGAATTTGATAGAGAACCAATGGGCTCTATGGGTGTATGAAGGCTCCAAACCTCAGAGAAGAAATTTTCAATATCATCCTCTAATTCTTCCATACACTCTTAGAATTCTAAATCAAAGTCAATGTCAAAAGCTTTAACAATATCATCAAAAAAATCTTCAATCATATTGACCTCTTCATCAATTGTGGGTTGTTTGCCTAACCTATACATGTTGAACTCTATAGTGTGGTTGCCAAAAGATATCCTTAGTAGACCATTCCTGCAACTGATTAATGCATTTCTGGTAGCCAAGAATGATATGGATCTTATCCCTAGTGGCGAAAGGTTTGGTGTCCAAAATAAAAAAATCAACTGAGAAAATAAATTCTCTTATCCTAAGTAGGACATCTTCGACCATCCCTTTCAGAATCTTGACAAAATAGTCAGGTGGAGAGTGGTCCCTGTGGCTTTCAAATCTCCTAATCCAAGTTACTGATAAACATGATAAGGTAGAAGGTTCACACTTGCACTAAGGTCAAGTAGGGTATGATAAATACGAGTGTTTCCAATGACACAAGTGATGGTGGGACTCCTCGGATCCTTGTACTTCGCTGTTATAGGTTGTGTGATCATTTAACTGATATTAGCTGCCAAGAACGCCTTTTTGGGCACACTAGTGGTGCATTTGTGAGTGCATAAGTCTTTGAGGACTTTAGCATAGGCTGGGATTTGAGTTATGGCATCGAAAAGAGGGATTCTTACCTCTACCTTCTTGAAGACTTCTAAAGTTTTTTCCATTGAAGTTGTCTTCTTCTTATTCATCAAATGGTTAGGATAGGGGACAGGAGGAACATAAATACTATTAGAAGTTCTCTCATTAATAGAATCATTTTTGGTGGCTTCCACCAAATTATCCTTAATTTCTTCAGGTCCATTTGGCAAACCTAGAATGGGAGGCACAGTAGTAGCCTCGATAGTCAGAGGGTCAATATAAAGGTTAGTTGGTGGAGAAGGAGTGGTACCATTCCGTAGATACTCTCGGCCACTCCATAGGGCATATACCGCATTACACTAGTTAGAGGGCCCTTGATGTTATTGACTCTGTACAACATTGAGCTGAGGAGCAGGTAGACCTTGTGGAGTCAGCACCTAATGTCTAGGATTCGGCTCTGGCTGACTAGGAAATTTTTCTTTCTCCTTCTCATGCATGATTGTGACAAGTTGGGTGAGTTGCCTCTCCACATTATTGTGGCTTGTCATGAGAAGGGTTTTTCTATAGCTCAATAATTCTTACCGCCTCTCCAGTGGATGTAAACCCTGAGGGTTGTTGATAAGGTGCTTAAAGAGGGGGCCTAGTAAAATTTGACTGAGGGCCTAAATTAGGCTGAGGGAAAGAATTAGGTGGTGGTGCAAAATTGGGCCTCTGGGGACTAGGTTGCCCTTGGTTTTGAAAGTTGGATGGGTCTCTTTGATTCCCTTGGCTCCATGAAAAATTAGGGTGATTTCTCCACCCTGGATTGTAAGTGTTGCTAAACGAGTAGTCTGGGTACAAACCATTAACACTTTCATTGCCCCTAGAACTGTTGAGGCATTCTTTCATTACATGTCCAGGGGAGTGATACCAATTGCACATAGAGACCTGATTTTGGACTTGGTGGACTAGGGCATGTGCTTTAGGGACAAAGGCTTCTATTCTCTTAATGAGGCTATCTAAATGGGTCTCTTTGTATACTATCCCATCAACATAGTACCCTTTACGTCCTATAGTTCTCTCACTTTCCTGAGTAGACTCCCATTCTCTTGTCCTTTTAGCTTGGTCAACCAAAAAGTTCCAAGCTTCATTTTCGTCTGTATAAGTTGTGAAGCCTGTAGGACACATAAACTCTAACATTTGCTTAGTATTGTAGTCTATCCCTTCATAAATTATTTGGCATATATGCCATTTGTCAATACTAGGGGTGAAAGTTTAACCCTAACAATCCGAATCCGCCCTGGCCCACCCTAAGTCCGAACAAGGTTTGGGCCAAGTTTTTTGACCCCAACCCTAGGTTAGGGTTGAGGCCTCAACCCGGCCTAACCCTACCCAACCCGGCCCAAAATTTAACCTTGCATCTTTATAATAGAAATTAAGGCTCTAATAAGTATTTTATTTTTCTATAATTTTGTAATATATGAGACATGAATGGAAAAAACATGTCAATCAAAGTTAATCTAACCATTGTAGATGCTAAGGTCAACCAAAACCAGGCCAACCTGACCCAACCCAGCCTTGATAGGGTCAATTAGGGCTGGGTTGGCTTGGTATGAACTTAGTAGGGTTGAGCCTAAACATAAACCTGACAGGGTTGGGTTAGGCCTGGGTTGAATTTTGAGGACCTAGGGTTGAGTTAGGATTTTAAGAAAATCGACCCAACCTGGCCCTATTTCACCCCTAGTAAATACCATGGTGGGGACACTCTTGGAGAAGGTCTTGGAACCTTCCATGAGTCTGAAAAATGACTTGAGGTTTTTGTCAAAACTATATGATTTCACTCTTGAGTTTGTTAATTTTATGCAAAGGAAAATTTTTTCTCAAAAATGCTATTGTAAATTGATCCCATGTGGTAATGGAATTAGTTGGCAGCGCATATAGCCATCTTTTTGCTCCATCCTTGAGCGAAAAGGTAATGCATCTAAGTTTAATAGCATCATCACTGAGCTGTTGTATCTTAATGAGGACACAAACTTCCTCAAATTCTCTCAGGAACAAATAAGCATCCTCAGAGGATAGCCGATGGAAGTGGGGTAACATAGTGATGAATTGAGTTTTAAGCTCATAGTTGTTCCCCGTGACAACTGGTAATATAATGCAATAACGTTGGGTTGCCCTGGCTGGGAAGAATCTATCCTTTAAAGTAGGATGAGGTTGTTCTGCCATTCTTAAAATTGGTACTCTTACTAAACGATTGGTAGAATCACAGGTCCACACACTCATGCACTAACCACCTAAGGTAAAATTGTGATCTCTGAAAAATTAATTAATTACAACTAAAATAGAGGGTGAAAATTGGTCAATTGATATGACCCCTCAATAATTTAAACAATGAGTCCAAAGCTGCAAGGTTGCCCAGAGGTTGACAGCTAGGGTTCCATATAGTCTTCGAATCCACCTATAATCGAATCCTAGGAATTCTACAGTAGAGTGGGGACTACTATATGTTTATGTTTCCGCTCTTGGTAAGAGCTTGAATTATTGGAATGAAATAAAAAGAAAAGGAATTATTTTATATATTTTTTTGTTAGTGATTATTGGCAGGGATCCGGGGTTTCACTCTTTTTTTTTTTTTTTTTGAAAAGCACTTCGACTAACCTAAAGTAAGAAAAATAAAATGACTATATGTCTCTGGTAATGACGCAAAAAAACTTGTTTGAGTTTAAAAATATGTTACTGCAAGCGTACGGTATATTGTAGCCAATGGGTCAATTACAAGGAGATTAGTCACTCTATCTTACCTATACTAAGTACAGTGAGAGTGAACAAGGGATGGTTGATTTTAGACTATGGTCCTAGAGCATGCTTATAAATGAAAGAAAATGACCTACACATTCAACATCTAAATTAAATAGTTCTAATGCCGGATTACTTTAATTAGAGAAGTAAAATAAATGCTGAAAATAAAAACTAAAAAAAAAATCTACAAATAATAAAGCTAAACTAACAAATAAAGAACTAAAATAAAAAGCAAGTAAGTAAAGAAAAATTCTCAATACATCGGCTCGAATTTTTGGGAGAGGCACTACTGTAGGCATCACCTTCAATTATAGCACATATGTAAATAAGAACACAAGAAAAGAAAAGAAAAGCACAAAAATCCTAATTCCACTACTTGTATTTAAATAAAATCTTAATTCTACTAATAAAATTTGTTATACTTTGATTATGTGTAAGCTAAATTGAAACTTGATTGATTTGGAGTGATGGTATTGGAACAAAATTATTGATGAAGAACTTGCTCTCTTGAACTTGAAAACTCTTGATTCTTGTCAGTTGAACCAATTCTTTCCTAGAACTAGAAAGTTTTAAAGCTAGAACTATGGATTGCACTAATTAAATTAACTAAAACATGAACTAAATTAACAAAGTAAATTAATAATTAAACAAACTAATAATTAAAAACTGAATTGCATTATCATTAATCACTTGAATAAAAGTTTGAAGAAACATAAGGAGAGAGAGAAAAGAACTAAGCATAAACTAGGAAAAAAAAACTAGAAAATAAACTAAGAGGAATAATCATCCTAGGAGGGGAGGAAGGGGCTTTTATAGGGCTTTGGTCTTGCCTCCTTCCTTCTACATGTCTTCTTTAAGAAAAGAAAGAAAATAAAATAAAATTCAATATTGGTAAAAATCCTCATTCTTTGAGCTATTGTGTGAGGAAAGAGAGAAACTGTTTCCGAAATTAACAGATTCTAGTCATTCCCAGCAATATTAACCAATATCTTACAATCTTGACTAAATCAGAAAGGAATCTCTGCATAGCATCTTCAAGATCTCTTGAGGTGGCAAGGAGAGAGAATAATTTTCAGGATTTTCTAAGAGAGAGGATGTGGTACCAATGAGTGGGTTCCACCCCCTACTAACTGTGGTTCAATGTATGGGCTGCATTTGAACAAGTTAGTTCAATCTTGGACCGGTTCTTGGTTCACTTTAAGCACTTTTTCCTGTAGACTTGGAAAAAAAAAAAAACATAAGTAGTACTATCCAAAGTGGGGAAAAATGTACACTTATACCCCTAAGATTTCACACATTATTGTGTTTATCAGGGATCCACCCTTTGACATCCTCCTCTCTCCCCTGTTCCTTATAAAAGGGAGTTGACCAAACCCTAAAGGGGCGTCCTCTCTAGTCCCCCTCTTTTTCTAGTTTTTTTAGTTATGCTCTCTCTCTCTTTAGTTCTTCTTCTTAATTTTTTTTTTAATTATTTTTTAATTATTTTATTATTTCTTTTATTTTTTGCAATCACTTTTGTAATCCTTTTCTTTTCTTTTTTTTTTATTAATGCAAGTCTTTGTTTATGCTTTTCAAGTCTTTATTATTCATGCAATTCAAGTTATTCAAAGGTGTAATAATTTTAATTTCTAGTTCTAGGCTTACTTCTAGGTGACAAGAACAAGTTGTGAAGCATCTGTTTCAAGTTCAATTTTTTATCTTAATGATTTGTTTTCTCCAAGCCTAAAAATTTCAGATTTGATTTAGTTCTGATCTAGTTTTTAGGGTTGGTAGTATCTCAAATCATTCAAGTTTTCAGTTCAAGGATTGAAGTTCAGGTAAGTAGGCTTCCTCATAAGTCTTCTCACCCCCCTCTAATTCCCTCTTCTTGCTACCCATTCATTCTTAATTTAGGATTTAAATTTCAGTTTTTACTTTGATGCTTTCCCTTTCCCCCAAGGTCCTTGGCTAGATGCATGTATTGGCTTTGCCCCACTCTATCTATGGAACCATCCTTTTATTGCCTTTACTTTCAGTTATTTACTAGCAGCTCCAGTGTCAAGGAAGGCAATAAGGTTGATGGGTTTGGCATAAGGTTCAGGAAACATTTGGACAGAAACATGAGGAAGGGTAATTGGATGACTTTGAAGAAGAGAAGTAGGGGTACTAGGCCGAGTAGGGGGAAGAAGAGGGAGTACTTGGTAGAGGGGATCATATTCCTCAGACTCGGAAAGAAAAGACTCTGGGTCTGAGTCTGAATCAGGGAAATCTATTGCAAAAAGAGAGAGGTCTGTAGAAGTTTCATCAAGAGAATATAAAGACTCAAGGTCAGCATCTTGTAGCTCTTCGTTGTGAAGAGAAGATAACATGTGCAAAACCTTGTCTTTCTTTCAAGACCGAGGGCAATTTTTTGTAAAATGGCCATTTTTTGCAAAATGGCCATTTTTTCCACAAACATAACAAGCAGAGAACCTGTTTTTTCCTCTAATTTGCTTTTTTCGGAGGAATCGTCATGTTTTCTCTGGAGACTGAAAAGAGAACTTCTTCCTTTTAAAATGGGGTTTCCTTTTGTGGGGAAAAAGAGAAAACTGTCGGTGATGAGAAGGCTTCTTGGTAGAACAGTCACATGATTTGTCACCTTTGCACTTGATTTTGAGATAAGAGGTACCACAAGCAAAGGAGACCTTATCAGAACAATCTTGCAAATCCTTCCAGACTTTTTTGATATTGCAAAGCTTATCAAGGGCAGTAAGAGCATAGCTATATATAGAACCAATAGTACAGGAGGCTAATGGAATATTCTGGTTCTTCAGAAACTACTTTGTATCTACGCCAAGAGGCTGTGGTAAAGAGTTCAAAAAGACTTGCTTTAGATTCTCATCATCTATACCACCAATTTTATGAAATCTGTTAGTCATTCTGGAGAAATGTTTGTCAAGATCTGAATGAAGAAGAGAACAACACTTCATCTGGAGAAATTCATCACGGGCCTTTGAAATATCATTTGAAACAGGGCCAAGAAACTCTTGATAGAGAGTGGTAACAAACTGGCTCTCAGTAAGTTGTATAATTTGCAGTTGTCTGTAAGGACCAAGAGCTAAATATCATTCCCTAAGCTTGCCTTGGAGTCTTGAAACAAATTTGGACAAGACAGTGACAGATGAAGCTCCTTCATGAAGTAATTCTGCATTAATCCATGCATGAAAATCAACGATTCGAGATGCCCATTTGGAAACGGGAATATCATCCAGGGTGAAAAATTATTTGGGGTCCTGGTTTGATATGGGGTAAAAGGTGTAGGAGGGACAGGAGGGTTTCTGGGAGTATCAGGATTTTGTATTTCAGGATCATCATCCATTTCTGAAACATGAAGTGCAGCAGGTTGGGGTCCTTCATTCATGAAAGAAGGAGGGGGGGCTGGATCGGAGATAGAAAGGGTTGTAAGATACTCAGAGAGAGGGTTTTCTGAGGGGGAAATGATGGTATGGATTGATTTTGGTGGTGTAGTAGTTACGGGGGTAGAGGTAGTAGTGGCCAAAGGATTAGGAGGTGCAGGGGCAGGATAGGAGACTGGCATAGGATAAGGGGTAAATGGGGGAGGTTCTGGTAGGGCATCTGCATATTCATCTTCATAGTCACTAAGATCCATAAGTGCAGTAGTAGATGTCCATGCTGGGGGTAGTCTACTGCGGGCACGTCCT
Source organism: Macadamia integrifolia (assembly GCF_013358625.1). Lineage (NCBI taxonomy): Eukaryota > Viridiplantae > Streptophyta > Magnoliopsida > Proteales > Proteaceae > Macadamia > Macadamia integrifolia. The sequence continues at coordinate 18,443,372 of NC_056566.1, forward strand.
CTGGCTACTCGTGTTCTTTTGGGAAGAGCACACTGTTGACGTTGAAGTTCTTTCAATTCTTCAGTAGGAAAAGTCCTTGAAAAAGAAACAACAGGAGGCGTCGGAGAGGCATACAAAGCAAAAGGATCTTGTGGGATGAAGCTTGGAACTGTAACTGGAAGTGGTTGCTGTTGCCGATGAGAAGAGGCAAAAGAGGGAGCACGAGGTTGTTGTTGCTGCATTTGATGAAGCTGTGCTTCAAGGTACCTGAGGTGCTTCTCTTTTTGGCCAATAAGGGCGAAAGCTGTAGTGGTATCAACAACACTAGAAGTAATTCCGGCAAGTTCAAGATGGACTTGGTCAATTTCTCATTGGAGAGATTGAAGAAGATGATCATGATGGGACAAAGTACTATGGGTCAATTGAGTTTGAGCTAATATTCTTTCAAGGTACTTGTTTTGAACCGTAGCATTTTCTGCCTGCCAATTCAAAGTTGCTTCAGCAGGAGAGATGGGTTTAGAACATCCTATAGCTTGGACTGATGGTTTAAATTTCCAAACTTGACAAATACTATGAACATCTAAACTAGAATCATGAAGTCCGGGAAATGATTTAAGAGGAGAAGAAGAGAAAGAACCTGGAGTATACATACAACAAGGAGGAATGACTGGAGGAGGGAAATCTGGTTTTGGAGGAGGTTTACATGAAGAGAAAGAAGTTGGAGGAGAAGTCTTGGGGGTACCATACTTAACAAAGAAAGGGTATTTGGATTCAGTGCTTAGGAGTCCAACAAAAGGATCACTTGCCTCATATCGTTCTTGTAATTGGTGCTGAGAAGACTTTTATCTAGCAGAACGTCAAGAGGGAGGGAAATCATCATCAGAATCAAGAAGACAATCATTACAGTCATAGAGGTCAAAGTATTTGTGACCAGTAACTGGATCTTGAAAGAAATAAATCGGATCACCCTTAGAATCAAAAGATTTAATGGGTATCTTTTCTTGAATCATTCCAAAAGAGGTTGGAAAGGGAGAAGGACGAGGTCTTGGAGCAGGAAAATGGATTTCAACTTCTCCACCAGGATGAGTGATATATTCAGGATTCGTAGACTGGACTGGTGCAGGAAGAACTTGTGGCTGAGCTGCGGAGACCTGTTGTTCATAAGCTATGACCCAAGAAGAGGGAAGGAGCCGAAGAAGTTCGTCATTAGAAATTTGTCTAGGGACATAGGTACAGCAAGGGACCTGATTAGAGTCCATTGTAATGAACAACGCATCTTCAGAATGACCGGTGAGGAGATCAAATGCATGATTCTACAAACGATAAGCCATCTGATAGTGCAAAGTGGTAGCCTTAGTAATAGCATTTTGGGGAACACCAGTAATGTGAATTTGGAATTTAAGGGCAGTGGAAAGAAGAGGGTCAGACAAGGGGATATTAAAGTTGGGATACAGTGTTAAAAACACTATTCCTGCGTTCAAAGTGGTCTGAACGGTGGCAATCATGGCGTGTTGATACCGTAAGAATCGACTATCAAGTAGAGCGACTCTAGACACCACGGGAAGGCCTTTTCTTCCATGAAAAGAAAGAGCAAACTTGATGGCTCCGAGATGGAGATGAGTATAACCTTGTTGGATCCATTGAGGGATGAGATCCAAAGGTATCTCAAGAGTAAAAAGCTGCTCTTTATCAGTAGCAGGGACCTGAAGTTGATCAAAGCGAGAAGCTTGTACCAACTCCTTTAAAGGAGGAGTCTTTTTAGGTCAGAGAAGAGCAGTCCACTTGGTCAGGGTAGGTGTTTTAGGAAAGACAGTATATGGGTTAAGAAGAGGAGTAGGGGTAGCAGGGATGACTTGATCATCAGGGACATAAGAATGTTCATAAAGATAATATAAAGAGGAAGACGAAGAGCGGGAAGAAGAAGAACGTCGTGGAGAAGAAAATAGGGAAGAAGAAGGGGAAGGGGAAGCCATTAAAGCAAAAGAAAGTTGACAGTGGTTTTGGGCAAAAACCAGATCTGAACCATCACCACCTGCTGGAGAAACTGGAGTAGTTAAAGACACAGCTAGTCAAGGCCGATCAAGAACCCCCTGATTACGGTACCTTACTGTAAAGCAACCCGAGCCAAACAGGGCACTGAACGGCATCCTTAGCCTGAAAGCCCACAACACTCAAGGGTCTTTTTCTGCCAGTAGGAACCAGAAGCAGGGATTACTTGCAAAAGGGCGTGGCCTAGACTGTGTCTTTAGCTACAGCAGGTTCAATCCACAAGAGTGATGGCTAGAAAGGTGTTTAGCCGGAGAAGGAAGGACATGGCTCTGATACCATTTCTGAGAGAGAGAGGCTGATTTTCACACCTAAGGATTCGATGATCCATCTTCATTATCATTGAGCCCTTTTATAGGGAAAGGTGTACGTGACATTGGATTACATGACATTGGATTCCATGTGGTTACCGACACATAAAAGCAAATAGTACAAAGACTTATTACAACTCATTATTACAACAACACACTTTACTTTTTGATAAAGCACACACCTTACGAGAAGATAATTCTAGTCTGTATCCAAGCTGTCAGTGCTGCTGGCTGGATAAAAGGTAGAATGATCAATAAGCCAGTCGTTGTGAGCATCAAAGAGGCGCTCGATTTGAGGATCAGTAAGGTGACCGGATTGATGGAGATCCCAAGCCTTAACTAAATGGTCAAAGAGTGGAGACGGGATTTGTTGTGGTAGAGTGTCATTGACTCGACACATAGTGGAAAGAAATCTTCTCCATTCGTCCCGATGGCCGAAACGAGTGCGGTATGGATCATATGGTTTGATGCCATAGATATGGAAATCAGACACATATTGAATGTGATGACAGGGTTAGTGATTTGGATCAAAGGTTTGATGGATGACAGGGGGTCAGTGAAAGACAATTATGATATGGGGAATATTCAGGTATGGGTCATCAGAGGCGGGGAGATAACCAGTCAAGAGATTAAGCCATTGTTCTGGTGGGGCAAACAATTGGAGAAACTATAGGATAGGATTAACTGGTTGGTGGTAGTTGTAAAGAGGATGATGGGGGTGAAGAGGATCTGTCCATCGACCTAAAAACCAATGAAGAGTAAGAAGGGGAAAATTAAGGGCGATGGTGTGGGTAGAACAGAGGTGCCAGAATATGCACTTGTAGATGAGAGGAAATTCTGAGATTTCGGTAGGGGAAGTAAAGGTAAACATTGTTAGGAAAGGGTAGTCAGGATGAAAACAAAGTCTGGAGATGGGGAGTCCTTGTCTTCGAAGAGAAACTTCGAGAAGTCTGAGGGCTGTAGACTTGCTATATGAAAGGACTATTCTCAAGGTGAGGTTTTGAAGGATTTCAGGGGGAAGAGTTGGAGGAAGAGAACAGCAAAGGTTATGTCCTGGTGGTGGTGGAGACTGGGAGGTGGAGGCTCCAGGGGTTATGGGGAAAAGTAAAGGGATAATGGCAAAGGTTGAGGTTGGTTGGGAGAGGAAATCTGCCAAAACATTTTCTTTTCCTTTAATGTGTTTAACATCAAAAGACCATTGGGAGAACCACTGAGCCCATCGGAGAAGTTGTGCCTGAGGGAGATGCTTTTGGAAAAATTCAAGCATCCATGGGAAACTAGACATGTCGAGTTCGACTAGGAACTGATGGCCAATTAAATGGAATTGGAACTTCTCTATGCCTCTTTTGACTGCTAGAATTTCTTTAAATGTAGATTGATAATGAGTTTCAGAGGGCTTGAAGGATCCACTTTTGTATCTGTAAATAGTTCTTGTAGCTATAGAAGGTTGTTTTTCAAGAAGAACTGCACCCCAGTGATTGTCACTGGCATCTGTTTGTAACATTCTTTTCCCAGTAGAGGGAATTTGAAGTGTGGGGAGGTGCTCAGAGAGTTTCTTTAAAGCCTGTATAGCTGTTGTGTGAGCAGCAGACCATGGAGGGGCATTCTTACGCAAAAGTTGATGTAGCAACGAAGTATGAATGATCTATTGTGGAAGAAACTCTGTCATATAGTTGACGATCCTAAGAAATTGTTGAACTTGATTTTTTGGTGAGAGGACCATCTGAAAATAGCTGCAAAGAAGTTGCAATATGTGGTTGCAGATGATATTGTCCTTTGGAGATAGTAACACCGAGAAAATCAATAGAAGGGATGCCAATTTGTATCTTCTTTGGAGAGAGCATAAGACCATATTGTTGAACAAGCTGATGAAAATGCTGGAGAAGCTGAAGATGGGCTGCTTCTGTGTTGGAGAAGAGAAGAATATCATCAATATATATAAGCGCATGGTCTTGGATGGGAGCAAAGATCTTCATCATGGCTCTCTGGAAGATAGAGGGGGTTGTTTTGAGACCAAAAGGCATGATTGTTCATTGCATATGGTAGCCTGGAATGCAAAAAGCTGTCTTTGGTCGGTCTTCAGGAACAATTCCAAGTTGCCAAAAACCTGCTTTGAGGTCAAACTTGGAGAACACAATAGCGTGGGCTAGCTGGAGAAGTAAAGCCGGACGAGTTGGGAGAGGAAACATTTCATTAGCCAAAAAGTGATTTAAAGGCCGATAATTAATCACCAGTCTCAGCTTTCCACGTAGTTGTTCTGGTCTTTTGTTCACATAAAATGCCTGGCATGCCCATGGAGAGAAAGTGGGTTCCAGAAGTCCTTGAGTCTGAAGTTGTTGAATCTCTTGAATAGCCAAGGAAAGATGTTCCGGATTGAGGCCTGGATGGCTGGCTTTTGTCGAATTAACATCTTCATTTTTCTTGAAGGGAAGTGTAATGCAGAAGTCAGGGTTCTGCCATAAAGGATGAGAATATTTTGTATGAAATTCCGAATGAGAGTCTGCACAAGATGTGGAGAGGATATGTGCCTCTGGTCAAGTAGGGAAGCTCATGTTATTTATGGTGTATCCCTCAGGTTAAGTAGAGAAATCTACTTGTGTGCCTCTCTCTGGCTTTGTCCCCTTTATTTGCACTTTTATTTACTTTTCAGTACTTTTTATTTTAGCACTTTTACTTTCAGTTATCTGCTTTTTAACTGTATGGTTTGAGTATTTAAATTCCTAGATGACAAATGGTTAGGTTGTTCAATTTTTATTGCAATTTCAATTCCAATTTCCCTAGATGTGTTGGTTAGGATGCTTTTAGATGCATTTGTGTTAGGACGGTAGTCAGAAGTAGATCACCATAATCAATCGTTACATTTTTACATTACTAAAATATGCTAAAAATAAAGTGGCTGCTGTAGAGCCCTGCTCTTTAAATCCGATTTATTGATCGGTTGGTTCGGGTTCTGAATTGGAATGGGTTGATGCCGGTGCCTTATGGTACATGACTGCAAGGGTGACGTCAAATGCTGGGTGGCCGGATAGGATTGAGCCGGTACCCGAGATGATCTGCATGCCTAAGTTGTGCCCTTGCACATATCACAAGGCCATGTATGAATAGGGAAGGCACGTTATTGTATTTGAATGATAGGAACTTAGTCCACAACTCGTGGTGAGAGTAAAGTACATGTTAAGGTTCCGTTTTCTTCCAAAATACAACAAGGTTGACTTGTTTTGGCCACCTGGTGGGTGTCACTGGTAGGTGTAAGATCCACCAGTGTGACCCACCTATTGGGGTATTGTGGATCCCAGCATGCCCAACTGGGATGAACACGTGTATTTTGACCTCCTCATCGTAATAAGATCTTGTATGCCCGGTGGTGTCAGCTACTTCGCCCAAAAACATAATTTAATATGTTTTGGTCCATAAATAGGCAAAACCAAACAAGCTTTACAAGATATTTATGAACCAAGGTATAACTAGCACTTAAACCCTTCTCTCTCTCCCATTTATAACTTTAGCAAAGTTGGTGAGGGGAGTAAAGAAGAGGGATAAAAGAGGAAGAAGTAGAGAAGGAAGAGGAAAGGGCCTTTCCCCTTGGACTCCGAAGCCGCACCTTACCTTTCCTCCACCGGTATTGTCATTGGTGCCATGAGACCTACATTTTAAGCTAAGTAACACCATAAACCCTTGAGATATGATGAAACCCTCTTTGTGTATGGTTGAATCTAGAAGGTAATGGAACCCTTGCATGATTTTCTTAAAGGATTTGAGAAGGGAAACAAGGATTGGAGGGTTATTGAAGTGGCATTTGAGTTTGGGAAAAGAAATCCCAAGATTTGGGGGTTTTTTCAAGCTAAGGTATGATTTCTTCCCCAAATCTTGTTAATGGCTTAGATCCATGGAACAATCAAGTAGATGAGCCTTAGGAAGTGTGGAAATGAAGTGGGAACCACCCTATTGATTTTCCAAGAGGTGGAATAAAGAAGAGAAAGGAAACAACAAAACCCGAGGAAAATCGAAGGGTAAGATGGTGGATGCCTGACCCACCGGTGTGACCTACCAATCACGCTTGTCTTCTCTGGGTTAACCGGCCGGTAAGATCGACGAGTGCCTGACCCATCGGTGTGACCTACTAGTCTCCCCAGTGCTTTTGGTTCTATCGGTGGGTATGACCGACGGGTGCTAGACCTATCAATATGACCCGCCAGTCCAGACAGATTTCACAGGTGGGTCCTCCTACCCACTTGTATGACCCACCTGTAGCCCAAATGAGATCCAATGGAACTCGAACTCATCGACAACCTTCGTCACACTATTATACACATCGTGACCATATCCTATGTCATTTATAGTCCCGATTTGGATGTATTTCTAAACCATTTATCTATGCTAGGTTTCGAGAAACTCATCTTCTCACTCTGGATTGTATCTGTACCACAAGTGCTGATTCTTCTACAAAAATAAGTAAGTGGGGAGAGGACTTTGATCTTAATTTGTGGAGTGTTTTTGGCATCCTATGCATTCATAGACTATATTGACATTCCGATTGCCATTTCCATGCATATGATTGATGTATAAATGATGCATTTAGAACTAAACATATTGTATCCTAATTTCTATATGCATGATTACTTGCTTGAAATCCTGAGAATGGATTTATCATATGATAGATTATGATGATGATGTTTTCTGATCATGTGTGGGATTTCTAGATTAGATGCCGCAGTCGGCTTTGATACAAATGCATTGGTACACCATGGAATAGGACACGGAAGTACTATGCAGTTGTACACCGTGGAATGGGACACTGTGGTTAGGATTTCATATTCCCTCATGCTACGACCCTTCCCAACAGGGGTTTATGTGTTGGTTTATCACTTGGGGGAAGCATCGGTCATGGACCACCGTGGTGGTTAGAAGTATGCCTGGCTGATCATTAGGTAGTTGAAAACCTTGGTGATATATTCAGAGGGCCAATCATACTGCTTTTAATTTCTATTGTAGTTTCCCGATTGACACTGAGAGGGGGGGTAAATCACTGTGCCAAATATTTTTTCATTTTCCAACTGTACCCCTGATGTGGTAATCACTATTTGCACTTCAATAGCACAGTCTACTAATGTTGCCTAGAGCTGCTATGTATACTTTTGACCATTCTTACTGTTGCACGGAACTTAATCACATAAGCTATCTCATAAACCTCACACAGTAAACATTGTCACATACATACACAGTCGTATGCACATCCACATTGCACCACCAAGTGGTTAGGTCTACCAGATGTACACACCCATTCTATAGCCAAGCACAATCCACAATATAAATACGAGCATACACATCCACAACACAAGAAATACATGCTTCGGTCAGTTGCCTACATGCACGGAGTAATGCCTATTGTCGGGCTCAGTATTTACTCAATACTGATTATGACTGCACCCACAGCCAAGGGAACAGATTCTCAGTTTCCATCAATGACATGTAATGGCTAGGTCTTCACCCTAGTTTTCTTAGAATGATATGAGAGGCCGCACCCACGGCAACTAGCTTTAGGTAGTTGTAACTACCAAGGAACACATAACACTTATGACCAGCTCCCACTGAACACCAAAAAAAAACCGTTGGGCTTATAACAATGCCCTATAGTGAAGCACTCATACATGCAAATTTCACCCCAATTAGACTACAACTATCACTTAGGCATTTTATCAAACATCTTACCTACAATTATTTATAATAATAGAAATTTGGCAAAAGTGAGGTTACTTTGGCAAGGAGTAACCGTCGGAGATGCAATAATGTCGATCTCCACTTGATGCGGACCATAACCACGTTGTATCGGTGTCGTCAATGCTTTAACCCTGGTTGGCACTTGGGTTTCTTGAAGCAACTTGCAAGAACCAAATTCTAGGTTCTTCTTCTTCTTCTTCTTCTTCTTTCTTTTCTCCTTGTCTTTACTTTCATAGAGCAACAATGGCATTCACATTCACACACACACTCTCTCTCTCTCTCTCTCTCTCTCTCTCTCTCTCTCTACTTCTCCTCTTCCTTGTAAATAAAGCTTTAATGGGGAAATAGTATTCTCAACAAGAACCATCAAACTCCATTAATTGGATTTGAGAAAATCTTTCTTGAGAGGCATTCAAGACACACACAAAGAGAGGGAAAAACTTCTTCTCTATTTCCCTCTTCTTCTCTTCTCTTTCATTTTCTTTTCCTTTCTCTTGGCAACAACCAATAGAGCTTGCCACCTTGGTTTTCAGCAGCTTCCTAAGCCTCTAATGGGGGCCATGGATGAAGTGCAAGAGGATGGAAGTCTTTCATTCAAACCCTTAGCCTTCCATGAGCTTCAACTCATTTTTTCGACCACCTTAGAAATCCCTCTGCCTGATTTAATTCCTCTGGTGTAGAGCTTGGATAGATAAAGAATCTCCAACTTGAATCACCCAAATCGAAGTTAAGATGAGGGAGATATGGCCATTTGATGTTGGACCAACCAGAACACTCAAAATGGAATCTTCAGAGGTTGGTGTAGGCTACACCGGTGGCACGTGCAATAGGGGTGAAATCTGATCGTAGATCTCATCTAAAAGATCTTATAATCTAAACCGTTCGATTAAACCAACGGACAATAGATCTAAACCCTTAGATTTGAATCTTACAAAGTCAAAGATGATGTCATCAAGACATACACGCTAACATCGTCAAACTCATTGTCGTTCACTGATTGGCTGGTGTAGCGAGTTTCACAGTATGCTGTCAGCTAACTTTAATAAACCGATCTGATATGATTGGCTCAGATCAAGATATGGAGAATCTCTTAATAGATTCTATGCACATGCGCTACACACAATCAAGACTCAATATGGTGAGGTGCCACACCATGATGTCTAATGCACTTCACCAATGAGGACCTTCGCATAGAAATCTAAACCATCTCATCAGCGCCTAAGTTCAGCAATCGTTAGATCAGAATAAGGCCTACGTGGCTTCATCTAAACCTTCCATTGTACAACTCTATACTCTCTTTTATTACAATCAAGCCCCTGCCTCTATATATTTTAGTGCTTAAAGACCCCTTGTAACTTAGACCTTCAAAATCTTGAAATTACACAAAAGCCCTTCAAAATTCAAAAGTAAATCCTGAAAAATCCACCCAACACCAAGAGCAACTGATGAATTTTCAGTTTGGATTTTCAAACCGGTTTCATGGAAACACTTATAACTTTTTCATACGATATCTGATTGAGATGAAACGAAGTGCATTGGAACCATGACTAGATGCTCTACAACTTTCCAGAAGACTCAATCATCTGATTTAGCCATATAAAAGACCAAAATGCCTCTAGACCTTTCTAATGATGCATCTTTCTCATACGGAATTGGAACGCGATGAAATCAGAACCGTTGGAAAGATTGGATTTTTTTTCGTATTGTTACATGGAGAACACTTCCTTTAAAAAATTCATCTTCAATGCCAAAATTTCCCTCAACTACCACAAATGTCGTAACTTCTTCATATGGTATCGAAATGTATCAAAATCAGATGCACTTGACTAGATAAATTATAATCTATCTTTTTCATAAATAAATGATCTTTCAAAAATGTCATTTTCACTGTCAAAAATGCCCTTGAGCGTAAATAGGCCAATTTTACTAGTTTTGACCCAGAAACCCGCACCACATACTATGGATGTATCAAACCATTCCATTCATATCAAGCGACTCTGTTACCTCATCGGTGACATTGGACACTACCATGTCATCATTTCCATCCACATCACCTAAACTGGCCATGTCATCACCACCACAACCACATGGCCTGGTTACCAACAAGGACAACCATAAAATAACAATCTCCCCCTTCGGAGTTGTTGGCAACCACCTCATCACTATTACACTCCAAAGCTTCAATGAGTAACTCTCTCCCCCTTTGACAACAAGTACAAAGGGTGGAACCAATGGACTCCCTATGAGTCCAATATAGGGGTAGCAACATCAAGCAACTTGCTTCCCCCTCTCCCAATGCCCCTAGTGCTTGGGAAGAACCACCACTCCTAGTTTCTGTCTAAGGAACTCAAACTGATCTTTGGGAAGTAGTTTAGTAAAGATATCATCCACTTGCTCTATTGTGAAAACAAACTCCATCCTTACTTCACCTTCCATCACCTTGTCTCTTAAGAAATGATACTGGATATCAATGTGCTTCGTTCTAGAATGCATCACTGGGTTGTTGGAGATGTTGATAGCAATAGTATTGTCACAATATAGTGGCACTTCTTGCTCAACCTCCACACTCAGATCCTTCAACATCTGCTTCATCCACAACACTTGTGTACAACAAGATGTAGCTGTAATGTATTCTGCCTCTGAAAATAAAAGAGATACTAACTCTTGCTTCTTACTGTGTCATGCCACCAAGTTGCTCCCTAAATATAATGCACCACCACTGGTACTCTTCCTGTCATCCACACATCCAGCCCAATCTTCATCTAAAAAATCTGACAAACTGAAGTTCTTGATCTTCGGATACCATAACCCAAACTCACTAGTCCCTTTTAGATATATGAAAATTCTCTTTACTATTGCCACGTGTGTCTCTTTTGGTCATGCTTGGAATTTGGCTACCATGCACATAGCTTGTAAGATGTCAGGCCTACTAGCTGTCAGATATAATAGGCTACCAATTATTGCCCTATACAAGGTGTGGTCAACTGGTGGAGAGTTATCTTCCTTGCTCAAATTACATCCAGTCATCATAGGTGTACTAACAGGCTTGCAATCCTCCATGGTGAATCTCTTCAACATCTCCCTCACATAATTGGACTGAGATGTGAAGATACCTTCCTTCTTCTGACTAATCTGCAAACCCAAGAAGAATGACAATTCACCCAACATGGACATCTCAAACTTATCTTGCTCATCTTGCATCCTCATTGTAAAATCTTTGCACAACTCATCTTTGAGAGCCCCCAATGATGATATCATCTACATACACAACCACTACAAGTTGGCTGCTTTCTTCAGTTTTGATGTAGAGATTACTATCCACTAAGCCTTTCTTGAAACCCAACTTGCACAAGTAAGAGTCCAATCTGGAGTACCATGCCCTTAGAGCTTGTTTCAAATCATACAATGCCTTCTTCAATCACACACAAGAGTGGGGTCCTCACTCAGCTAAAACCCATCAGGCTGCTCTATGTGAACCTCCTCTTCTAAGTTTCCATTTAGAAAAGCTGATTTGACATCCATATGATAGACCTTGAACCCCTTGTACACTGACAAAGACAAGAACATTCTGATAGCCTCAAGTCTTGCCACTAGAGCAAAAGTTTCCTCAAAACAATGCCTTCCACTTGAGCACCCTCCCTCTTTAACTTCAGTATCAAAGAACTATAACATCTTTCTCTAAAGCAATCTCTCCTAGTGTGGGATACAAGTATCTATAGGAGTGCCCATACGCATCTTTCCAATCCTACAGATGTGAGAGTTCAAACTACATAGGAGTGCCCATATGCATCTTCCCTACTCTATGAGTTGAAATCTCAATTACTCAACTGACCTCATATCTGCTTCAACACTGCTCATCAGATAAGTGTTGCCTCAACTAGATATACATCATGAACTATAAATTATGGTACACAACTGCTCAACTCACCAGCTTCCTGAGCTTCCTGTCATAAATCTCTGCATCCAGTTAACATATCATTCTCTCTGTCACTAGTGCTGAAATATTTAACTCTGTCAAAGTCAAACAATCACCATGATCACACAAAATTACACTTTGACAACTACCACTGAGATTGATACCAATTGAATCTCTGACCTATACTGATGCATACAAAAGCAAATTATTGGTTGCCATACTGACAACTATTTTTCCCTCTGACTGACACTGAACTGCTCATCTGATGATTGCTCCATCAAGATGCAAATACTTAAGAGAACTACACTAAGTTTTAACTGATGTCTCTAATCCAAGCACTATTGCAGAAACTTTACTGTCATAATCTGAGTCCTGCTAGGGGTACTAATATGCATCTAGTGAGCTCCCCCATTCTTGTGCACCTGAGTACACCTAGTGCCTGGGAGGTGTGCCCATTCCTATACCTTGTTTAGGTGGTGTGAGGGTGGTGACTGTGATTGCACACACCTCTATGTGCTTCTGTCTCCAAACTAACTGATCACTTGCCTTAGTTCTATGCATTTGCTTCTCAACAGAAACTTTCCTACTACTTTGTTTTCCTTTATGTTCACTTACTGTCTTCTTCAGTCTCTACCTCTATCCAACCAACTTAATTGTGAATCTCTTTGTTACCTTTCCAACTGATGGTCTTCCCTTTCTGAATCTTTCCTGCACAACTGTAGAACTGACATCTCCCTTTGTTTTCTAGATTCTGTTTACTGTTGTCTCGGCCTTTTGTATATCCTTCACTTTCCATACACTATACAAAGCCACCTGAGACTCACCACTAGATTGTGACTGATGCTTCTTAGACTGCCTTTCATTGACTTGCCTTTTACAACCACTTCTTAACTTTCTAGTTCTAGAGATCTGATAGTCTCTCTCCTCTTGTACAAGCTGAGGGGAGAGCACTGCCTTGCAATGTTTAGCCCAATGTCCATGATGGTGGTATCTAAGACATTCTACTAGTTATCTACCCAGTGATGCTATGGGAATCCTCCCTCCATAGCTAGAATCTAATCTAGATATACACTATGCTCTCCTATGCCCATACCCACTGCACCTATAGCAATACCCATGAAAATATAACTATCATTGGTAACTACCTATGCAAGCTGGGTGAAGCATTATATCTGTTGGTGGGAGCTATCTAACTCTGCCTGGGAATGATCTGCATAGGCCTCTGATAATTAAACTTATTGAACCTGCCGTGCTCAACTAGTCTCTGCTGGTAAACTCTGTCATAACAACCAACTCTGATTGTGTTCCTTGTTTCGACTGTTTGTTTGCCTTTACCTCTACTCTTTGTATCTTGTGGACTGCCTCCACATTATACCTGATGTGTAGGAGATCTCATCTCACTATTGTGTCTCTTCTTTCTCTTCCTCTGTCTCCTCTGAGCTCTCTTCTGTGTTTTTCTTGTAGTCTGTCTCTGTGGTCTGATCTCAATTTTCTCCATAGATTTCCCTGATGACTCACCCTGCTCTATTATAGAACCAGAGCTGATGATGGATAGTCTTTGACATTCTGTAGACTGAGCTAGATGTCTATCCATCTCTGTAACCATAGGTGGAGTGGCTGAATGTCTCCTCTGCAACTCAGCCAACTGTGTTTGTAGTGAAATGATCTCTGCTTCTAATTCTTTGTTTAACTTCTTAAAATCATTTGAAATTTCATTACCTCTTTTAATCACTCGAGATTACATATCTATTTTCTCTCTCAAGGCTAAGGTCGCTGACTCAAGCCTAGTACACACCTCACTTTACTTTCTCAGTTGATCTTCAAGAGATTTTATAACCTGAGGGTCATTTCTGGACTCCATCATCTGTGAGATATAACAAGCATCAAGCTTTGATAATTGTGCTCTTAACACGGTGACTGCCTCTTCAAGGATTCTACATCTCTCATCTCTATTGATGACTTGTGTTTCTAATGCTGCAATAATGAAGTTGCACTCCTTCATATGTGTTCTCAAATCAATGCTGATCTCATCCGGAGTTGTAGTAATATGTGCCTCAACACACTTAGATCCACTAGTGTAGCACTCATCTGAACATCTACTTTCAACCTCTAATGTGGACTCTGATATAGCTGGCTCACCTCCATATAGGTTGTGTAATCTCTTCCACATCACCTTAGCTGATATGCATGAACTGACTTTGACACTCACACTATCTGTTAATCCATCCAAAATGATCTCTTTAACCCTAGAGTCAATATTAGAGTCTACACTCCCATTAGTCACTGCACTCCATAGATCATACCCCAATGAACCATTATGTGACTTCATCAACTTCCTCTAAAAGATAAAATCAGATCCATTAAAAATAGAAGCTCCAAAAGTAGACTTATTGAACCAAACACCTGACGCCATCTTCAACCAACTAGATCACTCTGAGCTGTTTAAGCTACCTCTAGAGCCCTAGCTCTGATACCAATTATTGGGTCCCGATTGACACTAAGAGGGGGGGTGAATCAGTGTCCAAATATTTTTTTATTTTTTAGCTGTAACCCTGATGTGGCAATCACTATTTGTACTTCAATAGCATAGTCTACTGATGCTGCCTAGAGATGCTATATATACTACTGACCATTCTTACTATTCCACGAAATTTAATAACATAACCTGTATTGCTGCCTGGAGCTATCTCATAAACCTCACATGGTAATCACTGTCACATACATACACAGTCATATACACATGCACACTGCACCACCAAGTGGTCAGGTCTACCAGATGTACACACCCATTCTGTAGGCAAGCACTCCAATCTACAATACAAATACGAGCATACACATCCACAACACAAGAAATACGTACTTTGTCCAGTTGCCTACATGCACAGAGTAATGCCCACTGTCGGGCTCAGTATTTACTCAATACTAATTATGACTGCACCCACAGCCAAGGGAACAGATTCCCAGCTTCCACTAATGACATACAATGGCTAGGTCTTCACCCTAGTTTTCTCAGAATGATATGAGAGGCCGCACCCACGAAAAATAGGTTTAGGTAGTTGTAACTATTAAGGAACACATAGCCCTTGTGTCCAGCACCCACTGAACACCAAAAAAAATAAAGTTGGGCTTATAACAATGCCCTATAGTGAAGCACTTATACATGCAAATTTCCCCCTAAATAGACTACAACTATCACTTTGGCATTTTATCAAACATCTTACCTACAATGATTTATAATAATGGAAATTTTACAAAAGTGAGGTTACCTTGGCAAGAAGTGACCGTCGGA
The DNA here is from genome assembly GCF_013358625.1 of Macadamia integrifolia. Lineage (NCBI taxonomy): Eukaryota > Viridiplantae > Streptophyta > Magnoliopsida > Proteales > Proteaceae > Macadamia > Macadamia integrifolia. The sequence continues at coordinate 18,458,631 of NC_056566.1, forward strand.
GATGCAATAATGTTGATCTCCACTTGATGCGGACCATAACCATGTTGTCTCGGTGTCGCCAATGCTTTAACCCCGGTTGGCACTTAGGTTTCTTGAAGCAACTCACAAGAACCAAATTCTAGGTTCTTCTTCTTCTTCTTTCTTTTCTCCTTGTCTTTACTTTCATGGAGCAGCAATGGCATTCACATTCACACACACACTCCTCTCTCTCTCTCTCTACTTCTCCTCTTCTAGTCTTCCTTGTAAATAAAGATTTAATGGGGAAATAGTATTCTCAACAAGAACCATCAAACTCCATTAATTGGATTTGAGAAAATCTTTCTTGAGAGGCATTCAAGACACACACAAAGAGAGGGAAAAACTTCTTTTCTATTTCCCTCTTCTTCTCTTCTCTTTCATTTTCTTTTTCTTTCTCTTGGCAACAACTAATAGAGCTTACTGCCTTGGTTTCCAACAGCTTCCTAAGCCTCTAATGGGGGCTATGGATGAAGTGCAAGAGGATGGAAGTCTTTCATTCAAACCCTTAGCCTTCCATGAGTTTCAACTCATTTTGTTGACTACCTCAAAATCTCCTCTGCCTGATTTCTTTCCTCTGGTCTATAGAGCTCGGAGAGATGGAGAATCTCTAACTTGAATCACCCAAATTGATGTTAAGATGAGGGAGATATGGCCATTTGATGTTGGACCAACCAGAACACTCAAAATGGAATCTTCGGAGGTTGGCGTAGGCTACACCGGCAACATGCGCAGCAGGGCAAAATCTGACTGTAGATCTTATTTAAAAGATCTCATAATCTAAACCGTCTGATTAAACCAACGGATAATAGATCTAAACCATTAGATTTGAATCTTACAAAGTCAAAGACGATGTCATCATGACATAAGCGCTGATTGTCAATCACTGATTGGCTGGTGTAGCGAGTTTCACGGTATGCTGTTAGCTAACTTTAATAAAGCTCCATCAATCTTGACCGTTAGATCGGAACCCATCTGATATGAGTGGCTCAGATCAAGATATGGAGAATCTCTTTATAGATTCTATACATATGCGCTACACACAATCAAGACTCAATATGGTGAGGCGCCAGACCATGATGTCCGATGCACTTCACCTATAAGGACCTTTGTGCAGGAATCTAAACCGTCTCATCAGTGCCTAAATTTAGCAGCCGTTAGATCAGAATAATGTCTACGTGGCTTCATCTGAGCCCTCCATTGTACAACTCTATACTCTCTTTTATTACAATCAAACCCCTGCCTCCATATATTTCAGTGCTTAAAGACCCCGTGCAACTCAGACCTTTAAAATCTTAAAATTACACAAAATCCCTTCAAAATTTAAAAATAAATTCTGAAAAATCCACCCAACACCGAGAGCAGCTGATGAATTTTTGGTTTGGATTTTCAAACTAGTTTCAAGGAAATAGTTATAAAATTTTCATACACTATCTGATTGAGATCAAATGAAGTGCATTGGAACTGTGACTAGACACTCTACGACTTTCTAGAAGAACCAATCACATGACTCAGCCATATAAAATATTAAAATGCCCCTAAAAATTCCCAATGATGTATCTTTCTCATACGAAATCGGAACGCAATGAAATTAGAACCATTGGAAAGACTGGATTATTTTTGTATCATTACATGGAGAACACTTCCTTTAAAAAATTCATCTTCAATGTCAAAATTGCCCTCGACTGCAACAAATGTCATAACTTCTTCATACGGTATCGGAATGAGACAAAATCAGATGCACTGGACTAGATAAATTACAATCTATCATTTTCATGAAGAAATGATCTTCCAAAAATGTCATTTTCACTACTAAAAATGCCCCCGAGCATAAATAGGCCAATTTTACTAGTTTTGACCCAGAAACCCACACCACATACTAAGGATGTATCAAACCATTCCATGCATACCAAGCAGCTCTGTTATCTCATCGGTGACACTGAACACTGTCATGTCATAATTTCCATCCATGTCACCTAAATTGGCCACGTCATCACCGCCACATGGTCGGGTTCCAACAAGAACAACCATAAAACAACACGGCCAAAATTTACTTTTATGCTGTGGTTTGGCCATGATTTACATTTCTGCTGTGGTTCGGCTATGATTTATTTTTTCTAGTGCTCACGATGGGCCTTCTCCAACAATCCCATGGATGTATCGCAGGATGGAGAACGCGTCTCGAACCCAGGGCATACGCGCACTGTGGTTGTGAGTAGCACGTTACCTATAACTTAGAATGATTTATTTTGGTGGACTAGGATTAGAATGAATCTCATACACATAGTATCATTTGAAATGTATTTTCTTGTGTGTGTCTTTCTCTCCATTTACTAAGCTAGTGAGCTCACCCCTCGTGTACACACCTTTTCAGATGATTTTGTAGGATACTCTATAGAGGAACTTGTGCCGAGTCCCACTGACAAAACTCTAGTGGGGGATTGGTGGGTCCCAGAAGAATTTAAACATGGTGACAGCTGCCTGTGTGAGAGTTGTGTTACAAGGCAACAGTGAAAGATCCTATTTACTGTACTCTTTTGATTCTTTTGGTGTATTTCCCATTTTGTGCTCTTGATAGTTAAATTGTTATTTCTTGTGTAAATATCATGCCTACGGGCCTGCATGTAAATACTTTATGTATAACAATTTGGGTATCAAGAATATATGGGAAATTATAGGTAATCATTTATAACCAGACTTCTGTTGAACTTGATTATTATATTGCTTGATTACTTGTGGCTTGCTATGCTATGGTTACTGTATCAGATTATCTTGGTGGTTTTGGGTTACCCGGAGGAAACCCAGTCACCGGTTCGGTTCTATATGAACGGGGCATGATAGCTACTCTCCTTATGTTTGACCCATTAGCTACACTGATCCAAATGCTTGTAGTTACTTTTAAAATTCTATCACACTGCAAAGGGGTGGGACCCACAGAAGAAAAACCCAATTTCTGGGCATTCTACCACTCAAGCTGGCTGGCCGGTTTGCCAGCAGCCACCCTGTCGATTGACTTCTTTTTGGCTCTCTAGCTGTCAAAATCCTCTGCATGGCTTAGTTTACCATCTATGGGACCATTTCCACACCTTTGAAGCATTTTACTCCTCCTACTTGGCCTTTTAATTCACCAGTTCCTCTCCTACACTATTGTATGGAGGAGGTTCTTAGTATGCATTTCAGTACCCTTCTTATTAGTCAAGTCCTAATATTGAGGTTTAGTTGCCTCAAAATTCAGGATGTTATAGTTATTGATAGGAAGAGGAAGATTTTTTTTGACTATATGCAAAGTGAGTTTCTAGAAACAGAATGGGAAAAGAAGATGAGAGAGCAGCTAGAAAATTAGAAGGCATAATCCAGAGTAGTAAGAGCTAAGAGGGGTAGGCCACAGATCCCAATGAGATGAGTTTCTTCTTTGGTGCACGGGTTCCTAAAAAATTTAAATGGCAAACTGATCATTTTGAAGATCTTCGTGAGCATCACCAAGTCATACCAACTCACTGTGAGCATATTGGGTAGGCAATTATGTTGACTTTGTTAGGGCTGGCCTTGAGGTGGCTAACATAATTGGAACCCACACATAGAATTGGGGGACAATTGAGTTGGCCTTTACCAAATAGTACTCAAACAATATGAAGGTTAACGTCAAACGACGAGAGTCGAAGAACCTGAGGTAAAAACCGAAGGAAGGATTTATGGCTTTTCTGATGATATTTCATGATAAGGCTGCCAAAATGGCAGATTGTCCCACTGAGGTGGAGCAAGTGGAGATGTTGATTAAGAATCTCTCTAAGCCTCACCACGATGCCCTTTACTACCAACACCTACAGACTTTTGATGCCTTGATAGCCATAGGCACCTATGTTGAAAACAAGTTGCTAAGGGATGCCCAGTATTAGGTAGTACCCTAGTACTCAGGAAAGAATACACGATTTGGGTGAGGCAAGAATTCAGAGACATGCATAGTGAATGCAGCAATCAGTACCATCAGTGGCACTGTCCCAGCCACAACCATTAGTTATACAAGTGGATCCCATGGACCAAAGGGCCTTGTGGTCTAGAAGGCAGTTCATAGATTTGGAATGTCATTGGCCATGGTATACGAGAAGTTGAAGAAGTAAGGCCTCTTAGGCTCAGTTGCTCCTAAACCTATTAGCGATCCCCTACCTGTCTAGTACAAGGAATATGATATTGTGCTTACCCTAACCAGAAAGGTCATACCATAGTACGATGCTTCAATTTGCAGCATGCTATCTAGGATTTGGTAGATAATGGGACAATAGAAGTGAAAGTCAAGCAGGCTCCCAATGTCACCACCAACACACTTCCAGAACATGGGGCAGTCAATGCATTGGAAGGAGAAGAAGCTCAAGAGGATCCAACTAGACTCATCCGTCCAAAGAAAAGAAAGGGTCCTAGGTTTACAGGAAGATCATGGGAAGCAAAGCCCGGAAAATGAGGAGGAAGGTTGAAAGAGCCATTGATGAAGAAGAGTTGGGAGTCATGGTTCAACTACCACCTAAACCTCTGCAACCTAAAGCTCATATAATCCATACCCCTCCATCACCCTTACATTATCCACTGTCCCCTTTAGAGTACCCGACCTCTTAGATTGCATCTCCCTCATATCATCCCACCTCTTTCCCATCAACCCCATTAGAGGATTTTGACTCCCGATTTGCATATGTCCCAGGAATAGTATATGATCCCTGTTGTTGAGCTAGGAAAGGACTTTGCCCCAGTAATTGAAGAATTGACCAATGAGCTGCTCAAGGCAGTCATGGCATTAGTAGTTGGGGAGGAAATTCAAGAAGATACTTGTTTGATCTACTTAATGAGTGACACAGAGGGAGAATCCGATTATGAGGAGCTTGACGATTCTGATAACACAGTTAGCCACCCAATGTATGCCATAAATAGGGATGACCCGATTGTGGATCCCACTTATGCCATCCATCTAGCATTATCTATTCATGTTGAGATAGAATTACTAGACGAAGAGGAAGAGGAAGAATAAGTTAATTCTGAGGTAGCTGAGGAAGAACAATTGGAGGACATAATAGCACTCTTGGGTATGATGGAGGATCACCTTAACAACAATGAAAAAATTTTGGGTGACATGGCAATCAATGAAGAATACTATGTTAAACAAGGGAAGTTCACCCAATAAATAGGAGAAAATATAACACCCTAATTTTAGAACCCAGCCTAAGAAATAGAAAATTTATATAGAAGGGTACATGCTGAAAAAGGACTTATAATTGGGTGACTAGGAAGGGGAAGGATATGTTATTGCACGGTATGGATATCCTTAATGATGCCCACATGAGTGGAGAGCGTGTAGACACCTAATTTTATCACCCTCCTCCGGCTATGATGAAATATAGATCTTGGAAGAGACTTTTGGCTTCTAACCAACAGAGATGCTGATGAAAACATTCCCCTACCCAAAACCTTGAAAATCCCCAAGCGGGAGAGAGGAAGGTCTAATTTTGACTTTTTGTATATAAAGAAATCTGGTTAAGATGACCATACAGATGGATAGTGCTCAGAAACACGATTCTGACAATATATGACACGTCAAAATTAGACTGACGGATCTCTCACAATCGCCCAGGAAAAATTATGTTTTCCCGTACGTATGCCGTGCACACTGGCAAGCTTGTTGGAAACCTGAAAAAAAATTCCCTAGCCTAAACATCATAAAATTCATCCCCTAGCTACCCAAATAACCCAGAAACACTCCCGGGCCTAAAACCCTAAAAACCCTCATGCAGGAGAGAAGGAGGTCCAATTTTGGCTTTTTATATATGAAGGAATCTGATCAAGATGACCATACAAATGGATAGTGCTTGGAAATAAGATTGTGATAATTTATGATATGCCAAAATCAGATCGGTAGATCTCCTATAATCGTTACCAAAAAAACTCGTAATTCATGAGTGCTAGCCAATGGGCCAGCCTCCGCATGTGCTTGCTGCCTATGGCTACGGCGAATGCTCACTTTGTAGCAGCTCATGGCTACTGCCCATGGGCTGTAGCATATGCCAAGCCCCCTGCCACACATAGCCCACCTGCCCACCTGCCCATGGCTTGCTGGCCTAAGCTCCCACAGGCACAGGGTCGCGGCCTTGCTACTACCCACCTACCCATGGCTTGCTGGCCTGCGCCTTGGCGGGCATCGGCCCACGGCCCTACTGTTGCACCCCGCAGCTCTACTACTGCACACCCACTGCTATTACACCCCACGCTCTGCTGCTGTACACCACCCTGCCCTGTTGCATGCTAGCCAGTAGGCCAGCCCATACACCTACGTACAATGGCCACTGCCTATGCATGCATGCACCCACTGCCAATGCCTGCACCCTCGCGGCCATTACCAGCGTGATATCTGTCGTGGACCCATGATGTGCCCACATTACCTACCTAAAACTAACCATACCTTAGGCACTTCAACCAGGTCCTGTGCGCCGTCGTCAACAGCCGGGATTCGTATTCCCTTCACCCACTCAAAGCCAAAAATCCCCTCCTTTTGCTAGTATTTCTCTCTCCTTCAACTCCCCTCTTTACCCAGTGGACAAATGCCCTCCCCACCCATTTTTGCCTTCTATTCCTCTCTTTACCTAGTGTGTAAAAGCCCTATCCCCCACCTTAAGCAAAACCTCACCCTTTCATCCGTTGGATAAAGAGTTGCCCCCTCTCTTATTGGCAAGAAAAAACCATAAATACCCCCCTCTGATTTCAACACACCAAAATCCCCCTTCACTCTTTCATAGTGAAATTTTCCTCCCCTCCCCCTCTTGATTTTCTTCTGATCTTTGGAGCGATCTTCGTCAAGATTCGAAAACTCATTCGGATCTTCGAAGTGTTCTTCGGAATCTTAAAGATCTTCAATCCAAATTCTTAGTTAGATCCAATTCTGAGCCACCTCCCTTGAGTGCTCTTATGTGTTCTTGAGCATTCTTGAGCATTCCTGAGATAGAAACCCCCCTTATTAAGGTTCTTCGGATCTATGAAGAGATCTTTGTTAAGATCTAAAACTCTATTCGGATCTTCAAAGTGTTCTTCGAGACTTTGGAGTTTTTCAATCCATTTTTAGGTCAGTCCGTTTCTTTTCAGAAATAGCCGTTCCTAACCAAACCCCTGTCCAAGTGTCCCTGGAATCTTTCCAGAAATAGCCATCCCTAGTGGAAGCTCTGTCGGAGTGCCACCTCATAAATTCAAAAATAGCCTTCCCTAGCCAAAGCTCTACCGGAGTGCCACCTCAGTCGAGCCCTCCCTTAGCCTATCCCCAGCGGAAGCTCTGCCAGAGTTCCTCATTCACCTATGGCCTATCAAAACCTTATCCAAAATTCCATCTCCAAAAAAAAAAAAAAAATGGCCACCCGACACTAGTTTATCAAGGCCAGTTTGTTCCCCATCCTTGATTGGTCAAAAAAAAAAAAGCGCTTGATGCAACAGTGGTAAAGGCTTGTTTGAGCCATTAGCTAATGGGTAATGTTTTGATAAATCATCATATCTCTTGTGTTTGTGATGGTTTCAGGAAAAGTCATGAGCTCGTTGGATGAGACATTGAGGAAATGGACCTTGGGTATAAACATGAGGGCATCAGGATTGTTGGAATCCTTAAATGTGTCATTTCACAATCAGATAGGGTGTGTGAGACTGCATCACCAATTACTCTGGTAGGTGCCTTAACAGTGGGATGCCAATCTGTTTGTATTAGTAGAGATCTGCCCAACCCTCGAAGAATTTTGAGTCTGTATGTTATCTCCACCTAAGGGAAGGTTGTTCTAACCATCTTTGAAGAAAGATTATTAAGAGGAAATACAAGACTTTTCGGATGGAAAGAAGAGGAAATGAAGCAATACGTCAGGTATGGGAAGGTTGACATTCTAAAGGTGGCCTAGATCTTCCTCCAATATCTACCAATGGAGGAATCCATTAACAGAGATCACAGGATGCTTATTTACTTTGCATGATAGTTCACTACGTTCTTTGAACTTTCGGGCATGGTGTGTCGCCTGTCCTGATTGAGGTGGTAAAACAGTTGAAGAAAGGAGGTGACATCATCCCTATGGTTCTTGCAGAAACATTCAAGGGATTCGATGACATGAGCCATGGCCATAAATTCGGACTAAATCATGATCAAGGGAGTTCTGCTATTTTTCAGATTTGGCTCCTTAAGAAATTGAAGTTAACTAAGCCATTAAAAGAATGCCTGCTCGGAGCTCTTTGCTACCAGGATAAGAGGGAAGTTCCGGAATTCAACCTTATCATTGACTGGGAGAAGTACCTGCAGGAAAGGACTATGTAAGATATCGCATGGAGGTGCCCGGGAAGGCCACAAGAAGATTGTTTTGATGAAGAGCTCTGGCTACAATTACATTAGGTTGATGGGATTGACTGACACATCCTTTTATTTGCCTATGTACATCGACCAACAATATGGGCTCCAGGTAATGGATCTAGAGGAGTTAGTGAGCTTTCACCCACCTCAAAAATTGTCTCCCCACCTTGTTACCGACCTATCCAATCTATGGTAGGACAATTGGTCCCCTTTTTCCATGTAATTCACTTGGTAATAGAATGAGGAAGAATTTGGACTTTTGTGTTATCCCGATTATTCTAATTATGACTTGAGTTGTGGAATTGATTATGCCTAAATATTGCAAACCTCAAACAAAAAAAAAATTATTTCTTTGTGCCAAAGGTAGATTCTCATTTATAAGATGCTAAAATTAAAAAATAAAGTGGAGGGATAAAGAGAAAGAAAAAATATGTGTTTACACTTGCAAGAATTACAGGAACAGATCCCTAAGGGGTAAGGTCATCTTCTGAACAATACTCTGAATCACCCCTCATAGAGCATCGGGGAACATATGGGTGCTAGTCCAGTCTGCTCCAGCCTCTGTGTCATATCCTGAATCAGTGCATCCTACCATGCAATTTCTTGCTTATAGGAGCTGACTTGGCTCTCCAAGGTGACAATCCTTCCATCCTAAGGAATGTAGGAAAGGATAAAAAAGAAGAATAATGAATGAAGAAGGGCAGAAAGAAAAAAAGAGGAAAGTAGGAGATACCTTGGCAACCATCGCCTCGTACAGGCCGTAATGCATCCTCCTGATCTCATGATAGACCTCCGAAGACACCTGAGAAAGAGCAAATTAGCCAAAGGAAGTCAAAAGTCAATTAACAGATGATCAGATACTCACATAATCAATTAACAGATGATCAGATACTCACATAATCAATTAACAGATGATCAGATACTCCAATAATCATATGGGTAGCCCAAGGGATGCATCTACATCTGTTCTCCGCTCCAGAAGATGAGGGAAGCTAGGATTGGCCACATTGGGATAGCACCAAGCTGGGAAGCCACAGAAGGGGATGTTGGCTATTCTATGAGACCCACCTACACTAGTAGAGGGTCCAGCTTGCGAAGGATCAACAGTACTGAATGCGACTAAATAGTAAAAGGATCTACAAGTCGTGTTCTCCCCTGAAAAAACATCAATCAAGACCAAAACAAAGAGAAGTTGAAGCATGAAGGAAACACTCAAGAAAGGGCAACATACCACTGGACCATTAGGACCAACAGGGGTGCATACTATCTCCCCCTCTAGGAATGCTCTATAGTCCCTATCCCATACTCCATTAGCCAAACTCTCAATCTCGTCACTAGGGATGATCTCTGGGCAATGTATGGTAGGTGGAGGAAGACAGGGAGAGAAACGTGACTTGAGATCAGACCACTGGGGTATGACTCTCTCTCCTAGGTACCAGCATGGCCCCATATGCCTTGGAACAAGACCCGATGCTCAGATAAGTGTCTGGCCAAGACAACTTTGTCAGAATCTTGAAATATGAGAGACTGGAATGACCTCCAAGTGACCTGCAAATCCAAGGAAAAGTAAGTACAATACAGGACAAAAGGAATTTTAATGACAAATGTGGCATACCTCAGTAAGACCATTCAGGAGAGAACAGGCAATGGCCCCAGAGGATGATGCCGACACCTGAGCACTTGACTATCTCCCCACCTTGTAGCTATGGGGAAGAAAAATTCCTGAGGATCTCTCAGTCGGGGAGCCATAATCTCCAGGTGCTCAAAGCACTAAGGCTGTTTTAAAAGATCAAAGTAAGGAAGTGCAATCCAAATGCATAAAGGGAAATAGGTATAAGAATGAAAAGTACCTAGAGGATGAAGCCCACTCCCTTAAGACCTTGGTCTCCATATGACAATAGGTCTAGGGTCTGCAAGAGGTATGCATAGGCAGCCCCACCCCAGTCCAAAGAATCTACCTCCTGAAGATCCTGAAAGAAGAACACCAGACGAATGTCTATTCCTCTCGGAGGTCACTAAAAAGACACTGACCCACAGCAAACAACAGGAAAGAATGGGCCACCTGATTAATGTTGCCCAGGTTTACCCACAGGCCAGTTCTCCACCATTTTGCACTAATCTCACCAAGGCGGATATGCATCTGATTGGTTGTGATGTCGATACCTGTCAGATCGGCAAACTCCCTGATAGTCGGAGTCTCGGGAAGTGTCATTGGTCTACCTCCAAATGGAACGCCTGTCAAGGCATAGAAGCATAAAGGCATGATGGTGATCTCACCAATAGAAAGATGAAATGAGTGAATACTCGGTCACCACCGCTCCATCAGGGCCCCTACCAGTGCCGGATTGAATTTTTGGGTCTCTATGAGGGCTAACCGGTGCAAGCATAATGAATCAACCACCTCCTTCACTCTACGAGGAAGTATCCTATAGCATGACCGAACCATGTTCGGATGGCCATACAGGGCCAAGGTAGGTGGCTCCCTCCCTTCATGATAATGGAAAAAAAGAATATATAAAAAAAAAAAAAGAAGAGCAAAACAAAAATAAAAGATGAACAAAGTAATGAATGAAATGTAAAGACTTACCCAGGAACCCTATATGGGGTTGCAGATGTGGTTCTGACTATTCTAGAGAGTCTGTCCAGAGTACCAATCGGCCAGGCCCTCGTCCCATTGGGAAGAGCTACCACAACCCTCCAGCTGAATTTCTCCACAAGTCTTTCTTTTTCTTCTTTCAGCCATATTTCACAAATTGCAAAGAGCCCTAAGAAGTTTCACAAATTACAAAGAACCCCAGGAAGTTTTCCAATTTTCACAAAAGCCCACAAAGATGTCAAATTCTCTAAATGAATCCTTCCTCAAGAACAATGAAGATCTTCAAGAGAAAGATGAAGAACTTCAAGAAAAACCTAAATATCTTCGAAAAAATTTGAAGAAACCCGGGAAAATGCAAAATGGTTTGGATCTTCGAGAAGATTCCAAAAACCCGAACCCACTCACTCACAAATCATTCCTTACTCAGAAAGGTCAGAATGAGGAATAAACAAAGTGGAGGGGGACCATTTTATGGGTAAAAAATTCGTCCTCCACCAAAAAAAAATAAAAATAAAAATTATTTTCAATCCCGAGGTGCAAATCAAAGATTCTTATCACCAAATACCAAGTTTCAAATTATTTTTGTAATAATTGCAAATTATGACACATGGTAAATAAAAAAAAATCAAAGGGAAGATGAAAATTCATGTGGCAGTTGAACATTCAAATTAATGAAAATGGAAAGTAAAAATAAAAAAACGGTAAAGCTCACATTCATGTGGTAGGTGAAAATTCTTCACATGAAAATGGGAAGTGAAGATGAAAAAGAGGGTAGAGTTCAAATTCATGTGGTAGGTAGAAATTTCTCATGGTCAAAATTCAAGGTTAAGAGCAAAAAAGCAAGATCAATGGTAAAAGCAAGATCCCAAATCAAGAGTTAAGAACACAAAGCAAGATCAATGGTAAAAGCAAGCAAGATCCCAAATCAAAAGCAAAAAGCAAGATTCTAAATCAAAGAATCAAAAATCAAGAAATTAAGAGAAAATCAAGAAAAGAAACAATTTCATTAACCCCGCCCTAGGTGGCCCAGTTTCATTAACTTGGCCCCAGATGGCCTAATTGCATTTACCCGGCTCTAGGTGGCCCTTTTTCTTTGTATCAGTTCCGAGTGACCCGATATCATAGACCAAATTCCCTAAACTGGTACATGTGAATCCCGGTTAAGGAAAATCCAAGAATCAAATGTTTTTTCCTATTATGAGATTGGAAGATCAGTGAATTCCTCCCTTGTAACCATCGGTCCCAGACAGTCCAAATTGGTTCGAAAAAACCCAACCTAGAGACCAAATTCCCTGAACTGGAACATGTAAAGCCCAGCTAAGGAAAAGTCAAAGATCAAAGTACTAACATCTTTTGCAGGATTGGAAGAGCAGCGAATTTCATTCCTACAATCAACAGCCCAAGTAAGTCCTAAAACTCTAAAGTAGTTAAGAGATATTATCTATTGCATTATTAAACTCCGTCATTAATAAGCAAGATGATGGCAGTATATGCTCTGGGTGATAAAATGTGATCGTTCTTTCCTTTGCCCTTCGGCCATTGGTACAGGCCTTGGCCAAAGAGGGGCATTCTGTAGACACCCAATTTTGTCACCTTCCTCCGGCTATTATGAAATGCAGATTTTGGACGCAACTTCCGACTTTCGATCAACAGAGATGATGATTTGCTAAGAGAACCCAAAAACATCCCCCACCTATCTTAAAACCCTAGAAATCCCTATGCGGGGGAGAAGAAGGTCAAATTTAGACTTTTTATATATGATGGATTCAGGTCAAAATGACTGTACAGATGGATAGCACTTTTTTTTTTTTTTTAAGGACAAAGTGAATAGCCATAGATCTTAACCAAGCAAAACAAAATCTATAAATATTCATACATCTCAATAACAACAATCATAACCTTATCCCAACTAAATGGGGTCGGCTAAATATTCATACATCTCACATTCCAAAACTCTCGTTGGTTTTCATATGCTTACAATTCTTATTTGAGAGAGAGAGAGAGAGAGAGAGAGAGGGGTCTTTAAATGTTAATAGAGACGCTTACACAAGGTAAGGCCATCAGCAATGGAAATGTGTTAGAGTTCAATCCGAGGATCAGAAGCTAAGAAGCTGTTTAACGTCATCAAGGGGCCTCTGTATTTCCTCATGAATGGTGGCATCTCATCATTTTCCCCCATTGCAACTGCACCAAACATCATAGTGTTATCATATGCAATAATCCCTCCCACCTTAACTAGTTTCATCAGTGTCTCATGATATTCCAAATAATTTTCCTTGTCAGCATCCATAAATGCAAAGTCAAAACCTTTTTCATCATGGCTACCCTGCACATCACATCCCATAGGTTAGGTTTATACATTGTAAGCTAATTCACTGTTCTGTTTCATTTCATGTTCTAAAATTTGCACTTTTTTTTTTTTGCTAAAAGGTTATTTTATTGAAAGAGAAAAAAGCAAAACAGAGAGAAATACAAAAGGGCAGGCCGATCCCACTAAACCCATTTGCAACCTCCACCTTCGGCATGGCCATCAACAGAGGGAGCAAGCAGAGGGCTTAGCCAAATCGAAAACGGTGCCTGTCCAACGCATTTGAAGCTAACTCAGCTACTACATGTCTCGGGAACTCCACCGAGAATTCTGAAGTACAAGATTTAAATGCTTTCCTAGCTAGAAAATCAGCCACTACATTAGCTTCACGAAAATAGTGAGTGATCTTCCATTGCACCAACTCCAAAAAGGAAATGGAAGATCTCCATTTCTGCAGGGCGAACCATGGAATCTCCCTTCTTTGAACTGCTGAGACCACCGACACTGAGTCCGACTCAATCCAAACACCCCTAGCATGATGGTGTCTAGCTAGCAGAATACCCTCCAAAACTGCCTCAAATTCAGCTTCATATATTTGTTTGACTCCCAAAAAAATGCTAAAAGAGTCGATTACCTTGCCTTCATTGTCCCGTAAGACACCACTAGCACCTGCATTACCTGGATTACCAAGCGAACTACCATCCACATTGATCTTCATCCACGCCCTGGGAGGCTTACACCAGTGAACCTCAAGAGGTGAAGGGGAAGTTGGATTTCTAATACTTAAACCTATCTTCCTGCAGGTCATCAAGTCTGAAATCGAACGAACTTCTTCACTTGACCCGTCACAGCAAAGCTGAACCTCTTGCCTTATACTTTGAAAGACATACCGCATTGCCCTTTCTTTATTTTCCTGCCTTCTTTTATTTCTTTCCCACCAAATATGGTTGATAGTGATGAGCAAACCCAACTTCCATGGCTTCTTTATCTGAATCACATGAGATTTCCTCTTCCACCACTTGAACAATGATTGAATGCTTGGGTGATTTACCCACGCCACTCCAAAAAAATCTAAAAAATTCTTCCATATTGATATGGAGAATGAGCAGTGTAAAAAAATATGAACCATACTTTCTTCAGCCTTTCCACACAGGTTGCATCTGGATGGAAGATAAACACCTTTTTGGCAAACCAGGTCGTCCGTTGGGATTCTGCCATGCACCACTCTCCATCCAAAAATGGAGTGTCTTGGAGGAAGATTCTTCTGCCAAATCAAAGAAGACCAGTTCACCTTCAAGGATTTCACTCTAACAGCCTCCCAAGCCGACCTTGAGGAGAAATACCCTGAAGGAACTAGCGACCACACCCTGAAATCCTCCATCTGCAAACTCGGAATGTCAATCTTTTTAATCTGTCCAAAAAATTTCATTAAGCATAGGAGATACTACCTCAGGTAGACGCCATTCCCCATTTATGATAAACTCCCCCACCTTTGTCGACGTAGAGAGACTTTGGTCACTATCCAGCGAAAGAAGTTCCATAATGGAGTTTGGACCCCACCATTTATCCTTCCAGAAATTTGCAAGCTGACCGTTCCCTATGATCCAGCGCTCCTTATCATCCACAAAGGACCACATTTTCCTGAGACCTGCAAATATAGTGGAGGTGTTGCATTTTTTGAAGGATCTTCCATCCTTCTTTAGGAATCGAGCTCTGAGAAAGGTTAATGCTGCTGTATTCTCCATTTTGATCCTCCAAATCAATTTGCACAGCATTGCTTTATTGGAATCTCGCAGTCTCCTAAGACCCAGCCCTCCCTCATCCTTGGGCTTACACATAGAGTCCCACTTCACCGTGACAACCTTGACCGTATCTACATCACCTGTCCAAATAAAATTCTGCATCCATTTCTCCATCATCGCCACTAGAGATGCAAGCCACCAATAAACAGAGAAGCTATGGGTCGGCATTCCCGAAAGCACCGATTTAACCAATTCCACCCTACCAGCCATTGACAGCAATTTCCCTTTCCAACCCACCAGTCTCCCCTTAACCTTGTCCATAATCGGCAACAAAGTATCTATTTTAATCCTTCCCTTGAAGATTTCCACACCTAGATACCTTGTAGGGAAGGTACACATGGGAATGCCTAAAGTTTCAGATATTCGATGCTTCCTGGAAGGTGATATTTTCCCCAAAAAAAGTTTACTTTTTTCTAAGCTGATGCCCTGCCCAGAAAACTCTTGGTACTTTAGAAGAAATTCTTTAAGAGTCCTCACATACCTCATAGAAGCATTGGAGAAGATGAATATATCATCAGCAAAGAGAATATGGGCAGGAGTTTTGACACCACGAGGCCCATGAATTGGCTTTAATTTATTATTCTGGATCAGATGCTTCAAGCCTCTCGATAGCACTTCCTCCGCAATAATAAAGAGCATGGGAGATATTGGGTCCCCTTGCCTCAGCCCTCTCTCCACACCAAATTATCCCTGTGGACCTCCATTAATCAAGATCGATATCTTAGAGGATACCAAAATTTGGTTCAGCCATGTTATCCACTTCTCTGTGAATCCAAAGCGACGCAGCACCTGAAACATAAAGGACCACGAAAGAGTATCATATGCTTTCTTGATGTCAATTTTTAATCCCAGACCTCCCCCTCTCATAGAAGCAAACATCATATTGGCCAGTTCTGAGGCCACACTGATGTTGTCATGGATTAACTTTCCTTTCTGAAATGCTCCCTGTTCTTCAGATATCAACCTAGGGAGCAAATTAGCAAGCCTCATTGCCATTATTTTGGAAAGAATTTTACAATAAAAATTCCCCATACACAGTGGCCGGAGTTTATCTATAGAGGATGCTCCCTCCTCCTTAGGAATAAGTACCAAGAAATTGTTGTTCACACCATTGGGCAATTGACTAGTACTAAAGAAATATTTAACTGCATTACACACCTCTAGCTCGACAATATTCCAGCATCTTCTAAAGAAAGCTCCAGAAAATCCATCCGGACCAGGAGAGCTATCTGGGTCCAGGTCCCAAACAGCTCTTTTGATTTCTTCATTCCCTGGTAAGGCATCAAGAACATAGTGATCACCTTGGTGAAGAACCATAGGTATGGATTCAAGAAGCTCCACATGCTCCACTAAAGGCACAGCTTTGTAGAATTGCTCGTATGACTGAACTGTATAATTCCCTATTTGGTCGTTACCTTCCACCAAAGTCCCATCAGGAGTTTTGAGGCTTCTTATAGAGTTTCTTAGTCTTCGTATTTTAACAGAAAAATGGAAGAACCTAGAGTTGCGATCCCCTTGCTTCATCCATCTAACTTTGGCTTTTTCAGCCCAAAGTTTTTCATGGTTTTCCATGGCTTTTATTAAAGAGGTCTTCGCATCCGCTTCTAACCCAAACAAATGGTCATCTATGCCATTTATTTCAATAGTCTGTTGCACCTGCGCTAGCTTATCCTTGGCTTCCTCAAGGGCTTTATTGAAATTCAGGAAAGCCTCTCTCCCCCAATTACGGAGCACACCCTTCAGCCTTTTGAGTTTCAGCATGAGAACAAATATCGGATTCCCTGAGACCCACTCTTCCCATGATGTGGCAACTACCTACTCAAAATCTCCATGTTCCATCCAGAACTTATGGAACCTAAAGGGACAGTTAATGGGCCGTTGAGATAAAATTGAGGTGAACAATAATGGAGAATGATCCGAAGCAATTCTAGGGAGGACCCGTTGGCCACAATCTTGGAAAAAGTCAATCCATTCTTCATTACAAAAACATCTGTCCAGAACCGCCGAAACATTACCACGACGTCTATTGTTAGACCAAGTGAATTTCCTCCCCGATGACGGCACTTGGGCCATCCCACAAGCATCCACCAGAGCACCAAACTCAGTAGCTGAACCCATACTAAAATTCCCTGGCCCCCTTTTTTCATGGGAGAACAAAGTCGCATTAAAATCCCCAATTATAGCCCAAGGGAGAAGAGGCTGGGGGAGATCAGCCACTAGCTTCAACCACAGATCCCTTCTTCCTACTCTGAAGCTGCTGGCATGAATGAAAGAAATCTGAAATTTCCATTTCGATTCCCACTTAATAATAATCGAAATGTGCTGCTCAGACTCAGAGACAACAGCTGGGGTGTTCAAATTTCTCTTCCATAAAATCCACAAATTAGAGGGCTTCCCTACTCTGCAATTGTAAATGAAAGAACTATTGAATCCCAATTTATTAAAAAATAAATTTGGAAAAGCACTTACTTCAATCATCGGCTCCGCTATACATATAATGTCCGGTGCTCTATCCTTAATAAAATGTCGTAAGGCATTCCTACCTGCCACCTTCTTAATTCCTCGGATAGTCCAGAAGAAAACCTTCATGATCAGTTACATGGAGGCAGAGTAGTGAGTAGCCTCATCATTCTGCTTCGTCTCAGAAGCGTGCTTTCCAAGTCTATCCGACCCTTCAACACGCTGCATGATCATATCTATTTCTTCCACTTCCTTGTGATGAATAACTACTCGGCCTTCCACCAGGCACGATTGAGAGAGCTCAGTCACATTATTCTCAGCCCCCTCCCAAACTTGGCCCCTACCACTCTTTCCCCCTCTGCCACCCCTACCACCTGGTTTGTAATTAATTTTGCGCCGTGGTCGCAAAGCACGCACCATTTGAGAGTACTCCCTCTGTGTCTGAGATTCCATAACCTGTATACCACCCTCCCTGTGATCGCTCTCCTCACCTGAGGCCTGCGATTCATTCTCAGATGGGTTAGAAGACCAGGTCGACCCAAGGGCATCCACGTCCAAAATGTTATCCACTCTCTGCCCAGCACCCATCGGATCCACCCCAGCCATAGCAATGTGAGGAATATTCTCAGTTGGGAAATATTCTTCACCATTTAAGTCCACCACTAAATCTTGGCACTTAAGGTAACCCTCCACGTGTAGATCATTATAGATTTGGGAGCTATTCCCATTTGTTGCATCTACCATTCTGGTAGGAGACCGCATATTCCCTTCCTTTTGTGAAGGATTGTCGTCCCTGCCAGCTTCCTGGCCGCTGCCGACCTGATGAGAAGGCTGCTCAACAGCGACTTTCCCCACCATTTTACCTCTACATTGATTCACATGATGTCCCAGTTTTTTGCACGAGACGCATCGAACCATATTGTCTTCGTAGACGATTCGCTGATTGAAACAGAATATCATCTCCTTTCCCGGGTGTCTTCGTTCCACTTGCATCTCCTCAACTCTAACACCATTGAGCTCCATCTCAACGAGGACTCTTGCATAATTACCCATCGTTGCTTTTAATGTTTTATTGTCTAGGGCGACAGGCCGTCCTGCTACCTTTGCCATGGTCAATACTTCATGGGAAGCTCAGGGAATTGGATCCAAACGAGCTTGGTGTGGGAGTAATTATCATTAATATTAAATTCTGGGTGCCATCTCTGAAAGCAAATAATTTGTCCCCCTACTTTGATCGGTCCTCTCCTCCATATTGAGGCCATATCTCCCTCCTTCTCAAAACGAAATAGAATAAAACCCTTCCCTAGGGGAGAAAGATTCACGTTCCCCTTTAGCCTCCAGCTCGCTACCACCTCGCGCCTTATATCATCCATAGAAACAAACCTGAAATTTACTTTTCCTATCAGCGCAAATGAAAAAGTCTCCAGTTTCTCTTCATACACTTCCTGTGGAATCACTACCCTCGTCAGAGATCCAACACGAATCGGATTTGGGAGATCCTCCACGTCAGGGAGAGTCTTCTTTGTCACCGTAGCATAAGATTTGCAGGCTTGCCGATCTGCAGGCTGTCTATCTTCATTATTTCTCTCACCCTCCCTCTCCTCCCCTTGCTCCACCGCAGTACCAGGCACCACATCAGGAGTGGAGGGGCACGCAGGGCGCAAGTAGTCAGTGATCAATCACTGTTTGCCTCTGTCCGGCGGCCGGCCATCGTTTCTTTCCCCTGTCAGGCAGGTCGCTCGATCTCCTTCGCCCATACCTCCAGCAAGCTACACAATGTCTCAATAATGGAATAGTTTCTTCTAAAATTTGCACTTTGACTCCCAGATGGATAGCACTTGAACATATGATTTCGACGATATATGGCATGTCAAAATAAAGTCGTCATATCTCTCATAATCATCCCCGAAAAATTACATTTTCCCATACATATGCCTCACACACTAGAAACATCCTAGAAACTTAGAAAAAATCCCTACCTACCCAAATACCCCAAATTTATCCCCTACCTGGAAACCTTGGAAATCCCTATGCAGGAGAGAAGAAAGTCCAAATTTTAACTTTTTATATATGAAGGAATCCAATAAAGATGACGTATAGATGGATAGTACTCAGAAATATGATTTCAATGATATATGGTACGTCAAAATTGGGCCGTCGAATCTCCCGCGATCGTCACCAGAAAAATCCATGTTCATGTACACGCTGGCCAACAGGCCAGCCCACACAACCTTACATGTGTGCCCCTAGCCATTAGCCCTTGCCTGCATGTGTGCTGTATGCTCTAGCCAGCAAGCCAGCCCACACAGCCTCGGGGCATCCACACTTGCGCCCTCGCCATCCGCATCCATGCCCTTGCCTACCTCGTGCGTGCGCTCCCCGCTAGCCACGCCAGTGCCCCCGCTAGCCTCACCAGCACCCCTACCTGCCTCGTGTGCACACCCCCACCAGCCACATCTATGCCCACACCTGCCTTGTGCGTGTACCCATACCAACGACTGCCCATGCACATGCTACCCATACGCATACTGCCCCTACCTACTGCTGCCCACACCCATACGTATGTTGCCCTGTGCACTATGTGCTACACACCCATGCTACCCTATGTGCCATATGCTATACACCCATGCCAATGCCCGTGTGCCATGTGTCGCACACCAATGCCATTTCCCACACACTTTGTACACATTACCTACCCTCCTGTGTTAGCCATGCCCCGTGCATTTCAACCCAACCTTATGAACCGCCGTCAATGGCTGAATTTGGTGTTCCATTGTCCTAGTGGGTGAAGAGATTTCTTCTTCATCCACTTAAGTCCAAAACCTAACTTTATTGCTAAGAACTCTCTCACCGCCCTTTAGTCCACAAAACCCTCTGTTGCACATTGGATAAAAACCACACAAATCGACAGGTATACTACTGGGTCTGGTACCCACGGGTCCTACCCACCGGTAGGTCCAGAGGGAACTAGAGGGTGCTACTGGCGAATTTGGTACCCATCAGTCCTACCCGCCAGTAGGATCAAAAGCATTGGCGAGACTAGTGGGTTATACCGGTGGGTCAACACCCGCTAGTCTTACTCATTGATTGACCTAAGGGAGACCAGTGGGTCATACCTTTGGGTTTGGTACCCACTGGTTGGCCCAAAAGCCCCCAGGTAGGATTGGGGGGTCACACTAGTAGGTCTAATGACCCATCGATGCTACCCACCAATGTTCTGTGGGTTTTGTTGTTCTTCTTCTTTCTTCCTTTCTCCTCTTGAGGACCCAAGGGGATTGTTCCCACCTCATTTCCTACACATTCCAAACTTTATTTACTTGATTATTTCATGGATCTAAGTCACCATCAAGATTTGGAGAAAGAAATCATACCTTAGCTCGAAAAAAACCCAAAACTTGGGATCCTCTTTCCAAACTCAAAATGTCACCTTAATAACTTCAAATCTTTGTTTCCCTTTCCTCAAACCTTCAAGGAAATCACACAAAGGTTCCATTATCCCTTCGATTTGACCATAGACAAAATGGTTTCATCACATTCCAACTGTTTAGGGCGTTACTTACCTTAAAATGTAGATCTTAGGGCACCGGTGGCTATTTTGATGGCGAAAAGATAGGTTACGGCTTCGAAAACAAAGGGAAGACCTTCTTCCCTCTCCCTTCTCTTCTTCTTCCTCTTTTCTCCCTCTTCTTGACTTCTCTCACCAAACCTTGGCTGAAATCATAAATGGAAAAGAGAGAAACATAAATGCTATTTATACCCTAGTGTTATAAATATCTACTAGGGCCCATTAGGCTTTGCCCCTTTATGGACCAAAACTCATTAAATCGCAATTCCGGGCAAAGTAGCTAACATTGTTGGGCATACAAGACCTCATTTCGACGAGGAGTCCAAAATACACATGCTCACCCAAGTTGGGCTTGCTAGGGCCCACGTTACCCCAATAAGTGGGTCATACTGGTGGGTCTCGCACCTACCAGTGACACCCACCAGTTGGCAAAAACAAGGTCAACTTTGTTGTATTCTTGGGGAAAGTGTAATTTTATGCGTATCTCGCTCTTCCCACGTGATGTGGACTAAGTGCTGATCCTTCAAATATAATAACGTACCTTTTCTATTCGTACATGGCCTAGTGATACATACAAGGGCACGACTTAGGCATGCGAATCACATCAGGTACTAGCTCAATCTTGTCTGGCCACCCCGTATTTGACGTCACCCTTGTAGTCATGTACTATAGGGCACCAACATCGTCCCTTTTTTGTTCAGACCCTGCAAGACCAAACCGAACCAACCGATCAATAAATCGGGTTTAAAGAGCAAGGCTCTACATGTAGCATCCTCCCTCCTTATAAGAACTTCTCCGTGAAATTGAAAATAATTAGCAAATCAAATAATCCATGGTACTTCTTCTTTATCTCATCTTCTTGCTCCCAGGATTGATTCTTCTAGCACTGGGTGGTTCATCCTTGTACCTTAACGTAGGAAATAGTACTATTACAGAGGACGTGATCCTTTCGGGCAACGATCTTCTCATGATACTATATATCAGAATAAATCTTCATCCAACTCAAGTGGTATGTAAGTCAGGATGTGAGTTGGGTCAGGTATGTACTTTCTCAACATTGACACATGGAAGACATCATGTGCTCCATCCAATTCTGGTGGTAGAGCTATCCTGTAGGCTACCTACCCTATTAGTGCTAACACTTCATATGGTCCCATGAACCTGCGACTCAACTTTCCTTTCTTTCCAAATTGCATCACCCCTTTAATTGGGGAGATCCGTAAAAACACTTTATCTCCCACTTCAAATTCCAAATACTTTCTTTTGACATCAGCATAACTCTTTTGTCTAGACTAAGCTGCCTTAATTCTCTCTCTGATCACACCCACTTTCTCACTAGTGGCCTGTATCAAGTCCGAACCTAAGATATGCCACTCACCAACTTTGTCCCAATAGAAGGGAGTTCGCATTTCATACCATACTGTGCTTTAAAAGGAGATATATTGATGGTGGCTTGATAGTTGACATTGTAGGAGAACTTTATAAGTGTGACATGCTCATCCCAACTGTAACTCATATCAAGAGCACAAGCCAGAAGCATATCCTCTAGAGTCTGAATGATCCTTTCTAATTGTCCATCAATCTTTGGGTGAGATGATGTACTAAAGTTCAGTTGTGTGCACATAGCCTTCTGCACGCTTCCCCAGAACTTAGAAGTAAATATGGGATCCCAATTAGAGATAATGCTAACTGGTACATCATGCAGATGGATAATGTTGTCAATATACAACTTGGCTAGCTTTTCCATGGGGAAGGTGACTTTCATTGGAATGAAATGAGTTGCTTTGGTCAAGCGGTCAACAACTTCCCAAATGACATCCATGCCCTTAATAATCGGGGCAATCCTATAACAAAATCTATATTCATGTGCTTCCT
The DNA here is from genome assembly GCF_013358625.1 of Macadamia integrifolia. Classification (NCBI taxonomy): domain Eukaryota; kingdom Viridiplantae; phylum Streptophyta; class Magnoliopsida; order Proteales; family Proteaceae; genus Macadamia; species Macadamia integrifolia. The sequence goes on from NC_056566.1 coordinate 18,481,599, forward strand.
TTTTTATTTTGGAATATGTAGGGACTGTAGTAACCCATAGGGTCTCTATTTCTCTGCCTTGACTTGCTGGCAAGTGAGGCACCTAGATATATAAGTGGCTACATGTTATACTCGTGCCCTAAACCGGTCTGATTTGAACTGTTGTTATAGGTCTCAGACCAGAAGTGGAAAGTACCACCAGGTTTTGGCTCATGGCAGCCCACTACAAAAGGGGGAGAGATGACCCCACTTGCTCGTGTATTGCTTGCCAGTTCAACTGGTGGGGATTCAAGCCTTCCGACCCCAGACGGTAAGTGACCTGACATTCCTACACTTAAATACCAACACATACCAAAACTACCGGAAGACCACACTTAACACCTAGGGCAACCACCTATGGGAGATCAATTAGATGATGGCAAGCAGTTAAGGCACCTAACTGTATTGACCACCGAAAATAGACCACCAAAAACACCTGGGTCTGGATCCGGTGGGCAGAATCTGGTGGCCATTTGTACTGTCCAATAGGCTCTGATGCCCGTGGGTCCCACCACCGGCACTGTGAACAATCCTAGATGATCTCGTATACTCTCCCACACTTTCACCGTAACCTGTACTTTGTATGAGTCCAAGGAAATGAGCCCGCAGGTCCTGAATCACGAAGTAATCCATTTGGATCGACTAAAGGCCAACAAATAGACCTTAGTGTGAGACTTACTATATAAGTGAGAAATGAGATTTATTTCATTTTCTTAGTTGTACAGATCGTAGGAGAGGTAAGGAAGAGAAGAGACAGGAAGAAAATGGAGGAAGAAGATGAAGGACGAGAGGAAGGAAGCTCACGTTGCTCCCGACTACGTGCACCCTTGCTGGAAATCTCACCGGAGGTAGGTTCTACATCTCCTACCACTATCTTTCTCTTCATTTTGACCTAACTAAGTTGGACAAGGCATAAACCATGAACTTGGCACCTCTCGAAGCTTAGGGAATGATCATTTCACCTCCTCGGTGTCATTACCGAGCTCAAACCAAGTCTGGTTATCTCTGACAACACTTGTGACCAAATGACCACCTAGGGTTTCAATCTCTCGATCGATGTATCTCCCAAATGGCTTGATGGAATCAATATTTCTTTAGCTTAAAATGAAGGTAGGAACCCCCTCTACAAACTCCATGGAACAAATTTTGATGAACGGGCTCAAGCCAAAAAGCCCCAAATGACATGGGCACTTTCTATGTTTCCACCGGAAACACCTGCGTCAAAATCCGATGGGTTGTTTCTAGTGAACAGGAAACTCTTGTGAGCTCTCTTCTAGTGCCATCGGATTCACATCTAATGAATCTGGTGGAATTCACCTATTTTCGGTGAAGTGAATTTGGTGACTCCCTGGACTAAGAAAGTTTGATAGCACATGTACCATTTGGGGGTAACCCCTGTGGGCCCCTTCCGATATTCCCGACATGTATTGATATTCAGTTACCTTTGTGCCTAAGACAAAGACGCACACAAATCTTGAGGCCGGTAGTAAGTTAAACAACCGGTTGACATACTTGGAACCAATTTGACAGAACACAACTAAGGTGAGGGATGGTTGACTTTTGTTTTCGAAATGTTTAATTATTTTAGAACTACTCACATGTGTTAGGATTTTCATATGATTATTTAATTGTTTAAATGATTATGATGTTCTATAGCATGTTATATTATTGCATAATATATTATTGTTGAAATTGGATTTGATATGAGATGTATGTTGTGAGACAAAATCCGGTGTGGCCAAGGTGGTTCCAGTACCGTGATTGTCGTATGGCTGTTGTATTCATGCATTAGATTAGATGTAGTCACGGATTACACTTTGTGGCCAATGGTAATTCTGGTATCATATACTCTTGGACTACATTTAGAAATGGATATGCTTCATGGCCGATGGTAATTCTGGTGTTGTGGAGTTCATACTCAACTATTTTGTATGCTAGAATTGATATATAGTCGTGGGTTAGACTTTGTGACCGATGGTATTCCGGTATCGTAAACCCTGGGACTATACTTCGAAACGGTACCGCTTCATGGCTTATAGTAATTCTAGTGTTTGTATCATTATGCAAGGTATATAGGATATTATGGTTAGATGACATTCCCCATGCTACGTTCCCTTGCCAACAGGGGGTAAGGTGTTGGATAATCTAATGGTGCTATATTCAATGAACCTTTCCAGAATGCCACACCCGTGGCATGATGTGATTGTTGCCAGAGGTGGGAACATGTCTTGTGTGGCCGATGGTAATTCTAGTGCTGTGAGTAATGTGTGAGTGTCAGGCCCAAGGATACAGCCTAATGTGTCGTAGTAGCAATTACCAGACTTAGTTGTATTGTTAGGTGGTTTAATAAATAAATAGATTGCATCATTCACATCATGGACTATGTGTTTATTTCTGTACTCAAAGCATCATGATTTATTTTATATATGTGGATGACTGTGTTTGATTGTGCATAAACTCCACCCCTCACTGAGCTAGTTGGAGGTCAACCCTTATGGACAATGATTTTTAGATGATGATATAGGTACTATTATACTGATGGGATCTCTACCTCCGCACCCGAGTACAAAGTGACCGACTGGTGGATGCCAAAAGAGGAAGAGCATGACCATGACTATGCATTCGATACCTGTGCTTGTACGGCACCTTGAGTGGTTGGTTATCATTTTGTGTTATTCTAATACCGAATTGTGAATGGTATTCTTTTGGGCTTACTATTTATAAGTCGTGGACATTTGTAAACAAATAACTTGGTTATGATTATATAGTATCATTTAGATGATTCCCCACTTTAATTATGATTCCAATATTATACTCTGATTCAGCTGCTATAGGTTTGGTTCGTGTTGTGAGATTGTGAATGTTAAGGTATTGCTATCAGAGATCCTAGTAGGTTGGTAAGACGGGTAAGCATCTTACTCATACCACTGGTATTCTTAATGGTAATTTGGGATTACTGGAAGTGGGGTGTGACAACTTGGTATCAGAGCGCGATGCTCTGCCTTAACTCACAATCTTTACCAAACCTTGATTTGGGGATTAGGATTAAGAAAATAAAAACTTCAAAGACAATAATTAATAGAAATACACAAACAGGAGACAAGTATAGGTGTCAAAGCCGTTTCATTATATATAAAGAGAACTGAGTACATAAGCTTACACCAATTTTTCTCAAAATAAAAGACAGAAAGTAGAAAATGCTAACTAGCCTAAAAATCTAGGAATTCAAATAATAGAAGCAAATGACAAAAAATAAAATGTAAACTAACACCTAGAACATCAGAACTGTAATGAAAGCCGGCTGCACCGAAAAGCATAAAATGAGAAATCCTAAGACTACCGTGGCAACATAAGCCACTATTGTTGCTGGTCCTACTGCTGATTCTGTCCCTAGCCTTGAGCTTGATGTGACCCTGTGCTCTCGAACCTGGCACCAGAATGGCAAGGTGGAAGACCATTTCCTGCATCTATGTCTCAAGTGAGGCCACTCGGTTGTCCATAAGGTAGTAGCTCATATCCACTCTCTAGCCAATTATCCATCCTCCTCAGTAGATTGGTGGTGGTATCCAGGCGGGCTATCACGTCATTAAGTCCATAGGGCCTCGAACCTCTAGAGCCCCTGGAGGAGGAGGCAACAGAAGTCCCCATTCTGAGTGTCAAGTGGTGGGGCACCTCTAGCAAGAAACCCATGTGAAGGGTTAGCACCTCTATGACCCTGCTGGTCACCCTCTTGATCGCCATCGTGACCACCCCCATCACGACCTCCCAGTTGGTCCTCTACCTCCATTGGTTGTTCCCCTCAGCCTCATCCTCAGTGATCTAATCCATGCTCAGCTTCATTTTTTCAGAGAGTCTTGGTTGAAGTCCAAGACATCAGCCCCCAAGCTTTCCTCACCCTCCAAGTCCACACCAAAGCGTAGGAAGATATCAGTCAGGATCCATCGTAGCAGAGGTTTCCAGCCCTACATGCCCCTCCCTCAGACCTTGTCACTATAGTCCACATCAATAGATAAGGAAGGCAAACCGGCAGCCCTATGTAGACACAGTAAGTGACATAGGCATGTAAAATGGCACCTCATCAAAGTGGCCACTGGTGGGAAGGACATTCAGCTGAATAACCCGACACACGACCTTCGGTATAGCTCGATAATTGGCAGTTAGGTTCCACCCAATTCCCTCCTTAGTGAGCATGCTATCCATCTCGGACCTTGAGGTTTTGGAATTCATAGGATGGAGTCCTAGGAGGGCAGTAGGCCAGCTCTCCCTCATTGGAGATCATGAGTATGTTGGCCAACTCGACCATACCAAAAGAGATGTCCACCCCCTCCACCCTCAAGGTGATCCTCATCTCCTCAGTGCCTCAGTTCTCACATCGCATATTGCAGTAAAAAAGCCTCATAAGCCAGGGGTAGTACTTCATGTTCGGCTTTAAGATACGGTACCACACTATGGCTTCGAAGCATTGATTGAGGCGGAACCATCGAAAGTCCCTTGTCCTCACATACTTTCTAGGATCAATATTCTGGTATTAAAATTTCTCCCAAAGATCTTGCTCCTCCATAGAGTGGAACAACCGGTGATCATACTATTCCTCAGTGGGAATAGCCAGTTATTGTTGGGCGGCAGCATGGTGAGGATAACACAGCAACCAGATGTGGTTGCAACAAAGGTTCCTAGGTTTGGGAAGCACAAACCTAAGTTAGGAGAGATTTCAAAATCTAGGTCAGAGAAGAGGAATAACTCACCTTGGATGCGTGAACGGCAGCAATCGAGCACAAAATCTCAAGCAAAAGGTAGGGAATGGCTGGGGAGACCTTCCTTGAATGTTTCTGCTTCTTCTCCAACAAAGGGAATAGGGTTTTGTGAGAAAAGAATGAAGCCCGAGCCTATTTATAGTGTTTATGGGTCCATTAGAAACACCCCACTTAAAACACTGGACCTAGATTCGGTGAGTGTTTCTGATGAGAAAATTTTTTGAAATAGCTCTCTATTACCCTCACTGGAAACAAACCTGTTGAATCTAGTGAAAATGTTATGTTTCCGGTGACTTCTATACCCTGTGTTCTGGTGAACATTTTTGGGAAATAAAATTTTCTTTTATTTATTTTATTTTATTTTATAATATTTGCTTCCTTACTTGGGAGATTGCCTCTCTAATATGCATGAGATCGGATTTCAATACCTCGTGGACCCCGCTTATGCATGCTCTAATCCTAATATACTCCTTGTGTACTCATGCAGAACCCACTATGCATGTTGACCTTAACATGCTTGCTACATATGTATGTGTGACTAATTAAGATTCCTTAATAGGAATCATGTCACGCAGAAATACCCAATCCCACTCTAATGCGGCACCTCCCACTTCCCCTACATAGAACCGAGGTAGACAGTGCAATGTGCCATTGGCCCACCCATTCTCACGGCACAAGATGTTGCCAACATAATAGGCAACATGATGCGTGAGGTAGAAGAGAGGCAAACTCAGTTCATGGCCGGGACTAACACCTGGATCTAGTCTACTACTGAGGCCCGAAATGCACCTTCCACACCCCCTACTCCACCAGCACCAGCCCCAGTGCCAGCTGGCTCGGCCACCCTTCAAACATCCGATGGGATGTGAGGGGAAATGCACAGACAGGAGCAAGGATAGGTACAGGGGAAATTTCAAGGGCAAGTACTTGGACAAGTGCAAGGGCAAGCCCAAGTGTACGTAAAAGGTTGGACTGACCTAACCAAAATGATGGAGAAGTTCCAAAGGCTTAGGCCCCCATACTTCTCCAATGTAAGCCATGATCAATTGCTTCCCTCAAAATTGATTGGGAGTATGGAGAAAGTCTTTTAAGTCTATGGGCTGCAATGATGAGTAGAAGATACTATGTGTCGGCTATCAATTGTAAAATGAAGCCGATGGTTGGTGGAGGGCTACTGAGCCCATTATAAGGGCAACCAACCCCACCCCCACTTGGGACGACTTCAAGGAGACCTTCTTTGGGAATTACTTCCCCTAGAGCTTTCGAGATAGGAGGGAGAGTGAGTTCTCCAATTTGGTTCAAGGGTCTCGATCAGTGCTAGAGTACCAACAAAGATATGAGGAACTATACTACTTTGCTCCAGAGTACATTCAAAATGATAAGGCCAAGGTCAGGAAGTTTGAAAAAGGGTTGAGGCCAACCATCAATTCTACTATGGCTAGGTTGAAGTTGCAAACATATGCTAAAGTGGTCCAAGTGGCCAAGTCCATTGAGGACCGAGCAAACATATACTGAAGTGGTCCAAGTGGCCAAGTCCATTGAGGACCGATGTAGGGACAATTTCTCGACCCATTAAGGAATGGGGAAGAGGCCCATAATGTCCAATAATTCTAGGGGAGCTAGCAAGCTCTCAAGAGGCCTTTATATGAACCCAACTCCAGTCCAGTCAAGAAGGCCAGAAGCAAGTCAACCTTCAAGTCCTCCTGCTCCAGTGGTATGTCTTAACCTGTGGGCTCAAACCTCAAGTGCTTTCACTGTGACCAGCCAGGTCACTTAGCCAGAACCTGCCCCCACCATCGGCCAGGTGATGCACCTCACACCCTACCACTTAGGCCCCATTAGACATACGTAGCCAATAGGCCAGCACAAGCACCATAAAGCCAAAGACCCCAAGGAAGGGTATTTTCCATGACAGCTGAGAATGCAGAAGTTGCACTAGGTGTGGTAACAGGTACCTTATTAATATCATTGTTGCCTACACATGTGTTATTTGATTTAGGAGCATCCCATTCATTCATGCCACTGACATTTGTGAGGAAGATGGGAATTCCACCCAAGAGCTTGACCCAATGCTTGGCAGTGAGTACACCCATAGGAAGTGTGGTGGGTTTGAACTATGTGTATGAACTGTGTCCGGTGACCATAAGTGGACATGACTTGAATGCACACTTGATCGAGTTGGACATTACTGACCTTGATGTGATTTTACGAATGGAGTGGTTGTTCGCTTATAGAGCTAGTGTGCTATGTGCAGAAAATTTGATAATTTTTAGACCACGTGATTAAGGAGAATTTACTTTTGTAGGGGATAAGCCAAAGAAACACAAGAAGATTATTGTGTCAGCACTTCGGATGAAGAAGCTACTAGACCAAGGGTGTTAAGGCTACTTGTCATCCGTGATAGATACTAAGATAGAGGTCAAACCATTGATCAAACTGGATGTGGTAAGGAAATTTCCTGATGTATTCCCAGATGACTTGATAGGATTGCCCCTGGATCGAGAGACAGAGCTTGTTATAGACCTACTCTCCGACTTGGTACCAATGTCAAAAGCTCCTTACCGCATGGCCCCCATAGAACTGAAGGAATTACAAGTGCAACTTCAGAACATTATGAAGAAGGGATTCATTAGACGTAGTGTGTCTCCTTGGGGAGCACCAGTACTGTTCATCAAGAAGAAGGACGGTAGGATGAGGTTGTGCATTGATTATAACTATTAAGAATGGGTATCCTTTGCTAAGGATTGGTGATCTGTTCAATCAACTACAAGGTGCTAAGGTATTCTCCAAGATTGACCTTAGATCGGGCTATCACTAGCTTAGAATCAAGGATAGTGATGTCAGCAAAATAGCTTTCGAATCTCAATATGGACTTTACGAGTTCTTGGTGATGTCATTTAGATAGACCAATGCATTGACTGCATTCATGGACTTGATGAACCTAGTATTTTAGGATGTCTAAGACTTAAGTTTGTGATTGTGTTCATTGATGACATCTTAGTATACTCCAAGAGTGCAGAGGAAAATGTTGTTCACCTGAGGCTAGTATTGCAACGTCTGAGAGAGAAGCAACTCTATGCCAAATTCAGCAAGTGTGAGTTTTGACTTTCACATGTGGCATTCCTAGGCCACATTGTCTCAGATAAGGGTATAGAGGTTGACCCAGGCAAGGTGAAGGTAGTTCTAAAATGGGACACCCCCCCAAGAATGTGGCAGACATTCGTAGTTTTCTAGGATTGCCCAGATACTACAGGAGATTTATTGAGAACTTCTCCCATATTTCTGCACCATTGACCCGACTCACACATAAAGGTGAGAAATTTGATGGTCCGATGCTTGTGAGAAGAGCTTTAAGGATCTAAGGCAAAAGTTGGTGTAAGCTCCGGGCTTGACTATTTTGACCGGTACAGGTGGTATGGTTGTGTATAGTGATGCCTTCAAGCTGGGATTGGGTTATGTGTTGATGCAGTATGGGAAGGTCATTACATATACATCCCACCCGTTGAAGGACTATGAGAAGAACTACCCCACCCATGACTTAGAATTGGCAGTGGTGATTTTTGCCTTGAAAATCTGGAGGCATTACTTGTATAGTGAGAAGAGAGAGATAAAATTACCACAAAAGCCTCAAGTACTTCTTCACTCAAAAGGAGCTCAGAATGAGACAGAGGCATTGGTTGGAATTGATGAAGGATCATGACTATACTATCCACTATCACCCAAGGAAGGCCAATGTGGTAGCTGATGCATTTAGTCAAAAATCTCGGTCACTGACTCTTGCATCACTAACCACCAATGAGCATATCATAGAAGAGGCCAGGAAACTAGATTTGGAGCTACTAGTGGAAGGTGTCACCTTGTCACTATCGGCATTGGTGGTGCTGCCTAGTCTAGTGGACATAATTACTACAGCTCAGGTTACTAATGCAGAGTTGCAAAAATTGATAGCTGACAACAAGGAGGGAAACCAGAAGGACCTAGATTTCTTCCTAACTGAAGGGGGAATTCTTAAGTTCAAAGGAAGGTTGTGTGTGCCTAACGATGGTGACTTAAGAGATACTGTTTTAAAGGAGGCACATAGCTCCCCATACTCCATTCACCCTTGTAGCACTAAAATGTATAAAGACCTAAAGGGTTCCTGTTGGTGGAAGGGAATGAAGAATGATATGGTCACGCATGTGGCAAGATGCCTCATATGCCAGTAAGTCAAGGCTAAAAGACAAAGGCCCCATGGTTTACTACAATTGTTGCCTATTCTGGAGTGGAAATGGGAGAATATTACTATGGACTTGATCACAGGGTTGCCTTGCACCAGCAAGGGTATGGATGCCATTTGGGTAGTTATGGACCACTTAACCAAGGCAGCTCACTTCATCCCAATTAAGGTCACTTTCTCTATGGACAAGTTGGTTAAGCTGTATATTGACAACATCGTTCGGCTGCATGGTGTACCTATTAGCATCATCTCTGATCGAGATCCCAGTTTCACTTCCAAGTTCTAGACATGTGTGTAGAAGGTTATAGGCATACAACTAAATTTCAGTACTGCATTCCACCCACAGATCGATGGACAGTTAGAGAGGACTATACAGACCTTGGAGGACCTACTTTGAGCATGTGCTTTGGATATGATTTATAGTTGGGATGAGCACATTTCACTAATTGAGTCCTCCTACAACAACAGTTACTAGGCCACCATCAGTATGTCTCCGTTCAATGCACTGTATGGTAGGAAATGCCAAACTCCTTTGTATTGGGATGAAGTTGGTGAATGACACATTCTAGGTCCGGACTTGATATAGGCCACTAGTGAGAAGGTGAATATGATAAGGGAAAGAATTAAGGCAGCCCAATCCTGGCAAAAGAGTTATACAGATGTCAGGAGAAAGCATCTGGAGTTTGAGGTGGGAGACAAGGTATTTTTGTGAATCTCCCCGATCAAAGGGGTAATGTAGTTCAAGAAGAAATGGAAGCTGAGTCCTAGGCATATGGGACCTTATGATATACTGGGGAGGATAGGGCTATTAGCATACAGAATAGCCATTCCACCAGAGTTGAAGGGTACCCATAATGTCTTCCACATCCATGTTGAGGAAGTACATACCTAACCCAACACATGTGCTCACCTACATAGCTCGTGAGTTGGATGAGGATTTTTCTTATATTGCATTTACGGAGAATATTGTCGACCGGAAGGACCACATCCTCCACAATCATATTGTTTCATTCATCAAGGTGAAGTGGATGCACCACCCCGAACAAGAAGCCTCTTAGGAACTAGAAGAGGAGATAGAGAAGCAGTATCCTGGGTTATTTGATTTACCAGGTATATTCAATTCTGAGGATGAAATTCTTGTAAAGTGGGGGAATGTTATACTCGTGCCCTAACTCGGTTTAATTTAAACTGTTGTGATAGGTCTCGGATTGGAAGTGAAAAGTACCACCGGGTTTTAGCTCATGGCAGCCCATTGTAAAAGGGGAGAGATGACCCACTTTCTTGTGTATTGCTTGTCAATCCAACTGGAGGGATTCAAGCCTTTCGACCCCAGAGGTAAGTGACCCGACACTCCTATGCTTAAATCCTGGCACATACCAAAACTTCCTGAAGACCATACTTAACACCTAGGGCAACAACCTATAGGAGACCAATTAAATGACACCAAGCAGTCAAGACCTTTGTTAGTTAAAACGGGAATGGAAAAAAAATGTTGTTCGGTACGGGCGTGTTCTAAACGGATCAAAACTTGAACGGGATAGTCAAAAATACGATTAAATACGGTAGAAACAAAAAAAATCGAAAATGGATGGTATATGTTTTAAATGTTTAAATTTAAACAATACGGCACCAAAAAAAGGCAATATACATGCATAAATTGGTAAATAATTACCTAAATACCTGAAAGAAGAATGGGAAATGGATAGGCTTGAATTAGTCTAATATGATTTGGTGATCACAATCTTTCATTTACTGAAACCTTATTGATGACAGAAGAGAGATACTAATGACTAGTATGTAATCCAACTTTGAATAGCAGATTTAGTCAAATGATCTCAACCATCTGATTTATGATACTTTATGATATTGAATTAGTGGTCCAAAATCTAGAAAAGTCCAAGCAAAAGATCAACAAAATCATGGTTATCATTAGCCCCATACTTTTTCTCTTTGACCTCAATGAATTTTAAAAATGCATTTGGTTTTGAAAGGTGGAGCAGCACGTTCTTGATTTTAGCATTTATCAATTTGATGACAATATGGCCCAAAGGCTTTCCACTTGTTGAGTTTTGAACCCTCTCCAATCTCCATCAATCAGGAGTGGGGATGGGAAGAAAAATGATAAAGTAAAAGTGTATAAAGATTTTGGCAATCCCTTTAAAAAAATTAAAAATAGATCCTGTAATCCTTTGGTAAACTTTTAGATTTGACTTGAAAGGATAATATTTGTAAATGTTGGGTTTTGAAATTGGTGGACCACACAATTATTTTTGTATGAAATAGTTTAAAGGAGAAAAGTCAAGCACAATAAAGAGTATACCTGGAGTCGAAAGAGAGAGAGAGAGAGAGAGAGAGAGAGAGAGAGAGAGAGAGAGAGAAAAGCCCCTAACCTGAGTTTCTTTTGTCCACCATTAGGAGAGAAGATGAGGCGGAGTGAGACTTGCGGACGGTGGACAGTGGACAATGGCAGCAGACAGTGGATAGTGGCAAATGGAAGAGGACAACAGACAATAGCAGCGGGCAGTGGACAATAGGAGTGGACAGCGGACAGTGGATAGCAACCTGGAGTCGAGAGTTTTGTTAGTTAAAATGGGGGAAGCATATTCTCAAGAAAAAAAAAATTGAGAGAGAGAGAGAGATGCCCCTAGCCTGTATTTTGCTCGCCGATGGGAGAGAAGATGAGATGGAGTGAAAGGCCGACGGACAATGGATAGCGAAGATGCGAGAGCGTCCTTTAGGCAGAAAGGGGAGAGTCAGAGATGATCAGGGACTCAGGGGCTTAGTGTTAGGGTGAATCGTGCAAAAAAGTGTTTTTCCTTCTTTCTTTTTATTTTTTTTATTTTTTGTAATTGTCTTATCTGTTTTTTTAACTTAAAAAAAATGGATTCGCGTTCTAAACGCATTTAGAACTTCAACTTAAAAAAAAATGGATTCGTGTTCTAAATGCATTTAGAACTTCAACTTGTGTCATTCCCCTTTTTTACCGGCTTACTCTGGGTAGTTCAGAAATCAGTGTTTAAAATGGAAAAAAAAAACAGGCCAGCATTTTAAACGTGTTTTAAACTTGAATTAACTAACAAAGGCCAAAACACCAAACTGCCTTGACCACCAAAAACACCTGGGTCTAGATCCAGTGGGCCAAATCCGGCGGCCACTTATGCTATCTAATGGGCTCCGATGATCATGGGTCCCACCACCTACACCATGAACAATCCTGGATTATCCCATATACTCTCCCACACTTTCTCCATAACTTGTACTTCGTATGAGTCCAAGGAGATGAGCCCATGTGCCCCGAGTCGCAAAATAATCCATTTGGACTGACTAAGGGCCAACCAAACAGACCTTAGTGTGAGACTTACTATAAAAGTGAGAAATGAGATTCATTACTCACTTTCTCACTTGTACAAATCGTGGGAGAGGGAAGGAAGTGGAGAGAAAAGAAAAAAAGGGAGGAAGAAGAGGAAGGAGGAGAGGAAGGAAGCTCACCTTGCTCTGGGTTACGCGCACCCTTACCCTTATTCTCGCCGGAGGTAGGTTCTACATCTCCTACCACTATCTTTCTCTTCATTTTGACCTAACTGGACAAGAGGTGAACTATGAACCCAGCACCTCCCAGAGCTTGGGGAATGACCATTTCACCTCCCCGATGTGATTGCCGAGCTCAAACCAAGTCCAGTGAGCTCTAGAAACACTTATGACCAAATGACCACCTAGGTTTTGATCTCTCGATTAATGTATCTCCTAAATGGCCCGATGGAATCGGGATTTCTTTACCTTAAAATAAAGGCAAGAACACCCTCTACAAACTCCACGAAACAAATTCTGGCGATCGGGCCAAAGGCAAAAAGCCCTAAATGACATGGGCACTTTCTGTGTTTTCCACCAGAAACACCTAGGCCTAAATCCAGTGGGTTGTTTCCAGTGAACAAGAAGCTCTTGTGAGCTCTCTACCAATGCCACTAGATTCACATCTAATGAATCCAATGGAATTCACCTGTTTCTAGTGACACCCTGGACTGTCAAAGTTGGACAGTACCTATACCCTTTGGGGGTAACCCCTGTGGGCTCCTTTCGATGTTCCCGACACATATTGATGTTCAGTTACCTTTATGCCTGGGACAGAGACGCGCATGTATCCCGAGGCTAGTAGTAAGTTGAACAACCGATTGACATACTTGGAACCAATTTGACGGAACACAACTAAGGTGAGGGATGGTTGACTTTTGTTTTTGAAATGTTTAATTATTTTAGAACTTCTCATATGTGTTAGGATTTTCACATGACTATTTAATTGTTTAAATGATTATGTTATTCTTTAACATGTTATATTATTGTATAATATATTGTTGTTGAAATTGGGTTTGATATGAGTTGTATGTTGTGAGACAGAATCCGGTGTGGCCGTGGTGGTTCCAGTACTATGATTACCATATGGTTGTTGCATTCATGCATTGATTATATGCATTAGATTAGATGTAGTCACCCATTACACTTTGTGGTCAATGGTAATTTCAGTATTGTGTACTCTGGGACTGCATTTGGAAATGGATACGCTTCGTGGCTGATGGTATTTTCGATGTTATGTTGTCTATACTCAACTATTTTGTATGCTAGAATAGGTATAGTTGTGGGCTACACTTTGTGGCCGATGGTATTCCAGTATCCTGTACCCCAGGACTATACTTGGAAATGGACCCGCTTCATGGCTAATGGTAATTCTGGTGTCGTGTGGTCCATGCTAACTATATTATTATACAAGGTATGTGCGATATTGTGGTTAGGTGACATTCCCTATGCTACGTCCCCTTGCCAATAGGGGGTAAGGTGTTGGATAACCCAATGGTGGTATGTTCGATGAACCTTTCTGGAATACCACACCCACGGAATGATGTGATTATTGCCGGAGGTGGGAACTAGTCTGATATGACTGATGGTGATTATCAGGGGTTTGTTGGGTGACCGACGATTGCATTTCAAGACTGATGGTCATATTCTGGGACTGGCAGGGTCCAAATCACGACTAAGGTTTGTATCGCTGGGTGACTGATGTGCTAGTGCCAGGCCCAGGGATACAGCCTAATGTGTCATAGTAGCAATCACCAGACTTTGTTATATTATTAGGTGGTTTAATAAATAAATGGATTGCATCATTCACATCATAAACTATGTGTTTATTTCTATACTCATAGCATCATGATTTATTTTATGTATGTGGATGATTGTGCTTGATTCTGTATGAACCCCACCCCTCATTGGGCTAGTTGGAGCTCACCTCTCGTGGACATTGCTTTATAGATGATGATGCAGGTACCACCGACGATCGCATTCCAAGACCAGTAGGCTCCAAATCACGACTAAGGTTTGTATAGTTAGGTGATTGATGTGCGAGTGTCAGGCCCAGGGATACAGCCTAATGTGTCGTAGTAGCAATTACCAGACTTAATTGTATTGTTAGGTGGTTTTAAAAAATAAATGGATTACATCATTTGTATCATAGAATATGTATCTATTTCTGTATTCATAGCATCATGATTTATTTTATATATGTGGATAATTGTGCTTGATTCTGCATGAACCCCACCCCTCACTGGGCTAGTTAGAGCTCACCCCTCATGGAAATTACTTTTTAGATGATGATGCAGGTACCATTGTGCAGATGGGATGTGACTCTACCTCTGCACCTGAGTACGGAGTGACTGACTAGTGGATGCCAGAAGCGGAAGAGCACGACCCGGACTGTGCTATTTTGTGTTATTCTGATACCAAATTGTGAATGGTATTCTTTTGGGCTTACTATTTATAAGTCGTGGACATTTGTAAACAAATAACTTGGTTATGATTATACATTATCATTTAAATGATTCCCCACTTTAATTATGATTCCACTATTATACTCTGATTCCGCTGCTATTGCTTTGGTTCGTGTTGTGAGAATGTGAATGTTAAGATACTGCTATCAGAGATCCTGCTAGGTTGGTAAGATGGGTAAGTGTCTTACTCACACCACTGGTATTCTTAATTTTAAGTTGGGATTACTGGAAGTGGGGTGTGACACTACATCATTCTTTATTCCCTTCCACCATTAAAAACCTTTTAGGTCCTTGTACATCTTGGTGCTGCCGGGGTGAATGGAATATGATGAGTTGTGTGCTTCTCTCAAAATAGTATCTCTAAAGCCACCATTATCGGGGCACGCACAATCTTCCCTTAAGCTTAAGGATTCCCTCATCAGTCAAGGTGAAATCTTATCGTTTTGTTTCTCTTCCTTGATGTCATTTATTAATTTCTGCGACTCCGCATCAATAGTCTGAATTGCATGATTAGGTTCATTGTGCTAGGTTGCACCACCAATGCCAATAATGACAAGGTGACACCTTCAACTAGTAGTTTCAAATCCAACTTCCGGGACTCTTCAATCAGATACTCATCGGTAGTCAACGAAGTAAGAGTCAGGGTCTATAATTTTCTGCTAAGTGCATCGACTACTACATTAGCCTTTCCTGGATGGTAGTGGATAGTTTAGTTATAATCCTTCATCAGTTCTAACCAACACCTCTATCTCATATTGAGTTCCTTCTGGGTGAAGAAGTACTTAAGGCTCTTATGGTCATTGTATATCTCACTCTTTTCACCATACAAGTAGTGCCGCCAAATTTTCAAGACAAAAAATATGATTGCCAATTCCAAATCATGAGTAGGGTAGTTCTTCTCATAGTCCTTCAACTAACATGACACATAAGCAATGGCTTTCCCATCCTACATTATCACACAGCCCAAACCCAGTTTGTATGCATCACTATATACAGCTGTACCGGTTAGAATAGTCAGAACTAGAGCTGTCATCAATCTTTGTCTTAGCTCTCTAAAACTCTTTTCACATGCATCAGACTACTCAAATTTCACACCCTTCCGTGTAAGTTGGGTCATTAGAGCAGAAATGCTGGAGAAGTCCTTAATAAACCTTCTATAGTATTTGACCAATCCCAAAAAACTAAGGATGTCTACCACATTTGTAACACCCTAAATTGGAAGTAGCTGAGCTCAGTATCAGGTCCAAGCTGGCATAGGAGATAGGCTACCTTGCTGTAGTGGATTCACTTGTATAACAGGTAGGAACCTAGGGCAAACCCAAAACCGGTGGGTGCTACCAATGGGTGTAGGTACCCGCCAGTCCTACCCACCAATAGGGCCCCAAAGCCCAGCCAAGACCGGTAGGTTATACCGACGGGTCAAGGTACCCATCGATCTTACCCACCTGTAGGCTCCAAAGCTCAGGTAAGACTGGGGGGTCACACTAGTGGGTCTGGGTACTCATCGGTGCTACCCACCAGTGTTAAATGGGTTTTGTTGTCCTTCTCTTCTTCATCCCACCTCTTAGGAGTCCAAGGGGGTTGTTTCCAACACATTTCCCACACATTTAAGGGTTCATCCACCTGAACATATCATAGATCTAAGTTCAATCAAAGTTTTGGGGAAAAAATCATACCTTAGCTCAGAAACCCTAAAAACTTAGGATCCTTTTTCCCAACTCAAAATTTCACCAAAATGCTTTCAAATCTTAGTTTCCCTTCCTTTAAGCCTTCAAAGAAATCACATAAGGTTTCTATTAACTCTTTGATTTTACCACACATAAGAGGGTTTCATCATATTCCATGGGTTTATGACGTTACCTACCTCAATACGTAGATCTCATGACGTCGATCACTATTTTGGTGACGAAAAGGAAAGATACGGCTCCGGAAATCAAGGGGGAACAATTCCTTCACTTCCTTCCCTTCTCTTCCCTCTTTTCTCCCTCTTCTTTACTTCTCTCCACCAAACTCTTTCTGAAATAATAAATGGGAGAGAGAGAGGAGTAAATGCTATTTATACCTTGGGTTATAAATATCTACTAAGGCATGTTTGGTTTTGTCATTCTATGGTCCAGAACGCATCAAATCGTGATACCGGGTAAAGTAGCCACCATTATCAGGCACACATGACTTCATTACGATGGGAAACTCGAAACACGCATGCTCACCCAAGTTGGGCTTGTTAAGGCCCACGTTTCCCTATAAGTGGGTACAGTGGGGGAAGCGCCCATCAGTCTTAATGCATATCTCATTCCTGCCACTTGTCGTGGATTAGGTTCTCGTCATTAAATATGATAACATACCTTCCTTACTCGTACATGGCCTTATGATATGTGCAAGGGCAAGACTTAGGCATGTGAACCACATCGGGCATCAGCTCAATCTTGTTCGACCATCCCGCATTTGATGTCACCCTTGTTATCATATACATAGGGTACCTGCATCAACCATTGTCAGTTCAGACCCTGCATGACCAAACCGAACCAATCGATCAATAAATCGAGTTTTGGGAGTAGTGCTCTACATTTACCCCCCCTTTTTAAAAATTTCATCCTCGAAATTGAAGTTACGTGGTTGTCCAAATAGATGAGGGTATTTAGCCTAGATTTCATCTTCTTTCTCCCAAGACGCATCCTCAAGTGAGTGGTTAGCCCATCACACCTTTACAAAAGTAATGGAACAGTTGCGAAGGGTCTTTAACTTTTAATCTAGGATTTCAACAGGCTGTTCTTCATAAGTCATATTGGTCTCTAAATATTCTGGTTCCATAGCTAGAACATGCGATGGATCATGGACATACCGCTTCAACATTGAAACGTGGAATACATTGTTAATATTGCTGAGTGAAGGTGGAAGGGCCAGCATATACGCTACTGAGCCAACCCATTTCAAGATCTCAAACGAGCCAATATATCTTGGACTCAACTTGCCCTTCCTGTGGAACCTGTGTAAGCCCTTGGTAAGAGAGATTTTAAGAAATACTTTCTCCCTTGCCTGGAATTCAATGTCTTTTCTGTGGTTGTCCAAATAGCTCTTTTGACATGATTGGGCCGCCTTAATCTTATAATGACATCAACCTTATCACATGTCATATGTATCATTTTCGGCCCAAGCATTTGGCGTTCTCCCACATCATCCTAATATAAGGATGTCTTGCACCTCCTGCCATATAATGCCTCATATGGAGCGACTCCAATAGTGGCTTGATAACTATTATTATAAGAGAACTCCATAAGAGGTATATTTTCCTCCCAGCTACCACTCATTTCCATTGCATAGGCTCGGAGCATACCTTTAGTATTGTATGGTTCATTCGGATTTCCCATCAGTCTGTGGATGGAAGGCAGTACTTAGGTTCACCTGTGTTCCCAAGGCATACTGGAGGCTTTTCCATATTTTAGATGTGAACCTTGAGTCTCTATCTGATACAATACTCATCGGCACCAAGCAAACTACATTATCCATGTAAAGTTGTGCTAACTTGTCTGTGGAATAGGTAGTCTCGATTGGAATGAAATTAGTAGTCTTAATAAGCCTGTAAACTATCGCCCAGATTGCATCCACCCTCTTGGGTCCACAAGGTAGCCCAGCAACGAAGTCTATGGTAATCATATCCCACTTCCACTCCGGTACTGAAAAGGGGCTGAAGAGTGACATAAGGTTGATGCCGCTTCACCTTGACCTTCTGACACATGAGACACTGCGCCATGTATAGGGACATAGTAATCTTCATCCTTGGCCACCAGTAACTTTGCTTAAGATCCTTGTACATCTTGGTGCTTCCAGGGTGAATCGTGTACCCTGAGCTGTGTGCTTCTTTTATTATCTTGTCCTGTATCTCTAAGTCATTAGGCACACAAAACCTACCCCAAAACAATAGTGCTCCATCACTGGCTATTGTGAAATCAGGATCATCTATTTTCTCTTAAATCCTAATTCTGATCTTTTGTAACTCAAGATCCAAGGGTTGTTTCATGATCACCTCCTATCTGATTGATGGTTGTACCTGTAGTGCCACCAAAGATAGAGTTAGTTGCTCAACATTATCCAGCTGATGGTCAAGCTCCAAGGTCGCTCCCTCATATAAAAGAACTTCATCCATCAATGTTGCTTCTTGCTAAAGCTGAATAATCTTTCATAAGTTCCAACCATCTCCTCTGGGTGAAGAAGTACTTGAGACTTTTGTGATCACTAAATATCTCACACTTCTCCCTATACAAATAATGGCACCAGATCTTTAAGGCAAAAATAGTTGCTGCCAGCTCCAAATCATAAGTGGGGTAGTTCTTCTCATACTCCTCCAATTTCCTAGATGCATACGCCACTACCTTACCATGTTGCATGAGAACACAACTCAACCCAATCCTAAAAGCATCGATGTAGACCGTCATACCATTTGTGCCTTCTGGAATAGTCAATGTTAAGGTTGACACCAATCGGCTCTTCAACTCTTGGAAACTACTTTCGCACTCCTTAGACCATTCAAACTTCATGCCCTTTTTGGTTAGCTTGGTTATTGGAGCAGCGATTCAAGAGAAATTCTTGATGAAGTGCTGGGAGTAACCCGCTAATCCCAAGAAGCTTCTAATCTCTGTCGCATTCTTGGGTGCTTCCCACTTCACTACTGCCTTTACTTTTCCTTGGTCAACTTCAATTCCATTCTCATACACTTTGTGTCCTAAGAATCTAATTTTCTTGAGCCAAAACTCACACTTGCTGAATTTTGCATATAACCATTGCTCTCGTAACCTTTGCAGTACCATCATTAAGTGTAGCGCATGCTCTTCTTCAATCTTCGAGTATATCAAAATGTCATCGATGAAAACGATGGCCAACTTATCAAGAACATCATGGAATAATCGGTTCATTAAATCCATTAATGCTACTAGTGCATTGGTTAACCCGAAAGATAGCACTAGGAATTCATGGTGACCATACTGAGTCCTAAAAGCCATCTTGGGTATGTCGTTGTTATTTATGTTGAGTAGATAATAACCAGATCTGAGATCAATCTTTGAGAACACTTTAGCATCTTGCAACTAATCAAAGAGATCATCTATGTGTGGCAATGGATACTGGTTTTTTATGGCTAATTTGTTCAATTCCTAGTAATCGATGCACATATGTCGACTCCCATCCTTCTCCTTGACAAATAAAATTAGAGCACCCCAAGGAGAAACACTCAGGCGTATAAATCCCTTCTCCAACAGATCTTGCAACTAAGTCTACAACTCCTTTAACTTAAGTGGTACCATTTTGTACGGAGCTTTAGACACTAGGGCTGCTCTAGGAACCAAATCAATAGCAAACTTCAGCTCTTTATCAGGTGGTAGCCGGGCTAGATCATCAGGAAAGACATCGAGAAACTCTCTAACTACTTTTAGTTCCTCTAATGGTGTGACTTTCGCTTCCACATCTTGTACTGAAGCTAAGAAGCCTTGACATCCATCCTCTAGTAATTTCATCGCTTGTAAGGCAGAGATGAGAACCTCTCTAGGTCGCTTCGCCCTATTTTCTTGATACACTAGCTCTTCTCTTTCATCATTGACCACTTTAATTTGTTTCTCAGCGTACGTCACGTTCGCCCAGTGAGTTGACAACAATCCATACCCAATATAACATCAAAGTTATGCATGTTGAACTTGATAAGCTAGGCATCCAGCTTCTTCCCACCAATTTCAACTAAACATGGTCCATATACTTCATTTAACTGTGCTACCTTCCTCGTAGGTGTGCAAACAATCAATTTACCCTCTAGTGCCCTAGGTGACATATCAATCTTCCTAGCAAATCTTTTAAATATAAAAGAATGTGATGCTCCAGAGTCAAATAACACATAAACTGTATACCCGAGATAGATAGGATACCTGCTACAACATCGGGGCTAGCTTCAACCTCCTCGACTGACAATGCATACATTCTTCCTTAAGGTGGGCCCTCTTAGACCAATGTGGGTCTATAAACAGGAGGCTGGTTCTATACGACGGCTGGCTTGTACGGACAATCTTTGGTAAAGTGTCCCACTACGTGACATACATAGCATCGGTTCTAGGATGCTTGCACTAGTATTAGGGCTCTCTGTATCTGACCTGGTGCAGTTGCAAGACGAGGAGGCCTCAGGGCTATAGGCACCATGCTAGTATTCGGGTAGAAAGAGGTAGTACCCAATCCACCAGCTGGTCGGGGCATATAACCCAATGATTGTATGGCTACTGATATGATGGACAATAATTACATAAACTCTTGCTCGGGTTGCCCGAATCCACATAACGGTTGGACCTCTTCTAGAGCCCTGGTGTGGTGGAAGAATCTCCCTTTTGCTTATCCTCCATTGTCTTGGCCTTTTGTACAATCTAGGCATAATCAGTCAAATCCATAGCCCCAATACCATACCAATAGTTACCTTCAACCCTTTCAAAAACTTCTTTGCCTTCTCCTCCGTTGTTTTCATGTGTGGAGGAGCAAAACAAAATAAGTCCTCAAATTGCTATTGGTACTCAAGGATAGACTTGTTTCCCTGAGTCAAGGCTGTGAACTCTGCTTTCTTTCGGTCTCTAAAGATGCTGAGATAATAGTTTAACAAAAATAATTCCTTGAATTGTTCCGATGTTGGTTCCAAGTGGTTGCTGTCAAGATGGGCTTGGAAGCTTTCCACCATAAATTGACTTCATTCTTCAACTGTAAGCCCGCACAGATGAGTTTTTGGGCTTCTGTACATTCCACCACCTCAAATATCTACTCCATCTCTTGGATCCACCGATCTGGCTCTAAGGAATCACTCCCCACCTTAGTGAAGATAGGTGGCAAGTGCTTCTTGAAAGATTCCACCGCTTTTGCAGTAGTAGTTGTCGACGAGTAATAAGGTGGATAAGTCGGATAGTATGGATACGACGGTGGCATCATATATGGAGGGATGCCAAAAGGTGGGAACCGTGGAGTCACCATGGGAGGTGTACCACCAGGTTGGTCTTGTAGTGGTACTACAAGAGGTGTACCCCTCTATGCATCAAGGGGTGGTGCTCGAGGAGATGTACCCCCCGATTGAACTCCTGCACCCAGCACAATGGGAGGATCTGGTGGAAAGGTTACCACACGGGGATGCTAACCCACTTGCATAGGGTTCAACTGTTGATGCACAGCATTCATAAAAGTTTACTGTTGCTGGAGTAACTACTGTTGAAATGCTTATTGCGATTGTTGAATGAGAGCCGCAACATAATTTAGAGTGATAATGGGAGGAGGATCCGAGATTTCATGCATAGGCGGGTTCTCAATTATCTCTTCCCATCTAGGGCCCCGGTCAAGGTCCCTGAGGATTTGGTGGTCGCTCAATAGGACAGGGACTACGAGGGGCTCCTCGTGCACTACTACCGGATCTAATGCATACCATGATGCTTTGTACCTAAATTGCATCAAAGTTAGGTATGATTGAGTGCTACATTTATCACGTGTACACACAAAATCAAATGCACATCACGCCTCTGATCACATATTATATTGCATTCCATCATTATAGTATGCATCCACAATATTAACCCCCACATAAAAAAAAATATAATCACCCCACATAAGCATGCATGCAAATTGGTTGCACAATAGCTTACAATTCATGCAAAATTGGGGTCTACCAGGTATGGGAGGCAGGATTTTCAATTCGGGGTATTTTGGCTCCAAAAACCCACACCGGCAGGTGGGGCTAGGTTCAGGAGCTACTGGTTGCGACCTAGCGGTCATGCCTGCGGTTCTAATATGAGGGCAAGAAAGCCCTCATTTTTGTCATTTCTCACTTCTTTCTTTTCCCTCTCTTCTCAAACTCATTCAAGGCAACAAGAAGGTCAAGAAGTTCTTACCAAGCACTCTACTCGCCTACATTTAGATTGAAACGTCCAACCTCAACCTCAAATCCTCAAGTAAGTGTTTCTCTTCTTCACTCTCTCTTTGAACTATTAAATTTCATTTGATCTTGTTCTATATCCTTTAAATTTTGTTTCTCTTTTGATTCTTCCCAACTAAAATGAATGTAGCATATGAGTATGTCATTTGTCCATGATTCCCTCCTTCATTCATCACATTTGTCGTTTCCATGAGTTGTTTAACCCTATTCTTCCCAATTTTTTTGTTTTAGGGTTTTCTTGTTCTCTTTCTCTTTTCTTACACCATGTATGACCCAAATGGGTTTATTCACTCCCATTTGGTTGCATCATAGTGGTGAGGATGTCACATTGTATGTATGCTACACTAATCACTCTTTGGCATGAATTTTCACTATTCCTAGGTTAGGGTTCATGAGGAATTTGGGGGGTTTTCCTTGTTTCCTCTTTAATAGGGCTAATACACATGTAATTGTGTGAAATTGAACCCTCTCTTATATTTTATTGCCGAAATTCCCTCAATGCTATGATTATCCATGGTCTATGCTCGTTTCCATGAAATTTCTCCTTTTTTTTTCTCTTGGAATTCTGTCCAATGTCTTGGATTGATGCTAGCTTGGGCATTTACATGAGTCTATGGTTTAAGTAAAATGTTCTAAATCCCTTCGCCTTTATTTGTATAATGTGTATCAAATACTCATGACCCATTGATGTTCACTTGGTCATTACATTGTATTTGACAATACATTTCTCTGTCAACTTATCGTTCATGCATGAGCACATTATGACTATGGCATTGGCACTATAGGGTTTTCTCCTCTTGTTTGTCATTTAATACACATTTCCCCCTACAATGTACCTAATATGAGTGCCATTCACACAAATTTTCCTTCTTATGATCGTATTGCATTGATCCCCTCTTATCCCTTGCTTTAACTAATTCCTCTTGAAATATTTGTCAGTTTCTTATGTCTTCCATATGGATTTTGTAGAATGTCTTCACATAAAGGTAAAGAAACTGCTTCCTCATCAAGGAATGGAAATGCTCCTAGTAGAAAGAGGAGAGGTGCAGCCTTGAGCTCTTCAGCACACAGGGCTCGTGCAAGGAGGAGTACTCCGGTGGATCCAGAGGAATATGATGAGCATATGTTCCAGAGCCTTGAGGCAGCCATATCTTGGTCTAACTTCACCAGAAAACCCGTGCTCAAGGAGAAATCAGTGGTAGTAGAGGACTTCTCTAAAGTGTGGCTACTGGAGAAGTTTATTGCCTCGGGTTGGTAGTCCATGCTTTTCGTCACCACCCCATGCTACCCTGAGCTTGTTCAGTTGTTCTACTGCAACCTTAAGGTGTCTTATGATAGTAGATTGCTCACCCTCACAAGCCAGGTGAAGGAACGTGACATCAGACTCCCCATAGAGCTGCTAGCAAAGATTTTGGGCATCTCCATGGAAGGCAACTGGTACTACTGTCCTCCCAGAGCCAAGGCTTTGGGCCCTTTCATGAGCCAGGATTTACAGAGCCACTTCTATGAGACCATCTATGGTGGTGCAATCCATCCTAAGTTTGAGACTGCATTCATTCCTGAGGTTTGGTTCTTTAGCCGCCTAGTTCAGTTCAACCCTAGAGCTGGTCACAGGAACCAGGTGAATTTTATGGGAGTGTATATGGCCTATTGCATCTACATGACCTTGGAGGATGCTTCTCGTATATGCCTCCCCTTTGTCATCATGAAGACCATAGAGTACCACACTGCACATCCATCCGATGGTAACTTCCCGTACGCCCAATCTCTCACAAGGATATTTGAGTATTTTTATATAGATCTGTGGGGTGAAGAGGGAAAGTCCCCATCGGATCAATTTTATTAGGGAATCTTACACAAGATGGAGTTGCATGGTGTGATAATGGCCGATGACGAGGAAGTAGCTCAAGAGGGGGATGATGAGGAGGATGAAAATTACATTCCCAAGGTGGATGAGGAAGAGGCAATGGAGGATAAGGTTCCCATTGATGTAGCACCACCATCTCCAGTTGGGGCTTTTGATTTTCAAAAGATAATGGACCGGCTAGAGGCACTACAGGCAGGCCAAGAGCAAATCTTAGAGAACCAAGCACACATGGATACGGATCTTACATATCTATCCAATTCCATGGCCTCGGTCTCCGTGGAAATGATGGGGAGCCTAAAACAGCTCTAGAAGGAGGTGGATTTGGTGAACCGTCGCTTCGACTATGATGATAGTCACCTCCACATCAACTCGAGGTCCTGGGAAGAAGAAGTTATTGACATAGATGATTGATTTGTGGTATAGCAAGTTTGGAATGGTTTTATGTAATTCTTATTTTGGGGAACTCTTCTTTTATTCTCTTCTTCTTTTCTCTCTTTTCATTATGTCACTCTCTCTTGTCTAGAAACTTTTTTTCTTTTGTACTCTCATTTTGAGATGGAACATGGTGAAATTTTGAGTTTTATGTCATTACAGCTTTTATGTGAAGTCTTTTGCATTTTTCCCCAACCCCAAATCCTATTATAGGTTCTATAGGGTTTTGGACTTGCAAGCTATGAGTGATTAGAGCATCGCGCTCTGATACCACCGTTGTCATGCCCCGCTCACATAGAAACAGACTGGTGACCGAGTTCCCTCTGGGTAACCCAAAACCACTAGGATCATCTGATACAACAACCATAGCATAGCATGCCATAACAAATCTGAAAATATAATTAATTAATTCAATGGAAGACTTATCATATATATTTATATACCTTGAATTTTCCCCACTTACTCTTGATACCCAAATTGTTATACATAGTATATTTACATGTGGGCCTGTAGGCATGATATTTACATAAGAAATAACAATTTAAATATCTAGAGTACAAAAAGGGGAACATATCGAAATAATTAAAAGAAGAGTTGTGTTTAGAGATATATTGTTGCCCCGCAATGCAACTCTCGCACGGGCACCCAACACCATGCCCAAATCCATTCGGGACCCACTAATCCCCCACTGGAGGTTCATTGGTGGACCCCAGCTCTTGTTCCTCTACAGGAAATCTTGTAAAATCATATAAAAAAGTGTATATAGGAGGGGTGAGCTCACTAGCTCAATAAATGGAAAGAAAGACTCACACAAGCAATTTCATTTCAAATGATACTTCATGCATGAGATTCATTTTAGGCCTATCCACCTAAGCAACATTACTAAGTCATAGGTTATGTGCTACTCACAACCACAGTGTGTGTATGCCCTGGGTACGAGACATGTTCTCCATCCTGTGATACACCCATAGGGTTGTCGAAGAGGGCTGGCCATAAGTACCCAGAAAAGTAAATCGTGGCCGAATCACAACAGAAATGTAAATTATGGCCGAACCACAATAGAAAAGTAAATTGTGGCCGAACCACAATAGAAAAGTAAATTTCACCAAGGTTTCCAACTATCCTAATAATCAGCCAAACATACTTCTAACAACCACAGCGATCCATGACCAATTCTTTCCCCCAATGATAACCCAACACCTAAACCCCTATTGGGAAGGGTCATAGTATGAGGGAATGTCAAATCCTAACCACATGCTCCTATATCAGATAGTATGACTGCATAGTACTTCTGTGTCCCATTCCACGGTGTACCAATGCATTCGTTTTCAAGCCGACTATGGCATCTAATCCAATAATTCATCACATGCCCAACTAATCATCGTCATAATCAAACAATCGATAAATCCATGCTCATGATTCAAAACAAATAATGAGTATTTGGAAATTTAAAGATACAACATATTCATTCCTAAATGCACCCAGCAGTAGTCAAGCATATGCATGAGAATGGCATTCAAAATGTTAAGATGATATATATGAAATGAAGATGATGCCATAAACACTCCAAAATAAAATCAACATCCTCTCCCCACTTACTTATTCTTGTATGAAAATATGCTCATGCAGTACGGGTAAGATCTGACGAGCACAGATGAGAGTCTTGTAACCTAACACAAATAAGAAACTTAGAATATTTCCATTTTGGAATCATAAAATGATGCAAGACATGGCCATGATGCGTTTAATAACGCATAGGTGGTTGTCGATGAATTCGAGTTTGAATGGAGCTCATTGGACCACAGGTAGGTCCTACAGGTGGGTAGGAGGACCCATTTGTGCAAGTTTCCTAGGTAGACAGCACTCATACACACACTGGTGGGTGCTACTGGTGGGTCTGGGTACTCATTGGTCCTAGCCACCAATAGGAACCAGGGGCAAACCCAAAACCGGTGGGTGCTACCGATGGGTGCAGGTACCCATCGGTCCTAACCACTGATAAGACCCCAAAGCCCAGCCAAGACCGGTGGGTTAACTAGTAAGTGCCTATACCCATTGGTCTTACCGGCTTGTAGGCTCTGAAGCCTAGGTAAGACTGGGGGGTCACACTAGTGGGTCAGGGTACCCGCCGGTGCTACCCACCAATGTTCAGCGGGTTCTACTGTGCTTCTTCTCTTCTTCATCCCACCTCTTGGGAATCTAAGGGGTTTGTTTCCAACACATGTCCCATAAATTTTAGGCTTCATCCACCTGACATAGCGTAGATCTAAGTTTAAATCAAAGTTTCGGGAACAAAATCATACCTTAGCTCAAGAAATCCCAAAAACTTAGGATCCTTTTTCCCAATTCAAAATGTCACCAAAATGCTTTCAAATCTCGGATTCCCTTCCTTTATACCTTCAACGAAATCACATAAGATTTCCATTGACTCTTTGATTTGACCACACATAAGAGGGTTTCATCATATTCCAACGGTTTATGGCAGTACCTACCTTAATATGTAGATCTCAAGACTCTGATCACTATTCCTGCGACGAAAAGGCAAGATACTGCTTTAAAAATCAAGGGGGAACACTTCCTTCACTTCCTTCCCTTCACTTCCATCTTTTCTCCCTCTTCTTTACTCCTCTCCACCAAACTCTTTCTAAAATAATAAATGGGAGAGAGAGAGGAGTAAATGCTATTTATACCTTGGGTTATAAATATCTACTAAGGTGTGTCTGGTTTTGTCAAGTCCGGAATGCATTAAATCGTGATACCGGGCAAAGTAGCCACCATTATCGGGCACACATGACTTCATTACGATGGGGAACCCGAAACACGTGTGCTCACCCAAGTTCGGCTTGCTGGGGCCCACGTTTCCCTACAGGTGAGTCACACTGGGGGGTCACACCCACCTGTGACCGGCCAGTTGGCCAAAACATGGCCAACCTTGCTAAATTTTGTTAGGAAATGGGTTCTTAATGTGTATCATGGCTTCGACGTGCGAACCACATTGGCACCGGCTTGATCTTGTCTGACCATCCCGTATTTGATGTCACCCTTGTTGTAATATACCATAGGGTACCTACATCAATCCTTGTCGGTTCGGACCCTGTATGAACAAACCGAACCAACAAGTCAATAAATCGGGTTTTAGGAGCAGTGCTCTACAAGATGGATATAAATTAGAAGGGTATTCTACTTGGTTCCCAAGCATGCAGCCACCCAGTATTGGGAAATTTGGACTGCATGCAAGGAAACTTGGTTGAATACTATTATAGAGACTAAATTAATATGTAATTCAAGATGTACCTGTAAACTTAAGGTAAGAAAATACTCTCAAATGGCATTACAATAGGTAATTTTCAGATTAGGGATAGTTTCAACCGAATTCCCAAGCATGCAGCCACCCAAAGAGGGAATCTTGTACTGCATGCATACGAATTGGGTTGAATTCTACTGAAGGGCTAAATTAGTGAATAATGTTTGATGTACATGTAAATTTGAGTGATGTAAAGACCTGTAGCACATCCCTACAGCCACCCATAAATTGAGTTGGAGCTCGGAAAATTAGGGAATAGGTTCCAAGGGCTGAAATTTCCATTCCAGGGAAGAAAATTGTGAAATACAATAGGGCAGAAATTATTAATGTAATTGGTGGTTTCGAGGACTGTAAAATGACCCTAGGGATAATGAGAGACCTTTCCCATGTTACCATGGACAATACCCATCGGCCATGAGTAGCCCAAGCCAAAGAAATCAGCAGAACAGCTTATGGAATTGTAAAAATTTTCTGTAGAAATAACCCACCAGTTGGGGCAAGCAGCCAGCCAATTGACACCCACCGGTTGGGGTGTTTTAAGCCCAATCAGCCCCTGTTTTGGCTGAACTGTGCCCCACCCCTTGTGGGTTATGTTCCCTACTTGACCTAAATTTAACCCTATGGATAGGGGTAATTCGGGGGCTTTTCCGAGACTTTAAGTTAGGTTAGTACATGGGATTTCAAGAGTTGTTGTGGGTTCAGTAGTGAACATGTAGTTAGTCACATAAGGTATTATAAATGTTTAATAATATCATACACCATCAGCTAGGAACTTAAACAATCGGGCGAGGATACGAAGTTGATTCCGGGGGATCCTATCGCACTTTGTGATTGGGCTTTGAGGTGAGTGGGTGTTTGACCTTATTTTACAGAGTGTTTTTGCATTATTTTATATTTTTTTTATGAATCATGTGTATGTGATTACGATATGATGGATTTGTTTATCTTTTTCTATTTTTATCTGCTTACCTATGAATATGTATTGATGAGGCTGTGGAATGGTTTCTGGACTATGGAAGTAAGTGAGGTAAGTTATTGTGGTTATGTGATTGTGAGCTATGAATATGGTTCTGTGGATGAGGTCCACAGTTATAACTGTGGTATTGACGGTCTAGGGCATGGTGTGGCTGAGGTGCATTTCGATACCATAGGTCTAGAGGTCAGAGGATGTGTGTATGAATGGTGCGTGATGTATGGTGATGGTATACACACTCTTGTAGATTGCATCTGGTTAGGATTCACAGTCCCTAGTACTAAACCCATTGCTAGTCGGGGTTACTTACTGGCTAATCCTAAGGGATGGTATGTTATTGAGAGTACCATATCCACATTGTGACGTACTATACTCAGTGGTGAATGCAGGATGGGTGACCGATGGGTTTTTGAGGACCATGGCTGCCCCACCGAATGGATGATCGAGGGGATTTTTAGGACTATGATTGTTCTATAGTTTGGGTGACCGATGGGTTTTTGAGGACCATGGCTGCCCCACCGAATGGATGATCGAGGGGATTTTTAGGACTATGATTGTTCTACAGTTTGGGTGACCGATGGGTTTTTCAAGACCGTGGCTATAGGGTGGGGT
The DNA here is from genome assembly GCF_013358625.1 of Macadamia integrifolia. Classification (NCBI taxonomy): domain Eukaryota; kingdom Viridiplantae; phylum Streptophyta; class Magnoliopsida; order Proteales; family Proteaceae; genus Macadamia; species Macadamia integrifolia. The sequence continues at coordinate 18,511,524 of NC_056566.1, forward strand.
TACTCATTAGGGGTTTGCGGGGTGACTAATGAGTTTTTCAGGACCTATAGGCTCCTAACTTATAACTAGCTTGTATTGCTGGGTGACCGATGGGATTTTCGGGACCAGGGATACCACCTATGTTGCAGTAACACTGAGACCGTATCTTGGACTTAGTAATTGTTTGCTAGGTATTGTGTGCTAAAACTAGATCATGAGCATCATCTAATTTGTTTAAGCATGCATTGCATCATTTGTTTATGTGTGCTTGCATGTACACCCCTTACTGGGCTTGTGAAGCTCACCTCTCATTGATTACTCTTTTTAGATGGTGGAACCAGTGCTGAGGCATGATTAGACTATGGCAACAGTTATGAGGCTTGTGTCTAACGAGACATCGAGTTGTTGAGGGATTTTACTTCTGTCATTTATGAATTACTAGATCTATGATCCTGGAAGGTTAGGCTGACTGTATGTGGGTGTCCAATGCCACATACCTTGGCCAATTTGAGGCAGGGTGTGACAGAATGGTATTAGAGTGTGATGCTCTGTCTTAATTCACAAGTGCACCGGAGCTTAGGATTTACTAGTGATGATTAGGATTAAATTTAAAAATCTGAAGATAAGTGCATAAAATTTATTACGCACCATAGAAGACTAGCCTAGGTGCAAAAGCCATTCACTCATAATAATTCAAAGAGCATAACTCTTATAGATAGTTGGACAAATAAAATGTAGCAAGATAAGAACAATTGGAATTAAATAAGTATAACTATAATACAAGTTAGGGTTTGAGAATTAGGTTGATATAGATTGGTGTCATCTGCTAGGGGATTAAGATGATGACTCCCATCTACTATGAATTTCCTACTACTACTATGTATGAGTTTAAAGCATGTAGTGTCATCATATGATATGCATAAATCAGTTGGGAGATTAATCAGTCTATTCATTTCATAGGAAATTTCCCAAATGCCGATGTGTACCCATCCCCAAGATGACCCACAACTGTGGAGGCACAATCGCACCAGGAGGGCAAATCCTAACCCTTTGCATGAATTTGAACATGAGGGTGAAGATGAGATAATAGATGCATAACATGTGCCACATCCCATACCACCTATGATGACAAATCAGGGTGTTATTTCCATGGTCAGTAATGTGATGCAAGAATTCTAACAACAATATAGGGACATGATGACTGATATAGTCACAGCTATCCGTGTCAGGGAGTCAGCTGTGGTACAACCCCCTATTGTGCAGTCTACACCACCTACTCCTACTCCTATACCACCTATTGCACTAGGAGTTCCAACTACTGCACAACCAGCCAATGGTCAGTCATCTTAGCTAGTACTAGTGACATCACCTGGGAAGCATACATCAGACACACAGCCGATTGCACAAGTGTGGATAGATAACTCTAAGTTAATGGAGAAATTTCAGAAGTTTTGGCCCCCTTATTTCAGTGGAGTGACCCAAGACCCATTGGCACCAGGTTAATGGATAGAAGGTGTCGAGAAAGCTTTTATTTTGTTGGGGTGCATAGATGAGCAAAAGATGTTATGTGCCAGTTATCAACTATAGGATGAAGCAATCCTTGGTGGAAGGCCACAAGACCTATATTTATGGCCACTGATCCCAATGCCACTTGGGATCAGTTTGTGGAGACATTCTATGGGAATTATTTCCCTGAAAGTGTCAAATACCAGAAGGAGGAAAAATTCATGGCTTTGACACAAGGGCCAAAATCTGTCCTCGAGTATCAACAACAGTTTGAAGCTTTGCATTACTTTGTACCATATCACATGAAGACTAACAGAGCTAATTCCAAGAAATTTGAGAAGGGTTTGAGGGCTAGTATTGGAACACTACTGATTGCACATCACCTTCAGAAATATGCAAAAGTGGTTCAAGCAACCAAGTTTGTAGAAGAGAAGCAAAGAGAGAATTACCGTGCCCAGGCAGCAAGGAGAGCAGACACATTATCTAGTGGCAGAGGTTTCACTAGAACTGTTGAAGTACCCTACACTACTCTAGTTGCACCATAAATTAGTAGACCAGAAGTTGGCCAAGCATCACAACAACCTAGGCCAGCAGCACCAGTACCTCAACAAGTGGGTCTACAGAAGAAGCGGCGTTTTGCATGTAAACAACCTAGACATAAGGTTAGATCCTATTTACAGATGAAGCAATGTTATATATGTAATCAATTTGGGCATATAGATAGATTGTGTCCACAAAATAAGTTAGCAGAATCATGTGTGGAACTCTCAACATCAATAGCTAGTCGGCCAGTCCAAATACAACAAGGCATTAGAATGCAAGAAGAGGCATTCATAAATGACAGGGAAAGAGGCCAAGACTACATCTGAGGTAGTCATAGGTATGTTGTTGTGATGGATGGAATTTTCATATGCATTGCTAAATAACCAATGCATCCCATTTATTTGACATTCTCAATTGCATTATTGAATTCTGGTGCTTCATATTTACTTGTACTTTCACTGCATAAGTTAGAGAGTCTGGCACGCAAGTTGATAGTTGGTATCCTACTTGTGGGGATACGAGTTACCATGTTTCATCCATATACTTAGATGAGGCTTAATACCTCATATAGAGTGGTTACCCGCCTACAAAGCTCATATGTAATGTGCAGACTTACTACCCAAGAAAGTAAGGAGAAGAAGGCTAAAAAGATGGTGATGATGGCACCTTATATGAAGGAAATGTTAGGCAAGGGTAACGAAGCATATCTAGACTTTGCAATAGCCTAAACATGAAAGCTACCCCATGTGTGTGTAAAATTTCAGGAAAAGAATAGAGGGGTGTTAGTATCAGGGTAAATAATATCATATAATGATTCCAGACATGACCCTTTGCTTCACCTACTATCCTTGACTCATGAAAAAGGGCAAGTATGAGTTCATCTGCAGTTACCGTTGATCAGGAGTGGTAATCACAGCGACCTCGGTTGTATGTACCAAAAAGGCAAATGAAGTGGTATGAGTGCTCTCCTTGTAAAGAAGTGAGAATGATATCGGAAGTTGATACCTAAAATGTTATGCCACCCAATAAATTCGGCATTACTAGGATCGGAACGACAAGGTCAGTATTGGAAACGTGGAATAGTGAGAATGATAACAAATCCAAGTGAGTAGACCTGGGATCAAGTTGTATGGGTTATTTAAGATTAAAGAAAACAATTTATGAGGTAAGAATGTGAGGAAACATTATGGACCATTGAGGATCAAGATTATAAGATCATTTTATATATGTCTGAGTATGTGAAGAAAGCATATGAAAGTTAAAGCATGTTATCTGGAATTGTGAAGATTTAAAATTTTAAATTAGGCTGAATTGTGGATAATTGGACATTGGTGAAATAATGAGAATAATTAGTATGCTTGAATGTAGTTAGAGGTCAAGCAATGTGAATAAAGGTATGAAAGTTTGATTTCATAAGAGAAATAAATAGTACACTAAGTATATGTATATGTATGGTGAAGTGAAGTCAGAAGCCCGAATATTGTGAAGCCAAGTAAATGATGGGATATTATCTTGGGTATTTGATGGAAACTATAAAATAAAAAGAAAAAGAGGGATCTATTATAATATGATTAATAGTTTGAGTTAGAAGAAATGATATGGAAATGGAATTCACATGTATGGTTCTCATAGAGTGGAGAGTGAAATTGTGGATCAACTAATACAGAATTAATGTGGAATTCTAGGACTCTGTATATCTTTCTAGAGATTACATCTGAATACCCTAGTAAAGATACATGGGTAAGATAGAAATAATATTTGAATGTGCGAAGATATAACAGGGTTGATATTGGAAAGTGATAAGTAGAGAGATATGTTGATTTCTCAATTCTTAGGGAATAAGGTCATTAATAGATAAAGGACCAATATGGCCAATCAATGTGTTAATGTGTGTTACTGAAGTCAGCCAGTACTACTAAGGCATATGGCCATTTTAGTAACACTAAGTGGGAATTTGATTATGCAACTCAGAGGATAAGGGTGATGTTGAAGTAAATGGGATTGATCCTTGATGATGAGCAACACTGCAAATTTTGAGGATGAAATTTTGTGAGGGGGGAAATTGTAACACCCTAAACTGGAAGTAGCTGAGCTCAGTGTCAAGACCTAGCTGGCATAGGAGATAGGCTGCCTAGTTGGGGTGGATTTACTTGTACAAAAGAAGAGAGGGAAGTTTGGCAATACTCTCATTAGGAAGAGGTGTAAAATGGCCAAAATAGGAGTGGGACCAGTCCTATCACATCCCACACCCCGTTATGGGAATACCAGCGGTGTGAGTAAGATGCTTACCCATATTATGCCTCTACCAAGATCTTTGATAGCAGTACCTTAACGTTCATAACCACACAACATGAACCACAAGAACAATTGAGCGAAATCAGAGTATATAATAAATCAGAATATAAATGAAGTGGGGAACATCTAATTTAATATATATCGATAACTAAGCTATTCAATTTCATATCCATGACTTACATATCATAAACCAAATAAGAATACCATTAAACCATTCAGTATCAAAATAACAAAAAGACACCAAGCCTCTCAAGGTGTCGAATAAGCACAGGTGTCACAGGCACAGTCCTAGTCATGCTTTTCAGCCTCTGGCATCCACCAGTCACTGACTCCTTACTCGGGTGTAGAGGAAGTAGAGTCACATCCTAGTGGTACTACGGTACCTGCATCATCATCTAAAAAGCAATATATATGAGGGGTGAGCTCCAACTATCTCAGTGAGGGGTGGGGTCCTTGCACACCTAATACACACATATACAAATATAATCCATGATGACATGAGCATAGAAAGTAAATATATATTCCATGATGTGAATGATGCAATTCATTTGATTATTAATCCACGTAGTATACAACTATATTTGGTAAATGCTATTACGACACTTTAGGATGTATCCTTGGTCCTAGAACTTGCACATCGGCCACCTAGTGATACAAAGCCTAGTTGTAATTAGGAACCTACTGGTCCCAGAATGTGACCATTGCTCACCCAACAAACCCATGATAACCCCCTCCTGGAAATCACAACATCGGAATCACCATCGGCCATGCCAAATTATTTCCTACCTCTAACAACAATTACATCATACTGCGAGAGTGGCATTCCGAAAATATTCATCGAACATATCACTATTGGGTTATCCAAAAATTTACCCCTGTTGGAAAGGGGACGTAGCATAGGGATTGTCACCTAACCACAAATATTCTACATGCCTTGCATAATGATACAATTAGTATGGAATACGATATTAGAATCACCCATCGGTCACATCGCATCCATTTCCAAGCCTAGCTAGCATACAAATAGTTGAGTATAGACTACATGATATTGGAATTACCATTGACCACAAAGCGTATCCATTTCCAAGTATAATCCCGGAGTGCATGATACCAGAATTATCATCGGCCAAAAGTGCAATCCACGACTATATCTAAATCTAATGCACATACTCAATGTATGAATGCAACATCCACACGGTGATCACAGTACCAGAACCACCCCGGCCAGACCGGATCCCGTCTCACAATCCACATCTCGATATAATCACATAACCAATTTCCACATTTTATAAACATAATGATTCATCATAAATAACATGTTCACAAATATCAATATAATCATGTTAACAATTAAATAATCATTTAATATTTCTAACACATGTGAGCAATTTCTAATATCAAACATGCCACAAAATAAAGTCAACCATCCCTCACCTTGGTTGTACTTGGTTGGTTCGGGTTCCAAGTGTATCAACCAGTGTTCATTGACTTCTGATTTTTTTGTATATGCTTGTCTCTATCCTATGTACAAGGCTAATCAGGTGTTAATGGGTGTCGAAAACATCAGAGGGGACCCACATGGGTTACCCCCAAAGGACACAAGTTCTGTCAAATTTGGGTTATGATAGCAAGGTCACTGGAAATATGCCACCGAAATTTTGGAAAATCCACTAAAAATATCAATGGTGTTTTTGGTGGCCCTTCACAGAAAATAAGCCACCGGATCCTACAAAGGCTATTTCCGGTGGAATCACAACAACAGCCCGCCTCATTTGCTGGTTTTCCTGCTTGGGCACAATTGGGGATATTTTTTTCGTGGAGTTTGTAGGGGATCTCCCTACCTCCATTTTAAGCCAACGAAGTTCCAATTTCATCGATCTATTTGAGAGATACAGCAACCAAATGGTTGAAACCAAAGCTACTCATTTGGTCACAAGTGTTGTCAGAGCTCACCCGGCTTGGTTTGAGCTCAGCAATCACATAGGAGAGTGAAATACACACTCACCAAACTTCCAGGAGGTGCCGGGTTGAGGTTTGCCCCTCCAACCTGGTGATTCACTCCCATATTCAACTACACTTGCTCAAAATGAAGAAAGAGAGTGGTAGGGGAAGTAACACCTACCTCCGGTAAGATTTCGGCAATGGGACGCAAACCCAGGAGCTAGGTTAAGCTCCTCCCTTCTCCTCCTTCCTTCTCTTCCTTTCCCTCCTCTTTTCTCTCCCTCCCATATTTTGGACAAGGTGGGAAGTGAGAAATGAACTCACTTCCCCTTTTATAGTAAATGAAATGCTTAGGGCCTGTTTAGTTGGTCCTTGTCTAGTCCAAGTAGGTTAATCTATCATTCAGGAGACGTGGGCCCACCTGCTTAGACTCATAAGGTGTACATGTCATGAGGAAGGGTGTGGGAGAGTATGTGAGGTCACATGGGAGTGGCCACGATGCAGGTGGTGGGGCCCACGGGCATCGGAACCCAACCAGCATCCTATTAGGTCACTGGATTCAGGGTCACCAGATTCAGCCCAGGTATTTTCAGTGGTCAAGGCAGTGTTGTGCCTTGACTTCCTATTGTCCCCTTATAGACACCTAATTTTTTCACCCTCCTCCAGCTATGATGAAATGTGGATCGTGGATGCGACTTTTAGCTTTTGATCAATAGAGATGATGATGAAAACACTCCTAGACCTGAAACCCTAGAAACCCTCACGCAGGAGAGAAGGGGGTCCAATTTTAACTTTTTATATACAAAATAATCTAGTCAAGATGATCGCATGGATGGATAGTGTTTGAGAATACAATTTCGACGATATATAGCTCGCCAAAATTGGACCAACGGATCTCCCGTAATCATCACCGAAAAAACCTATAATCGCGCACGCTGGCCAGTAGTCCAGCCAGCACGTGTGCCTGCTACCCATGCTGCAGTGCATGCACTACCCAACCCATCCATACACTACCTAGCCCAGCCATGCACTACCTAGCCCAGCAACCAGCGGCCCATGCCCCCGCGGTCAATTTCCCGCTCTGCCGCACCATTGCCGTTGCCCCCACGGGCACATGCTTGTGCCCGTGCACTATTTCCTGCATGCTGGCCACTAGGCCATCCCACACACATGTGTGTGTTGGCTACTGCCCAGCATGCCTACCTGTTGCCCATGTTTGTGCCCCCTTTGCCATTACTGCCCATGTCATGGTGCCGCGCTACGTGCCGCACACCCATATGCCACTACCCGTGTGCTACACGTTGCACACCCACATGCCACAACTCGTGCACCATGTGCCGCACACCCATGACGTCGCCCACATTGCATACTCTCCTACACTGACCATGCCTTGTGCACTTTGGCCTAGTCCCATGCGCCACTGTCCATGGCCGGGATTGGTGTTCCCCTGACCCGGTGGGTGAAGAAATTCCCTTTTCACCCACTTAAGACCAAGAAGCCCCTTTTTTGCTTGTGATTCTCTCTCCCAAAAAACCCTTTTTTACCTATTGGACAAAAGCCCTCCCCACCCATTTTGGTCCTCTTTTACCCAATGTATAAAAGCCCTATCCCCCCACTTTTGGCAAGAACCCTTCTTTCGACCATTGGATAAAGATGTTTCCTCTTTCCCATTGGCCACAAAAACCTATAAATACCCCCTCCTTTGGATTTCACACACTTCGTCAATATCCGAAATCTTGTTCAGATCTTCGAAGTGTTCTTCGGGACTTTGAAGATCTTCAATCCAAGTTCTTAGTCTGATCTAGTTTTTTGCCAAAAGTAGTATGTTCTTCAACCTTCTCCTTTGAGTGTTCTTGAGTTTTATCCAAAGTAGAAACCCCCCTTGGAGGTTCTTCGGGTCTACAGAGACATCTTTATCAAGATCCAAAACTCTTTTCGGATCTTCAAAGTGTTCTTCAGGGCTTTAGAGCTCTTCAATCCATTTTTAGGTCAATCCGTTTATTTCCAAAAATAGCAATTCCTAGTGGAAGCCATGTCCGAGTGCCCCTAGAATCTTTCTAGAAATAGCCCTTCCCAGTGGAAGATCTGTCGAAGTGCCACCTCAGCCTAGCCCTCCCCTAGCCTATCCCCAGCTATGGGTAATAAGGGGCTACTAATAACTTAAGAGGGGCGGTTTAGTGAGAATAGTGGCTTTGTTATTATTTCTTCTAATCAACAACCAAGGCTTGCCTTTCTCCAATGGATTCAAATCATTGGATGGGTATCATTTACTCGAATAAGAGCATTGCCTAACCTAATAGGTAACAAGCTTTGCCGGAGTGCCACCTCAACCTAAGCCCAGAAATAGCCTTCCCTAGCCGAAGCTCTATCTGAATCCAAATCCAAAAATAGCATTCCCTAGCCAAGGCTCTATCTGAATCCAAATCCAAAAGTATCTGTTCCTAACCGGAACCCTATTCGAATACCATCACAAGTAGCATCTCTCAAGAAAGGAAGTTGGAGGTTAAGACCATCTCTCCTTGAGCCAGGAGAACATGAAAGATAGTCTGAACCGGTACTAATCAGGGGCCCACCCCTCTTGACTCGAAATAGGGGTCAAATTCAGTTATAATCTGTAACACCCCAATTCTCACCTCTTTACATTGACTGTGAACAGGCAAGAGTAAAAAATTGGAGAGGCCAACACTAGCTTCGTTTGCAGCAGTGGAATGCCAGGAAGGGAAGAATGACCCAACATGTACTTGTGCTTTCTGCCAACGGTGTTGGAGGGATCAGTAAGAAAAGTGGGCCAAGAGGTAAATTAATAACCTTGATAAGGTTGGATAATAGAATGACCTCGGTGATGCCAAAATGACTAAATAATAAGACCCGAACAAGTTTGGATACATGTTCTTTACAACATGTCAGTATAATTGCTACGATTCCAGCAAGGTTCATGTTCATGGGCATTTTAGTCATTTTCTTTAACAATATCTAAAGATGATTTCTTCTAAAAAATAATAGATCATTGAGTTGAGAATCCAACCCATCTTGAATGATCCCAATTCAAGGTTGGACAAGAAAGATATGATCATATTCGTGTAGACTGTCTGAATAGGTCAATAAACGGTAACTATCGGTTTAAACCGGCAACTATCGGTTTAGTTCTATTTTATAGAATTTGGCAGGTCTTTTGATGGTAGAGTGCAATTGGTAACTACCGGATTTATCCAGAAATTCAATCGGCTAGCCCAATCAATTCCGGATGAACAAGACATAGCAGACAGAGAGCAAGCGTCAACTGTCGTTTCGGTAAAAAGGGTGAAAAAATAGATATAAAATGTTTATTTTAATATTATAAAAGGAGGGGCTATATAAAGGCCATCACCTCCTCTCTAACCTTTATTTCTCACATTCTATTCACCCTGTAGTAAGAGGAAGAAAGGAGAATGAAGAAGAAGAAGAAGAAGAAGAAGAAGAAGAAGAAGAAGAAGAAGAAGAAGAAGAAGAAGAAGAAGAAGAAGAAGAGAGGAGAAGAAGAGAAGGGAAGAGAGAAATTGCGGTAGAGATCGATTTGCTTGGGAGATTGCTAGAGGATTTAGCAAAGAGGTAAGAAATCTTACCTAGATTAACTTCTAATAAGAGGTACTTTTGAAATAAAAGGGGGTTTAAACTGATTTGGACTATAATTTGTGAAAAGAGAGGAAATTTAGAAATTTCAATAACCACTCAACTACATAGAGTTTAATTTCTCTAAAATTGGTGGATTAAATTGAAAATGAATGTAATAATTTAGTCAATTGATGTGTACACCATGACCGATTCCTACAGAGAGTGAGGAATCTCACTGACTCTCCTCAATTAGGAAAAATCCCATGGGGATGAAGAGAAAATCCATTCAATTTTACTCTTCTAAGGTCTAAAATTTACATGCAAGTTAATTGAAGCCTAATTCTCCACATGCAAGGTGAAAATTCATTTTCATTTCACTGTTTGAGGTCCAAGATTCACCTACAAGGTGGGAATTGATGGTAGATCACATGCATGGTAAGATTAATGATGGATTTCAAACATGCAACCTCAAATTAAGGGTTTATCATGAAAATTGATTTTATTTTTACTATTGTAGATGGAATTATATATATATGTGAAATGAAATCTGATATGGGATCTTCATTATTGAAGGCCGATTTGGAGCTGGGAGACCGGGTTCCTTACTTAAAGCTCTAGAACAGATAATTAATTTGAAATTGGAAAGAAATCCCATCTCAATTTCACTAATTTGAGGGTATAGAGACAAATGCAAGAGATATTGAGTATGAATTCCATGCATGCTTATGGAATTGAGAATTTATCATCAATTTTGAAGTTAAAATATTGATATCAACTCTAGGTTCATAAATTTATATAAGAAATTGGGTCAAATTGGGGGAAATCTGAAATTTCTACTAAATCCCATGTAAGACCCTAAGGATTTAAAATGAAATTTGTTAAATTGAACTTGAAAAGGAATTGTGGAGCATATAAGGGAGGTTATAGATTATCTTATTTGGGAGATATTAGGTAGCACTGTTAGGGGCAGATAAAAATTTACCTGATTTTAATACATGTGCATAACTGTTGATTTTTAAGAATCCCAAATAGCCGTGAGAGAGATTCCTTGGCACCAGGAGAAATTGTGGGCCCTGATATTCACTGTGAGTGGGTTCCCTTCTCAACCCCCATTCTTTTGGTGTGTTTATTAATGTTGAGCATGCATTACTTATTGTATTTGTGCATTTACATTGCATTACTTATTGTATTTGTGCATTTACATTGCATTACTTGTTGTATTTGTGCAAGTGCATTCATTTTCATCATTTGCATCTACTTGTAAATTTGTGGTATGATGGCTATAATGGTGGTGGAAATGTGGAAGGAAAGGTAAGTGAGATGGGTCACGTGCAAGAGCCCATGTGTGCATATATGGTTTGGATGATTTGTTGTGCACCATATAGAATTTTGGGCTAGGTATCATAACCCCAAGTGCTACACCCATTGTCCATTGGGGGCTGGGTACGGACTAATCCCAATAAAAGTGACTACTTGACCAGCAATGCACTGTGAGTAGTACAACGTACTGTACCAGTGGTGGATGTGATAGATGTGATGTGTGTGTGAGACTGGATACGACGTACTATATGCCTGTGGTTATTGATATGGGGTTACCTTTTAGGGGTAAGCCGGGGGACCGAGGCTTTGACCGGGACTGGCTGGCTCTTGCCTGCGGCTTAGCTTGTATTCCTAAGGCCCAACGTACAGGGTAGGGAATTCCACCTACGTCAGCAGCACTTATACCCATAGGAGATGAGACTTAGTAATGGACTAGAAAATCTGAATAGTTAAATAAATGGATTCATGAGCATCATTCTATTGTGTGGAGCATGCATTGCATATGGATGCGTGTGTTTGTTTCTATCCCACCCCTCATTGAGCATCACCATGTGCTCACCCCCCCCCATTTCATTGTTCCATAGATGAGGAGAGCAATCAGCTGCATGTTGATAATTCATAGAGCATAATGATGTGGTTATGGATCAATTGGCTTGTATTATGGATTTTGATGATTTCAGCCATGGGCATGACTCCGAATGTGATGATTGCATATGGTGGACAGCAGTATTGAGGACTGATGTATTTGATTATCCTTTTGTGTATATATGTAGATAGTGGTGAAAAATTAGTTTTTGTTGATATAGGTTGGAGGGTAAAACTACTATTAGAAGATATTTTGTGTAAATATTTGTTTTAGAATTGGATGAATGCATATATATAAGGATTACTAGATATGTTGTTGTGATTCATTGTATATATGGTATCAAGTATTGCATAGAATCACTGGGTGGATATCATCTATATTTGATTTTATATGATCCGTTTGCGAACTCTGATTATGATTTTAGCATTTATGGTTGTGGTGTTGTGGACTCTCCTAGAGTAGGATCCTGGTTAAACGGGCTGACTGGGTGCGGTGAGGTATCTAGTGCCGGTGCACCTGTGCCATATAAAGGCCAAGGTAGGGTGTGACAATTTGGTGGTATCAGAGCTAACTCTAGGACCAAGTTTGACAACCCATAGGATCTTAGGATCATCCAGTGCGATAGGAAGTAAAAAAATAAAAGCTTAATTGTTGTGAATGTTTTTGTGTGTGATAGAAACAAAATTAGGATGTGAATGTTTTCTTTTAACTAGAGAATTTTATATTTGACCAATGCTGCATTACTCATCCTTGTTGGAAATATTTGTGTTGAGCATTGGGAATTGGTACGTTACGATTTTCAGGATAATTCCCAATATGCCACCAAAACGGGCTCAACCTTAATAAGGATCAGGACATCGGAAAAAAGGTCGGCCTACTACTAGAGCTCACCCTTTGGTGTCTGTGAGTGAAGAAAGGGAAAGTGAGTCAGTATTAGGAACACAAGAATCAGTTCCTGTGCCTGCTCCTACAACAGTAGCAGCATCAGTACCACTTGCACCACCAGTACTTACAGCACAAGATGTGGCAGCTATAGTGACCAATGCGGTCCAAGGTATACAACAAGGGCTGCAACAAGAAATACAACAAAATATGCAGCAATAACAATAACAGCAGCAACAACAGACTAGGATGATTGAGGAAGTGGCCACAGCATTACGTGCCAAGGGAATACTAGTTCCACTTGCACAAGTAGCACCCTAGACTACAGGTGGGCAAGCAGCTCATGTGGTGCCAGTTGTAGGTATTCAAGCAGGACAACAAGGGTTAGAGAACCCACCAGTAGTACAAGTATGGACAGATACAAGCAAGTTGATGGAGAAATTCCAGAAATATAGGCCCCCATACTTCAGTGGTGTGAATTCTGACCCATTAGCACCATCAAAATGGGTGAAATGAGTTGAGAAGGCATTAGTGGTGTTAAATTGCAGTGATGAGAAAAAGATTATGTGTGCTACTTATCAGCTGCAGAATGAAGCCTATGCCTGGTGGAAGGCTACCAGACCCATACTGTTGGCCATGTATCCACATCCCACCTATGATCAGTTTGGGGAAGTGTTCTATAAGAACTATTTCCCTATCAGTGTGAGGGATGGGAAGGAGTCAGAATTCATGGCTTTGGTTCAAGGACCTAAGTCAGTGTTAGAGTACCAGCAGCAATTTGAGGATTTATACCATTTTACCCTGGAACATATGAAGAATGATAGTGCAAAGGCAAAGAATTTTGAGAAAGGTCTGAGATCTAGTATTTGGGCTATGCTCGTAGCACACCGGCTCCAGAACTATGTTGATGTGGTTTAGATTGCAATGTCCATTGAGGACAAGAAAAGGGAAGGCTACCAGATTCATACAGCAAGAAGGGCTAGGCCAGGTAACACAAGGAGACAGTTTGGAAGGTTTGGAAGGGGAGCTTCTTCTTCTACCCTAGTATCCAGACAGAGAGAGACTAGTGGAGCTTTTACCCAAACACAATCAGCATAGTCTCAGCCAGCAGTTTCTATAGTCCAGCCTATCTTTGTGAGATGTTATGTATGCCAACAGCCGGGGCATTATATAAAATTTTGTCCTCAGAGGAAACCAAGTGGGCAGAGTGTGGCTTCTTCTTCTTCTGCATCTACCAAGAGAAGTCACAGGCATCTGGGAAAGTTTTCGCACTGATAGCCAAGGAAGCCGAGGTTGCACCTGGAGTAGTGATAGGTATAGTGCTTGTCTCTAATATACCAACACATGTATTGTTTGATTCTGGTGCCTCTCATTCATTTGTGTCTTCTAACTTTGCTCTAAATCTGAGTGTGAAATCTAAAAAGTTAGCTCATCAGTTGATGATTAGTACACCTACAGGATTTATTGTTGACTTAGAAGATGTGTATGAACCCTGTATCATTCAGATATATGAGCGAAATATGATAGCCCACTTGATTTGCATAGATATGAAGGACTTTGATGTCATACTAGGAATGGATTGGCTGTCAGCATATCGAGCTTGTGTGCTCTATGCTAAGAATAAGATATTATTCAGATTAAGAAATGGAGATGAGTTTATATATTAGGGACACAGAAAGGAAAATAGGAAGATATTGATTTCTACTATTCAAGTATAGAAATTACTAAATGAAGGATGTGAAGCATATTTGGCATATGTCCAAGATACTATCAAGAAGACTGCTACATTGGAAGAACTGGAAGTAGTCAAAAAATTTCTAGATGTATTTCCAAAGGATCTGAGTAGTGTACCCCTAGATAGGGAAACTAAATTTTGTATTGATTTAATACCTAAGGTAGCACCAGTGTCAAGGGCACCTTATAGAATGGTTCTTATTGAATTGAAGGGGTTAAAGGAACAGTTGTAAGATTTGTTGAAGAAGGGTTTTATTAGACCCAATGTGTCACCTTGGGGAGGTCCAGTCTTGTTTGTGAAGAAGAAAGACGGGAGTTTACGGATGTGTATTAACTACCGGGAGTTGAACAAGTTGACAATTAAGAACCGGTATCCGCTTCCCCGTATAGATGATTTGTTTGATCAATTGCAAGGAGCTAGTACATTCTCTAAAATTGATTTGAGGTTAGGGTATCACTAGTTGAAGATCAAGGAGAGTGATATCCAGAAGATAGCCTTCAGCATAAGGTATGGCCACTATGAATTTATGGTGATGCTATTTGGACTGACCAATGCACCAGCCACTTTTATGGGACTGATGAATAGAGTATTTCATGATATACTGGATCAATATGTGATTGTCTTTATTGATGATATTTTAATATATTCCAAGAGTAGAGAGGATCATGCAATTCATTTGAGGTTAGTCTTACAGAGGTTAAGAGAGAAACAGTTGTATGCTAAGTTTAGCAAATGTGAATTCTGGCTATCACAAGTGAATTTTTTAGGACATGTTGTATCAGCTAGAGGTATTGAAGTTGATCCTGGAAAGGTGAAAGCAGTATTAGATTGGGAGTCTTCAAAGAATGTTAGTGAGATTCGGAGTTTTCTGGGTTTGGTAAGTTATTATAGAAGATTTATTGAGAATTTTGCTCGGATTTCTGCTCCTATAACCCGGTTGAATAGAAAAGGAGTTAAGTTTGAATGGACTAAAAAGTGTGAAGACAGTTTTTAGGAATTAAAGAACCGACTAGTAACAACTCCAGTCCTTGTTATTCCAGATGGTACATCAGGTTTGGTAGTATACAGTGATGCATCCAAACAAATTTTGGGATCTGTATTGATGCAGAATGGTAGGATAATTGCTTATGCTTCAAGACAATTGGGAGATTATGAGAAGAATTATCCTACTTATGACCTAGAGTTGGTGGCAATCATCTTTGCTTTAAAAATTTGGCGTCACTATTTGTATGGAGAGAAATGTGAAATATATAGTGACCATAAAAGCCTAAAGTATCTCTTTACTCAGAAAGAATTGAATATAAGGCAAAGAAGATGGCTAGAATTACTGAAAGACTATGACTGCACCATTCATTACCATCCAGGGAAAGCTAATGTGGTAGCGGACACTCTCAGTAGGAAACATAAGGTTACTACATTAGCAGCACTTACTGCTAACCCTATGTTGATTGAAGAGGCAAGAGAATTTAGTTTAGAGGTAATTATGGAAGTGGAGACACCTAAAGATACAACACTTGCCACTCTTACTATTAAACCATCTTTGTTTGAGCAGATCAAAGAATCCCAACCTAAAGATGATGTGTTGAGAAAAACCATGAATGCTATTAATGATGGAAGACAGAAGGATTTGAAGTTCACAGTGAAAGATGGAACTTTGTGGTTCAATGATAGATTGTGTGTTCCAAGGGAAGAGAAGCTGATAGAGTTGATTTTGAATGAAGCCCATAGCACACCTTACTCTGTACATCCTGGCAGTACTAAAATGTATAGAGATTTGAAGAAAACCTACTAGTGGCATGGTATAAAGACTGATGTAGCTGAACATGTGGCAAAGTGTATGAATTGTCAGCTGGTGAAGGCATTGAGACAGAGGCCACATGGGTTAGTGCAACCTCTTCCAGTACCTGAGTGGAAATGGGAGCATGTCACTATGGACTTTGTGATAGGATTACCTAGAACTAGGAAAGGAAATGACACGGTTTGGGTAGTTGTTGATAGACTCACTAAAGTGGCCCATTTCATACCAATAAACATATTTTACTCTATAGAGAAGTTAGCACAATTGTACATTGATAATATTGTAAGATGTCATGGTGTGCCTGTCAATATTGTTTCTGACCGCGATTCCTGTTTCACTTCTAAATTTTGGGAAAGCATACAAAAGGTAATGGGAACCAAATTAAAATTTACCACAGCCTTTCATCCCCAGACAAATGGACAAACAGAAAGAAGAATTCAGACCTTGGAAGATATGTTAAGGACATGTGCTATTGATATGAGCTATAGTTGGGATAAGCGTATACCATTAGTTGAATTTGCATATAGCAACAGCTATCAATCAACTATTGGTGTGGCAGCATTTGAAGCTCTGTATGGAAAGAAATGTAGAACTCCCTTGTATTGGGATGAAATGGGAGAAAGGAGAATTTTGGGACCTGAGTTGGTACAAGCTACCTGTGAGAACATAGAAATGATAAGGGAAAGAATCAAGATAGCTCAATCCAGGTAGAAGAGTTATGCAGACAACAAGAGGAAGCCTATAGAGTTTTTGGTGGGTGAAAAAGTATTTTTGAAGATTTCACCTATCAAAGGCATTAAGAGATTTGGAAAAAGAGGTAAACTAAGTCCAAGGTATATAGGACCCTTTAAGATCTTGAATCGGGTTGGCAAGACGGCCTATAGACTGGAATTACCTCCAGAACTGGACAGATTTCATAATGTCTTCCATGTATCTATGTCGAAGAAGTATATTCCAGATCCTTCACATGTATTGCCTGCTATAGAGCCTTTGGAGTTGGATGATGATTTAAGCTATGAAGAACTGCCTGAGGGAATCTATGATAGGATGGAATACCAACTCCGGAGTCAAACCATTCCATATGTAAAGATCAAGTGGAAGAATCATTCAAAGCAAGAAGCTTCTTGGGAGAGGGAAGATGAAGTGAACAAGAAGTACCCCAAACTATTTGGTTTACTAGGTAACCCTTGCAAATCTTGAGGACAAAATTTTTGTAAGGAGGGGGGAAATTGTAACACCCCAAATCTCACCTCTTTATATTAGCTATGAACAGGGAAGAGTAACAAATTGGAGAGGCCAACACTAGCTTAGTTGGCAGCAGTGGATTGCCAGGAAGGGAAGCATGACCCAACGTGTACCTGTGCCTACTGCCAACGGTGTTGGAGGGATCAGCAAGAAAAGTGGGCCAAGAGGCAAATTAATAACCTTAATAAGGTTGGAAAATAGAATAACCCTAGGTGATTCCAAAATGACTAAATAATAAGACCCGAACAAACTTGGATACATGTTGTTTACAACATGTCAGTATAATTGCTGTGATTCCAGCAAGGTTCATGTTCATAGGCATTTTCGTCATTTTATATGATAATATATAAAGATAATTTCTTCTACAAAATGATATATCATTGAGTTGTGAATCCAACGCAACTTGAATCATCTCAATCCGAGTTTGGATGAGAAAGATATGATCATTTTCGTATAAACTGTTTGAACAGGCCAAGAAACAAAGGTCAACCGACAACTACCGGTTCAGTTCTGTTTTGCAGAATTTGATAGGTCTTTTAATGGTAGAGTGCAACCGGAAACTACTGGATTTATCTGGAAATTCAACCGGCTAGCCGGATCAATTCCGGATGAACAAGACTTAGCCGACAGAGAGCAAGCAACAACTGCCGGTTTGAAACGGCAACTATCGGTTCAGTAAAAAGGGTGAAAAAATAGATATAAAATATATATTTTAATATTATAAAAGGAGGGACTATATAAAGGCCATCACCTCCTCTCTAACCTTTATTTCTCACATTCTATTCACCCTTTAGTAAGAGGAAGAAACGAGAACGAAGAAGAAGAAGAAGAAGAGAGGAGAAGAAGAAAAGGGAAGAGAGAGAATTGCGGTAGAGATCGATTTGCTTAGGAGATTACAAGAGGATTCAGCAAAAAGGTAAGAAATCTTACCTAGATTAACTTCTAATAAGAGGTATTTTGGAAATAAAAGGGGGTTTTAATTGATTTGGACTAGAATTTGTGAAAAGAGAGGAAGTCTAGAAATTTCAGTAACAACTCAACTGCATAGAGTTTAATTTCTCTAAAATTGGTAGATTAAATTGGAAAGGAATGTAATAATTTATTCAATTGATGTGTACACCATGACCAATTCCCACAGAGTGAGGATTCTCACTGACTCTCCTCAATTAGGAAAAATCTCATGTGGTTGAAGAGAAAATCCATTCAATTTTACTGTTCTAAGGTCTGAAATTTACATGCAAGTTAATTGAAGCCTAATTCTCCACATGCTAGGTAAAAATTCATTTTTATTTCACTGTTTGAGATCCAAGATTCACCTGCAAGGTGGGAATTGATGGTAGATCACATGCATGGTAAGATTAATGATGAATTTCAAACAAGCAACCTCAAATTGAGGGTTTATCATGAAAATTGGTTTTATTTTTACTATTGTAGATGGAATTATATATATGTGAAATGAAATCTGAGGTGGGATCTTCATTATTGAAGGCCGATTTGGAACTGGGAGACTGGGTTCCTTACTTGAAGCTTTGGAACAGAGAATTAATTAGAAATTGGAAAGAAATCCCATCTCAATTTCACTAATTTGAGGGTATAGAGACAAATGCAAGAGATATTGAGTATGAATTCCATGCATGCTTATGGAATTGAGAATTTATCATCAATTTTGAAGTTAAAATACTGATATCCACTCTAGGTTCATAAATTTATATAAGAAATTGGGTCAAATTGGGGGAAATCTGAAATTTCTACGGAATCCCATGTAAGACCCTAAGGATTTAAAATGAAATTTGTTAAATTGGAATTGAAGAGTAATTGTGGAGCATATAAGGGAGGTTATAGATGATCTTATTAGGGAGATATTAGGTAGCACTGTTAGGGGTAGATAAAGATTTACCTGATTTTAATACATATGTACAATTATTGATTTTTAGGAATCCCAGATAGCCGTGAGATAGATTCCTCGGGACCAGGAGAGATTGTGGGCCCTGATATTCACTGTGAGTGGGTGCCCTTCTCAACCCTCATTCTTTTGGTGTGTTTATTAATGTTGAGCCTGCATTACTTATTGTATTTGTGCATTTGCATTGCATTGCACTTGTTGTATTTGTGCAATTGCATTCACTTTCATCATTTGCATCTACTTGCATATTTGTGGTATGATGGATATGATGATGGTGGAAATGTGGAAGGAAAGGTAACTGAGATGGGTCACGTGCAGGTGCTCATGTGTGCATATATAGTTCGGATGATTTGTTGTGCACCATGTAGAATTTTGGGCTAGGTATCATAACCCCAAGTGCTACACCCCTTGTCCGTAGGGGATTTGGTATGGACTAATCCCAATAAAAATGACTGCCTGATCAGCAGTGCACTGTGAGTGGTACGACATACTGTACCAATGGTGGATGTGATAGATGTGATGTGTGTGTGAGACAGGATATGACATACTGTATGCCTGTGGTTTTTGATATGGGGTTACCTTTTAGGGGTTAACTGAGGGATTGAGGCTCTGACTAGGACTGGCTGGCTCCTGCCTACGGCGTAGCTTATATTCCTAAGGCCCAACGTACTGGGTAGGGAATTCCACCTATGTCGGTAGCACTTATACCCATAGCAGATGAGACTTAGTAATGGACTAGGAAATCAGAATAGTTAAATAAATGGATTCATGAGCATCATTCTATTCTGTGGAGCATGCATTGCATATGGATGGGTGTGTTTGTTTCTATCCCACCCCTCACTAAGCATCACCATGTGCTCACCCCCCATTTCTTTGTTCCATAGATGAGGAGAGCAATCAGCTGCATGTTGATAATTCAGACCACGATGACATGGTTATAGATCAGTTTGCTTGTATTCTGGATTTTGATGATTTCAGCCATGGGCATGACTGCGAATGTGATGATTGTGCATACGATGGACGGCAATATTAAGGACTGATGTATTTGATTATCCTTTTGTGTATATATGTGGATAAGTGTGAAAAATCAGTTTTTGTTGATACAGGTTGGAGGGTAAAACTACTGTTAGAAGATATTTTGTGTAAATATTTGTTTTAGAATGGGATGAATGTATATATATATGGATTACTGGATATGTTGTTGTGATTCATTGTATATATGGTATCAAGTATCACATAGAAGCACTCTATGGATATCATCTATATTTGATTTTATATGATCCATTTCTGAACTCTGATTATTGTTTTAGCATATATGGTTGTGGTGTTGTGGACTCTCCTGGAGTAGGATCCTGGTTAAAGGGGCTGACTGAGTGCGGTAAGGTATCAAGTTACCCATATAAAGGGCTAGGTAGGGTGTGACATAATCTCTCTCCTCATTTAAGCATAATGTAGATATCTAATAGACCTTGTTTTAATGTACATAGTAGCTTAAATTCAGTCAATGTATATATGTGTGATAACTTGGCCATACATGCAGAATAGTAATAATTATGGAAAATGTTCGTTCTTAAGCATCCAGTAGGAAAACCAGTTGAACCGGGTAAATTGGGTGCCTAACACCTTCCCAATTCTATAACCTGACACTTACCCTAAATCTCTGGACCAAACCAAATTTTGGCCCTTTTCTTAGGAATCGGGCCCACCCCCAGGTCCTAGGCCCATAACCCTAGGTGGCGACTCCAAACCCCATTTGTATGATCCCGATCCCCGTATTGGACTATCATCAAACCCCCATCTCAAATGATGAATTTTATACTCTTGCAAAATAGGCTTCCACATATCTCTGAGTGGCGATACGGTGGTGCGGGGCCCACAAGCAAAGCACACACGACACGAACCCCTCCCCTCACTTGAAAGAGAAAGAGAGAGGACAGAGGTCGGGATGCAAGTCCTTTCCCCCCCTCCAAAAGGGAAGAGAGACGTCTCATCATCTCCGGCTGCTACCCTCATTGTGGCGACTCCACTGGGGAAAAATGTCAAGCTTTCGATACTAGATGCTACCTTTAAATGCAAGAACATTTTCCACCACATTTGTTTGAAAATGTGTTTGGTTAACCCTATGTTTGTAATTATATTCACTAACTACATCATACATCGTGCTCGAAGTGAAATCATTTGGCAAGGGTACTGCCTGTCACACCCACTCTCGGGGAGGTCAATGCATGACATACTATGTACTCTGAGAGCAAATGATACCTGCTTCCTGTACAAGAATGGAAGGTATCATCAAACAGTGAGGATGTTGTAATTGTGTCAGCACCCTCGGGGAGGTCTGTGCACTTTATGACATTCTCAGATCAAATGCGTCATCAAACGGTGAGGATGTCCGTATTTGTGCCAGCACCCTTGAGGAGGTCCGTGCACTTTATGGCATTCTAAGATCGAATGATGGTTACCCTACATTATACTTTTGCACACAATCACTCACGGTTCCACCACCCCGTGGCCAGTTGCTTAACCTCATGTGTAGTCACGAGTAATGGGCAAGGAAGTCACCCCTTTGATCTCGTACCTACAGGTATATCAAAAGGATCACGTACCTTGTGTATATAGATCCTATCAAGGAAGCCTTGTCGGTCTTATTGCATCCACTGCATGCTCGCATCATGTATAAAATAGATGAAGAAGCTAGGAGCGCCACAAGCTAACTGTAGAACTTGTTTGTGGTCTTGAAAAGGAATGTTCCTATATTATATTTCCATCGTAAAGAATTGCTTTCCTAAATGGGTTTCGGATAAAAGGTGTCCCTCCTTCTTAAGGAAAAAGTCCAGATACGTGACTCAGGGGAAATCCCATCAGAGTCACGTCAAGTCCCTAGAAGCCCCGAGAAAATCAAGAGGAAGGACACCTAGTGGGAAAAAGAATAAGGAAAGCATGACTTTACTACATGGAATGTCTTATGGGAATATTCTCGACAAGCCACTTGTATGAATCTCCTGCTTATGACATTGGGTGGACCAAGGGCATTGAACCCTATCCACCCCTATCATTAAGCAGACTAACTTTGGATGGATCATTATTTTTTAATCTAGTGAATGTGTGAACAAGGGGTTGGAAATTCAAGAATCCTAAAATAAGCCACTTTTGGTTCAGGCACAATTCCACACCTCAAGTATTCTCCGCGGTCCCTTTGGACACGTTAGGATAATCCGTTGACTCGCCTAAGTCTAATGTCACCTCTATTGTCTCCTCGAGACTGTCTACCACCAAGTGATTACAGCTCAGTTAGTATGGATCCACATGACTCTGAATCACCGAAATAGGACTGGGTCCATCCCACAGAGACCTTGCAAATAGAAATGGCTGAAGTTAAGAGAGGGATAGCTCAGATATTGTATGCACTTCAAAATCCTCCAAGAACTAATCCCAGGAATGAGCCGGCACTGGCTACGGGAGATGTGGATCAGAATGGAGCTACAGGTTATCGTGGGAACTCTTCTCGGGTTGACTCAGGAGAACTAGAGCAAGTTAGGCCAACCGATCAAAGAGGATCTTCACCAACTTGCCCAAATAGTCAATGAGGGGTCTATTCCAGGGTCCCTCCTCCCAAGGTAGTGATTGAAGATGAGGAAGAGGAGTTTTCCGCACATGTCCGAATGGAGCCTCCAGAGATGGAGAAAGAAAAGACACTCAGAGAGCAGTTAGAGAAGTTGGAGAACATGATTCGAGCAGGAAAAAGCTCGAAAGGCCAAGCAGTGGATTCAAAGGAAATGAGTTTCTTCTCCTGGGTAAGAATTCTCAAAAAATTCAAGTGGCAGACTGATAGGTTTGATGGGTCAAGAGACCCCAAAGCTCACCTCAAAGTCTTCCTCAGCATCACCAAGTCATGGCAACTGGCAGATAACCAGATGGGGCAAGCCTTCATGCTAACCCTATTGGGACCAGCACTAAGGTGGCTCACACAGTTGGAGTCATCCCAAACTCAGAATTGGCCGATGGTGGTGAAAGCCTTCACCAAACAATACTCGTACAACACCGAAGTAGATGTGAAGCGACGAGAACTTGAGACTTTGAGGCAATAGCCTAGAGAAGGATTCACCGCCTTCTTGATGAGGTTTAGAGATAAGGCCGCCAAGATGGCAGATCGGCCTTTAGAAGCAGAGCAAGTGGAGATGTTGATAGAAACCAGTCAAAGCCCTATTATGATGTTCTTTACTATCAACATTTGCAAACTTTTGATGCCTTAATAGCCACCGGAACACATGTAGAGAATAGAATTTTGAGAGAGGCCAGTATCAAGGGTCCTCCTAAGATGCAAGCAAGAACACCTAAGTCGGAAAGGGAAAGGGTCCAAAAACTAATATGGTGAGTGCAGTTCAGCAGTCAGTCTCACCAACCGCTCCTTCACAACCCTTTATAATACAAGCAGATGCACCCACCCAAAAGGCCCCTCGCCTAAGAAGATAGTTTTCTAATTTGGGAATGCCCATAATAGCTGCATATGAGAAGTTAAAGAAGCAAGGATTGCTAGGGACAGTGGCTCCAAGAGTGATCAGCAACCCTCCTCTAGCTTGGTATATGGATCATGAATATTGTGCCTACCACACCCATAAGGGGTATAATACTGAAAGATGTTTGGGTTTACAGCATGCAATTCAGGACTTGGTAGACAATGGAACAATTGAGGTCAAGGTCAAGTAGCCTCCCAATGTCAACACCAATCTACTCCATGATTATATGAACAATCTGGATGAAGAAACTACAGAAAGTGATCCCACTCAACTCATTGTATCTAGAGTTTGGAAGAATCATATGAATGCCCCGAGCTTATAAGAAAATCATGAGTCAAAAGGCTAGAATCTAAGGACTCCCAGAAGAAGAGAATCATCAGAAGAAGAATCGAAAAATTAGACACCCATCGTTCATCCTTCCTCATCAACAGAAGGGTCCACAGCACCACATTGGAAGACCAAGAAAGTGACTCCACTTCTCTAATTCATCCCGTTATATCTTTAGAGGATGATCCAGAGGTAATTGAACAGGTTACAGTTGATCTTCTTAGAGCAATAACCGCATTGGCCATAGGGGAATAGGTTAAGGAACATGTCTCCCTAATCCATATAGGGAGTGACACAGTGGATGATGAGTCAGGACTGGTCCAACTTCAAGCCATTAATGTCAAGACCAACCCTATGGAAATCTTCTGATCCATACGCTCTGAATACTACCAGCATTTGGATGCCGAAGAATTTAATGGTCCAGAAGAATCTGATAGAGCCAAGTGAGGGGAAAATCAGTGAAGAAGAGGATGATGACGATGATGATGAGGACAAGAATGAAGATGAAAAGGATGGAGATGACTCTGAATCCTAGGAAGATGATGAGTATCCAGACTGAGATAACTACCTAGGGTCTGGGCACAATAATTATGATGATGAGTCAGAATACTACTCATCAAAACATCCGACATGTTTCTCAGTCTATGCTATTGGTGGTAATGATTTAATAGCTTATCCGACAGGTGGCTATTAAATGGTATCAGAGCCAAACCCCTTCTTCTCCGGCTACCTCTTCTGGCTATCCCTCTTGTCTGGATTGAACCTTCTGTAGCTAAAGATACAGTCTAGGCCACGCCCTTTTGCAAGTAATCCCTGCTTATGGTTCCTACTGGCAAAAAAAGACCCTTGAGCGTTGTGGGCTTTCAGGCGAAGGATGCCGTTCAGTGCCCTGTTTAGCTAGGGTTACTTTGCAGTTAGGTACTATGATCAGGGGGGTTCTTGATCGGCCTCGACTAGCTGTGTCTTTACCTACTCCAGTTTCTCCAGCAAGCGGTGATGGTTCAGATCTGGATTTTACTATTTAAAACTCCTTTGTTACTTTCATGGCTTCATCTTCTTCTTCTTTGTTTTCCTCTCCCCAACGATCTTCTTCTTCCCGATCTTCCTCTTCTTCTTTAGATTATCTGTATGAACTATCTTATGTTCCTGATGATCAAGTTATCCTTGCTACCCCTACTCCACTCCTTAATCCCTATACTATTTTTCCAAAAACACCTACACCCCAAGATGGACTACTCTTCTTAAACCTAAGAAGACTCCTCCCTTAAAAGAGTTGGTACAGGCCTCTCGGTTTGATCAACTCCATGTCCCTATTACTGATAAAGAGCAGTTTTTCACTCTTGAGATACCTTCGGATCTCATTCCTTAGTGGATCCACCAAGGTTATACTCATCTCCATCTAGGAGCTATCAAGTTCGCTCTCTCTTTTCATGGTCGAAAAGGACTTCCAGTGGTCTCCAGAGTTGCCCTGCTAGACAGTCGATTTTTACGGTATCAACATGCCATGATTGCTACTGTCCAGACTACATTGAATGTTGAAACAGTGTTTTTAACACTGTATCCTAATTTTAATATTCCTTTGACAGACCCTCTTCTTTCCACTGCCTTGAAATTCCATATTCATATTACTGGTGTCCCCCAGAATGCTATTTCCAAGGTTGCTACCTTGCACTATCAGATGGCTTATCGTTTGTAGAATCATGCATTTGATCTTCTTACTGGCCATTCTGAAGATGCGTTGTTCATTACAATGGACTCTAACCAAGTCCCTTGTTGTACCTATGTTCCACGACAAATCTCCAGAGATGAACTTCTTCGTCTCCTTCCCTCTTCTTGGGTTACAGCTTATGAACAACAAGTTTCAGCCTCTCAGCCACAAACCCCTCCTGAACCAGTCTAGTCTACGGATCCAGAATATATTACTCATCCTAATGGTGAAGTAGAAATCTGTTTTCCTGCCCCGCGGTCCCGTCCTTTTCCCACATCTTTTGGTATGATCCAAGAAAAAATCCCTATCAAATCTTTTGATTCTACGGGTGCTCCGATTTACTTCTTCCAAGATCCAGTTACTGGTCATAAATACTTTGACCTTTGTGACTGTGAAGATTGCCTACAAGACTCTGAAGATGACCTCCCTCCTTCTCGTCGTTCTTCTAGACGAAAGTCTACTCAACAACAATTATCAGAACGATATGAGGCGGGTGATCCTTCTGTTGGACCCCTCAGTACTGAATCAAAATACCCCTTCTTTGTCAAATATGGAAACCCCAAGACTTCTTCTCAACCTCCTCTTTCCCTGTGCAAACCTCCTACAAAACCTGATTTGCCTCCTCCACTCATTCCTCCCTGTTGTATGTATACTCCAGGCTCTTCCTCTTCTTCTCCCCTTAAACCTTTTCTCGAACTCCATGATTCTGGTCCAGATGTTCATGGAATTCGCCACGTTTGGAAAGTTAAACCATCTGTCCAAGCCATAGGACACTCTGAACCCATTTCTCCTGTTGAAGTAGCTTTGAATTGGCAGGCAGAAAATGCTACTATCCAAAACTAGTACCTTGAGCGTATATTGGCTCAAACTCAACAAACTCATGGCACTTTGTCCCATCATGATCACCTTCTCCAATCTCTTCGAAGAGAAATTGACCAGGTCCACATTGAACTTGCTGGAATTACTTCTAGTGTTGTTGATACCACTACAGCTTTTGCTCTTATTAGTCAAAAAGAGAAGCACCTTAGGTACCTTGAAGCACAACTTCATCAGATGCAACAACAGTTACCTCGTGCCTCTTCTTTTGCCTCTTCTCATCGACAACAACAACCACTTCCAGTGATAGTTCCCAGTTTTGTTCCACAAGATCCGTTTGTTATGTATACTCCTCCTGCACCACCTGTTATCTCTTCTTCAAGGACTTTCCCTACAGAAGAATTAAAAGAACTACAACGACAACAACGTGCTCTTCCTAAAAGAACACGAGTAGCCAGAGGACGTGCTCATAGTAGATTACGACCAGCATGGACATCACTGCTGCCCTTATGGATCTTAGTGACTATGAATGTGAATTTGCAGATGCCTTACCAGCACCACCTCCTTTTGCCCCTTATCCTATGTCAGTTTCATATCCTGCACCTCCACCTTCTGACCCCCTTAGGCCAAGTCCACCCATTCCCCCATCTACTACCCCTATACCTACAACAACTCCTCCTAAATCCATCCATACCATCATTTCCCCTCCAGGAAACACTCTCTCTGAGTTCCTTATAAACCTTACCATCCCAAACCCTCTTCCTTCTTTCATGAATGAAGGACCCCAACCTGTTGCCCCTCATGTTTCTGAAATGGATGATGATCCTGAAATCCTGAAATCCTGAAATCCAGAATCCTGAAGAAACACCCAGACCGCCCCCAGTCCCTCCAACACCTTTTACCCCATATCAAAACCAGGACCCGAAGCAGTTTTTCACCCTGGATGATATTCCTGTTTCTAAATGGGCGTCTCGGATTGCTGATTTTCATGCATGGATTAATGTTGAACTACTTCAAGAAGGAGCTTCATCTGTTACTATCCTATCTAAGTTTGTTGCAAGACTCCAAAGAAAACTCAGGGAATGGTATTTAGCTCTTGGTCCTTATAGACAACTACAGATTGTACAGCTTACTGAGAGCCAGTTCGTTACCACTCTCTATCAAGAGTTTCTTGGCCCTGTTTCAAATGATCTCTCCAAGGCCCAAGATGAATTCCTCCAGATGAAGTGTTGTTCTCTTCTTCGGCCAGATCTTGACAAACATTTTTCCAGAATGACAGGCCGATTCCATAAAATCGATGGTATTGATGATGAAAATCTCAAGCAAGTGTTTTTGAACTCTTTACCAGAGCCACTTGGCACAGATACACAGCAGTTCTTAAAGAGCCAAAATATTCCATTAGCCTCATGCACTATTGGTTCTTTATACAGCTATGCTTTAACTGCCCTTGATAAGCTTTGCAATATCAAAAAAGTCTAGAAAGATTTACAAGATCGATCTGATAAAGTCTCCTCTGCTTATGATACTTCGTATCTCAAAATCAAATGCAAATGTGACAAATCTTGTGACTGTGCTATCAAGAAGACTTCTCATCAACGAAGGCTTCCCCCTTTCCTTCAAAAATGGAAGCCCTATCTCAAAAAGAAGTTCTCTTTTCATTCTCTAAAGAAAAAATGGAGATTTCTCGAGAAAAAGCAAACTAGAGGAATAAACAAGTCCACTGCTTGTTATGTCTGTGGAAAAAACGGTCATTTTTCCAAGAATTGTCCCTTGTTTCGAAAGAAAGAAAAGGTCATGCACATGCTATCCTCTCTTCACTATGAAGACCTACAGGATGCTGACCTTGAATCTTTATATTCTCTTGATGAGGCCTCTACAGAGCTTTCTCTCTTTGCTATTGATTTCCCTGACACAGACTCAGACCCAGAGTCTTCTCTCTCCGAGTCCGAGGAATCTGATCCCCTCTACCAAATAATTCCCTTTCTTTCCTCCACTCAACGTAGCCACCTACCCAGTGTCTCACCCCCTCTCCTACAAAGCCAGTCAGTCTCTCTTCCTTATGTCTCAGTCCAAATAATCCCTGAACCTTATGCTAAACCCATCAACCTTATTGCTTTCCTAGACACAGGAGTTGCCACAACAATCTTGAATCCAAAGGTTCTTCCTCAACCCTTTTGGAAAACTCAAGATCCACCCCTACCTTTTCTTGCAGCCAATGGTGAAATCTTCCATATCACCCTTGTGTCCCACCAACCCATAAGAATCCAACTTCTTCCCACCTTGTCTGTTACCCATACAGTCCTAGGAACCCATTTTCCCAGAAAAGACCTTATCATAGGTTTTGATGTCCTTAGCCATCTTCCTCTCCGATGGACTCCCCAAGGTCTTGTCTATAAGCAACAGCTTCTCCCTTGGTCCCCTATTTCTAACCTTTTTTCTTGCAGGTACCTCTATGTTTGAAGAAATCAAAGCACATATCTTTTCCACCTCTTGTGCAGAATCTCATTCGGATTTTCTTCTCAAGTGTTCTCACCCTTTATGGCAGAACCCTGACTTCTTCATTACACTTCCTTTCAAGAAAAATGAAGATGTCAATCCGACGAAGGCCAGCCATCCAGGCCTCAATCTAGAACATCTTTCACTGGCTATTCAAGAGATTCAAAAACTCCAGTCTCAACGACTTTTAGAACCAACCTTCTCCCCATGGGCATGCCAGGCATTTTATGTCAACAAACGAACAAAAAAAATTCGTGAAAATTTAAGAATGGTGATTAATTATTAGCCTTTAAATTTCTTTTTGGCTGATGAAAATTTTCCTCTACCAACCCATCCGGCTTTGCTTCTCCAGTTAACTCATGCCACTATCTACCAAGTTTGATCTCAAAG
This sequence comes from Macadamia integrifolia, assembly GCF_013358625.1. Classification (NCBI taxonomy): domain Eukaryota; kingdom Viridiplantae; phylum Streptophyta; class Magnoliopsida; order Proteales; family Proteaceae; genus Macadamia; species Macadamia integrifolia. The sequence goes on from NC_056566.1 coordinate 18,541,099, forward strand.
CCGGTTTTTGGCAACTTGGAATTGTTCTGGAGGACAGACCAAAGACAGTTTTTTGTATTCCAGGCTATCATATGCAATGGACAGTCATGCCTTTTGGTCTCAAAACAGCACCTTCTATCTTCCAGAGAGCCATGATGAAAATCTTTGCTCCTATTCAAGACCATGCCCTTATATATATTGATGATATTCTCCTCTTCTCCAAAAATGAATCCGATCATCTTCGGCTTCTCTAGCAATTTCATTATATTATTCAAAAATATGGTCTCATGGTCTCTCCTAAGAAGATGCAACTTGGCATCCCTTCTGTTGATTTTCTTGGTGTTACCATCTCCAAAGGACAATATCATCTGCAACCACATATTGCAACCTCATTACAGTTATTTCCAGATGGTCCTCTCACCAAAGATCAAGTTCAACAATTTCTTGGGATCGTCAACTATATGACAGAGTTTCTTCCCCAACAAATCATTCATACTTCTCTGCTGCACCAGCTTTTGCGCAAAAAAGCTCCTCCATGGTCTGCTGATCATACATTTGCTATACGAGCCTTACAGAAGCTCTCTGAGAACCTCCCCACCCTTCAGATTCTATCCACTGGAAAAAGAATTTTACAAACAGATGCTAGTGATACTCATTGGGGTGCAGTGCTTCTTGAAGAATAGCCTTCCACAACTACAAGAACTGTTTGCGGATACAAAAGTGGATCCTTCAAACCCTCTGAAACCCTTTATCATTCTACTTTCAAAGAAATACTTACAGTCAAGTGTGGCATAGAAAAGTTCTAATTTCATTTAATTGGCCATCAGTTCCTTGTTCAACTCGATATGTCCAATTTTCCACGCATTCTTGAATTTCGGCAGAAGTTTCTCCCTCAGGCACAACTCTTACGATGGGCTCAATGGTTTTCCCAATGGTCTTTTGATGTCAAACACATAAAGGAAAAGAAAATGTTTTGGCAGATTTTCTCTCCTGACCAACCTCAACCTTTGCCATTATCCCTTTACTTTTCCCCATAACCCCCGGAGCCTCCACCTCCCAGTCTCCACCACCACCCGGTCATAACCTTTGTTGCTCCCTTCCTCCAACCCTTCCACCAGAAATCCTCCAAGACCTCACTCTAAGAACCGTCCTTTCTCATAGTCAGACTACAGCCTTCCAACTCCTTGAAGTATCTCTTCGACGACATGGACTCCCCATCTCAGGACTTTGCTTTCATCCTGACTATCCCTTCTTAACCATGTTTACCTTCACCTCTCCTACTAAAATCTCAGATTTCCCCCTTATATACAAGTGCATTTTCTGGCACTTATGTTCCACTCATACCATCGCCCTTAATTTTCCCCTTCTCACCCTTCATTGGTTTTTAGGACGATGGACTGATCCTCTTCATCATCAACATCCTCTTCACAACCACCACCAACTAGTTAATCCTATCCTACAGTTTCTCCAACTATTTGCTCCACCAGAACATTGGCTTGATCTATTATCTGGATATCTCCCCTCCTCTGATGACCCATATCCTGATATCCCTCATATCACAATCCTTTTTCACCGACCCCCTCTCATCCATCAGACTTTTAACCAAAACCAACAACCCTGCCACTACATTCAATATGTGTCTGATTTCCATATCTATGGACTCAAACCATATGATCCCTACCACACCCGTTTTGGCCATCAAGACAAATGGAGACGTTTTCTTATCACAATGTGTCACGCCAATGACACTCTACCACAACAAGTTCCTACCCCACTTCTTGATCAACTTGATAAGGCTTGGGATCTCCACCAAACGGGACAGCTCACTGATCCTCGAATCGAGTGCCTCCTCGATGGGCACAACGAATGGTATACATCAGGTTCAGAAAGTGATGAAGGATCTAGAAAGCCGATGCAAGTTTATCTAGATGAACCTGAATCCACATTAGAAATGGAGGAAAAGTTATGTGAAGTGTACTCCAACACATTGAGAATGCAAGAGAGGGTGGAAGAAATTGACAACATGTTGGGTGAAGTAACCATCAGTGATCGTTACTATCGTGAGCAGTTGGATGATCTGGAGAAAATAGAGCCAGATGACACTTTCACAGAGGTGGTAGATGCTACATTCCAACAACTTTCCAATGCAGTCAAGAAGCTAAAAGCCAGGGCTGTGGATATTTGTGGAGGACCTCGACTTCCCACCCCAAGCAGGGAAGGAGAATCAGAAGAATAAGATGATTCTATGGTAGGGATAATCACCCTAACAAACAGTGATGGTGAAGACTGCTATCCCATGGAGATTATTGTAAAGAAACCCGTCGACATAATGGAAACTAGAAGTGGGAAAAACTATAAGGGCAAGGCCCTAGCAGTAGAATAGCCAAGGGCTAATGAGGCTGAGACTAGCAGCTTGAAGAAAGAACCAGAGAACCCAGTCTTGGCTCAACTCAAGAAGTCCCAAGCAAACATCTCAATTTGGGGATTATTGATGGCATCCCCCACACTCCATGAAGCAGTCTTAAAGTCCCTCACTAATGCGCAGGTACCAATCGAAATAAATCCGACACATCTCGCACATATAGTAGGGGCAACATATGCGGTGCAATCTCTGATGTTCTCGGATTCAGAGCTTCCCAAAGGGGTCCAACATAATCAAGCTCTCCATATCACAGTAGAATGCCTTATGGTTCCCCAGGTTCTTGTTGACAATGGGTCCCCTTTAAATGTGCTACCATTGAGATCGGCAGAGAGTATTGACATCAACTTGGAAGAAATGAGGCCAACCACCTAAACCATACGGGCGTATGATAATACCAAGAGGAAGATCCTTGGCATCATTACCCTTGCTGTAAAGATTGGCCCAGCAAAGTTTGACATTGACTTTCAAGTCATTGACATACCAACAGCTTTTAACATGCTTGATGAGCACATTTATGTGTGAAATCCAGTGTTGTAAAACATTTATTTTACATATTTAGAATAGAGCTACCTTGGGTTTTACTCTCTTTTTGCAGGTTTTATATTTTCATGGCCTTAAGGATTATTGGGTGCTAAATCTCCAATTTTACACGTAAAGAGGTCCTACTTCTTTCCATGGTTGTGAAGAGGACAAAATTATGTGCTAGATGGAAGTGTTCAATTGCAAGTACACATTCGTTTGGTCAACCGTACAAGTGATTATTCTTTTCGGATTAGAAAAAGAATATTGGATCAGAACTGAATCACGATGCAGAACCAGCCCATCTGCAGTTGTCCCAAGGGTATAAGAAATATTTCAAATGCTAACAAGGATCGATGGACCACATCCTTAAGTGATTGAAGATTCGATTTTGGTAACAACAACTACCTAGCGTAGTTGGTGAGTTGTGGTGTGCAAAATCCCTTGCTTATTAGGAGGTCTCAAGTTCAAACCTCATAGCTGCCATTTTGTTGAGGTTTTTTTTAAAATATTTTCTCTCTCCAATTCATCACTTAAAGGAGGTTGGCCAAGATAGTTGTACGCAAGTTTAAAGAAGAGAGAAAAAATAGGAAAGAAGAAAAAAAGAAAAGAAAAGATAAGGGCATGGATGGAATTTCTCATTAAAATAGAATATTGTCCAAATCCAAGCAAGAAAAATCGGCCAAAGGGGGTTTCTTGTGCAAGAAGAGAGAGAAAAATAGAAAAAGGAAGAAAAAGGCAAGAAAAATCGTGGGAGATCTCTCTCCACACGTTTTCTCTCTTCTTTCTCCTCCACTTCATCAACAAGATAAAAAAAATATTTTTTTTAGAAGCTAAAATCGTTAGCTTCCCTCCCCCATTCTCTATATAATAGAATTAACACAAGGGGAGGAGGCACTTCATTCTTCTTCTAGGGTTTTTTCTTAGTTGTTCTATCTCTTTCTCTAGTTTTCTCTTTCTCTAGCTCTAGTTCTAGGTTTATGCTTTAAACACTTTTGTAAGTTCTTTTTATTCAATTAATGCAAGCACTTTTATTTTTGATTCAGTCTTTTATTTTTATTTTTTAAACAATTGAAATTGTAATTTTCAAGTTCTAATTCTAGGCTTAATTCTAGGTGACAAGAACAAGCTATGAAGCATGTCTATCAAGTTCAACTTTTTTCTTCAGATTTTTTTTCTCTAGTACTAGAAATTTCAGATTTGGTTTATTCCAGATCTGGTTTTTAGTACTGGTAGTATCTCAAATCGATCAAGTTTTTAGTTCAAGGGATAAAGTTCAAGTAAGTAAGCTCCTTCAGTAGTCTTCTTTCCCCCCTCTCATTCCCTCTTCTGACTACCCTTTCTTTCTTAATTTAGGATTTTAATTTCAGTCGTTACATTATTGCTATCCCTTTCCCCCAAGGTTCATGGCTAGTGTATATGTTGGCTTTGCCCCTCCTAGCCATAGAACCATTATTTTATTATTTTATTTTTATTGTCTCCCTTTCCCTAAAGCCAAGTAGAGTAACCCTTGTAAGAGTGACTCTCTGGTCAAGTAGAAAAGCTCATATTGTGATGCATCCCTCTGGCTAAGTAGAGAAACCTACTTGTGAGTCTCTCTCTAGCTTTATCCCCTTTCTTTTACTTTATTTTTATTTATTTCAGCATTTTTTCCTTTATTGTTTTTTTTTTAATTGTGTGGGTTGTTTGTTTTCAGTTATTTATTTATTTAATTTTAACTGCGTTGCTTGCTTCTTTAAATTCTTAGATGACGTATGGTTAAGATGTTATTTTAGATACATATGTTTAGGACGGTAATTAGAATTAGATCACAATCATTAATCACTTCACTTTCGTATGATTAAAAGAAGAAAAAATAAATAAAGTGGTTGCTCTCTCTGTGTTCGACCCATAGCTACACTGATCCGTATGCTTGCGGTTATATTTTAAAATCTCAAACAAGTTTTTGGCACCGTTGCCGGGGAGAGTTCTATATTATTTTTCGCTTTTTTTTTGTAAATCAAAGTGCTTTATTTGCTTTGTTTTGTTTTTTCTTTTTTTTATTGAATTTCTAAGAAGAGCAACTTGCAATAAAAGTTGTATCGGTGGAGGTCGTCATACCTCACAGTATGATAAAGACAGGTTTCGCCCTATAGCAGTACCTCAGGAATTGACCTGAGCAACCCCGGATCCCTGCAGGTAAGCTCCCAAAAATCCAAAAAATAAATCAAAAAAATCAAAAAATCATAAAAAAATTGTTTTTCTATCCATTCTTTTGTGCTTGTCTTACTCTAGTTGTGGGTAGTTTTCTATTGCATGAGTGTTAGGTGGGTACATAATAGTAAGAATTGGTTAAAAAGAAGAGATCCAACAAGTAGTGACCCTATACGTTTGCTCTCTTTAAAACCTTTCAATATGGGAGACCAATATCAAAACCCTTCACCTAAATCTCTAAAAGATAGGTTCTACCCTACTAGAACAGCCCAACCTTCCTACATAGTTCTACCACAAGCCCAGGACAATAATTTTGAACTCAAATCTCAATACATCACTATGTTGCCCCACTTCCATGGGTTGACCTCTGAGGATACATACCTATTTCTAAGGGAATTTGAAGAGGTATGTATTCTAATTAAGATCCAACAGCTTTTTGATGATGCTGTTAAGCTTAGGTTTATCACTTTTGCATTAAAAGACCAAGCTAAGAAGTGGTTGTATGGGTTATCTACAAATTCCATAACCTCATGGGAATAGTTCACAGTTGTCTTCCTTAAGAAGTTTTTCCCAACGCTCAAGACCAATAAACTTAGAAGTGATATCCTTCAATTTAGGCAAAAGCCTAGTGAGTCATTTTCCAAACTTATGGAGAGATTCAAGGATCTACTCCAAGAATGCCCTCACCATGGCCTAGACTTATGGCATTTATGTCAAATAATTTATGAGGGTATTGATTACCCAACTAAACAAATGATAGAGTCTATGTTCCCTGAGGGATTCACATCCTTTACAGATGAAGGAAAGGCATGGGAATTCTTACTAGACTTAGCTGAAAAAACTCATAAGTGGGAATCAACCCAAGGGAGTGAAAGAACTATAGGAGGAAAATGATATTTTGTGGATGGGATAGTAGCCAAGGAAGCCCATTTGGATAGCCGAATCAAGAGGATTGAGGCTATTGTTCCTAGAGAGCCATCATCAGTCAATTTGGTTAAGATTTGTGCTTGGTGCCAGTCCCCTAGACATGTCATAGAAGAATACCCCAACACCTCTGGGGGCACTTCTAATGATAGTATTAATGCTTTATATCAGAATAATCCATACAGTAACACCTATAATCTAGGATGGAGAAATCACCCAAATTTCTCTTGAAATCAGGGCAACCAAGTAGGGCCTTCCAATTTTCATAATCAAGGTCAACCTGGACCCCAAAGGCCTCCCTTTCCACAACAATATTTTTTCCAAAATACTTTTCCTAGGTCAAATGTAGGACCTCAGATAGTTTTCCTAGGCCCCTCTCCTGTCATCTTATCAGCAACCCCCTAAGTTTACCAACACTGGAGAGGTAAGTAGAATAAGTGACTTGAAAAAAAATATGGCCCTCCTCATGACAAGCCATCAAAATCTTACGAGAGAACTCACCCAAGTTATCTCAATTATATGTAAGAGGGAGAAAGGAACTTTACCTAGTCAACCAAAGCCTAACCCTATGCATCATCAGCTTGTTAGTTCACAAGCACTAACTAATGCACCACTGAATATAGAACAAGGTTAGACCCAACAAGGGCCCTCTAACCAATGTAATGTTGTTTATGCCCTTAGGAGTGGTAGAGATACCAACAGAGCATTCCTAAATCTTCCCCATCTATTACTCCTATTAACTCTCCTTTAGTTGAGGACACAAGTGTGCCTCTTGTTCCAAGTTCGTCTGATGAACCTAAAGATTCTTTTGAAATTAAAGGTGATTTGGTTGAGGAAACCAAAAATGATTCTTTTGAAAAAGGACAAATCCCTAATAATCCTTATGTTCCTCCTATCCCATTTCCTGATCGCTTGATAAACAAAAAGAAGATTGCTTCCATGGATAAAATTTTAGAAGTCTTCAAAAAGGTAGAAGTGAACATCCCTCTTTTGGATGCCATATCTCAGATCTTCGTCTATGCAAAGGTACTGAAAGATTTGTGTACTCACAAACATATCACTACTGTGCCCAAAAAAGCGTTCTTGGCAGGTAACATTAGTTCCATAATTACTCAACCTATAACAACCAGGTATAAGGATCCAAGGAGCCCTACCATATCTTGTGTCATAGGCAACACCTACATTGAGCATTCCTTACTTGACCTTGGTGCAAGTGTGAATCTTTTACCTTACTATGTGTATAAGCAACTAGGATTGGGAGAATTAAAAGCCATTGTAACTACTCTTCAGTTGGAAAATAGGTCTGTTAAGATTCCTAAAGGGATGACTAAGGATGTCTTACTAAAGGTGGGGGAATTTATTTTCCCTATTGATTTCATTGTGTTAGATACTAATCCCTTCTCAACCAAGGATGAGATCCCAATAATTCTAGGAAGACCATTCTTGGCTACCAGTAATGCATTAATCAATTGTCGGAATGGTTTCCTAAGGTTATCTTTTGGTGACCAAACTATTGAGTTTAACATGTTTAGGATAGGCAAGCAACCACATATAGAAGAAGAGATTAATATGCTTGAGGATTTTTTGGATTTTTCTGATAATTTAGTGCCAACTTTGATATTGATTTTGATTCAGAATTCCAAGAGTATATGGATGAGTTGGATAATGATGGTGAAAATTTCTTTTCTGAAGTCTTCACACACCTGTAGAGCCCTTAGGACCCCTTTCCAATTCCATTCCCAAACCTTCCATATTGAGCCCCCTAAGCTAGATCTTAAGGAGTTGCCATCTAATTTGAGGTATGCTTTCCTAGGGCCTGACCAGACTCTTCCTGTATTAATTTTTTCAAATTTAACTTCTAGCCAAAAAGAGGAGTTACTTAAAGTATTAAAAGATAATAAGGAAGCTCTAGGTTGGACCATGGCTGATATCAAGGGTATAAGCCCTTCTATTGTGCAACATCATATACATCTTATGGAGGATTCCAAGCCATCCATGGAACCCCAAAGAAGAGCTAACCCCGTGATGATGGAAGCCATTAAGAAAGAGATCCTAAAGTGCTTGGATCATGGAATAATTTATCCTATTTCTGACAGCCAATGGGTAAGCCCAGTGCACGTAGTGCCTAAGAAGTCTGGGGTGACTGTAGTTCCTAATGCCAATAATAAACTAATTCCAACCCAATCAGGGTGGAGAGTGTGTATAGACTACAGGAAACTTAATGGGGCAACCTGGAAGGACCACTTCCCATTGCCATTCATTGACCAGATGTTAGAGAAGTTAGCTGGACATGAATACTATTGTATTCTTGATGGATATGCCGACTATCACCAGATCCCAATTGCTTTAGAGGACCATCTTAAGACCACTTTTACATGCCCATATGGAACATTTGCTTACAGGCGTATGCCCTGTGGGCTTTGCAATGCCCCTGCTACGTTCCAATGATGCATGATGAGCATATTTTTTGACATGGTCAAAAAATTCTTAGAAGTATTTATGGATGACTTTTCAATTCATGGGAATTCATATTCTTAATGTCTTCATCATCTTTCCCTAGTTTTGAAAAGGTGCACATCTAAGAATTTGGTTTTGAATTGGAAGAAATGCCATTTTATGGTTAAATCTCGGTATTGTTTTAGGCCATGTAACATACAATGAGAGAATTAAGGTAGATAGAGCCAAAGTGGATTTAATTAATGATTTACCACCTTCTCAATCTGTTAAGGATGTCTGGTCTTTTCTAGGGCATGTGGGCTTCTATAGAAGGTTTATTAAGAAATTTAGTCAGTTAGCCCGACCTCTCACTTCATTACTTGCCAAAGATTAAACTTTTGAGTTTTCTGAAGAGTGCCTAGAATCCTTCAAACAACTTAAGGAGTTGACCAATGCTCCTATTGTTCAATCACTTGTTTGGACTAAAAATTTTGAACTGATGTGTGATGCTTCGGATTTCGCCATAGGAGCGGTTTTGGGTCAAAGGATTAATAAGTTGCCCACTGTCATTTACTATGCTAGTAGGGCCTTAAATGATGCACAACTCAATTATACAATCACTGAAAAAGAATTTTTACCTGTTGTGTTTGCATTAGAAAAGTTTTGGTCTTACTTAGTTGGTTCACATGTGGTGGTGTATACTAATCATTCTGCTCTCAGATACCTAGTTCAGAAGAAGGATGCCAAAGCCCATCTCATTAGGAGGGTTTTACATTTGTAAGAGTTTGATTTAGAAATTAGGGATAAAAAAGGAGTTGAAAACCTAGTTACAGACCATTTATCCTGGCTTTCCAATTCCTTGACTGTCGATTCTCCAGTCAACGAGAACTTTCTAGATGAACAATTATTTGCAATGTCCAGTGAACCATGGTTTGCTGACATTGTCAACTTCTTAGTTTCAGGTGTTACTCCGGTGTGACTCAGTGTAGATTTTATTCCCAAGTTAAGCACTTTTTCTAGGATGATCCTTATTTGTTTAAGATATGTCCAGATCAGATTATCCGACGATGTGTTCCTGATCATGAGCAATATTCTATTCTCCCTTTTTGTCAAGATCATGCATGTGGTGGACACTTTGGACCTAAGAAGACTGCCGTAAAGGTTCTCCAATGCAGATTTTATTGGCCTACTCTTTTTAGAGATGCTTTTGATTTTTGCAAGGCTTGTCCCACCTGCCAGTCTTTTGGCCATATCAATAAGAGGAACATGATGCCTCTCAACCCTATTTTGGTAGTTGAGATCTTTAATGTATGGGGCATCGATTTTATGGGACCATTCCCTAATTCTTTTGGGAATTTGTACATATTTTTGGTTGTTGATTATGTTTCTAAATGGATAGAGGACATACCTTGTAAATCTAATGACCACAAAGTGGTGGTCCAGTTTCTCAAAAAGAACATTTTTTCTGCTTTGGTGCACCACGTGCAATAATTAGTGATAGGGGTACTCATTTTTGTAATCGGCCTTTTGAGGCCTTAATGAAAAAGTATGGGATCACCTATAAGTTATCTATCCCTTAGCACCTCCAAACTAGTGGCCAAGTGGAGGTGTTTAATAGGTAGATCAAACAAATCTTAGAGAAAACTGTTAATCCCAACCGTAAGGAATGCTCCCTTAGGCTCATTGATGCCCTGGGGGCCCATCGAACTACATTCAATACCGACCTTGGTTAGTCTCCCTACCGTTTAGTGTATGGGAAAGCTTGTCACTTACTAGTTGAGTTAGAGCATAAGGCCTTTTGGGCCATCAAGAAGCTCAACTTTGATTTGTCTGATGCGGGAATTCATCGTAGACTCCAACAATCTGAGTTAGAGGAACTTAGGAATGATGCCTATGAAAGTTCTAAGATTTATAAGGAAAAGACCAAAGCTTTCCATGATAAGCACATTCTACGTAAATCTTTTGTAATTGGTGATAAGGTCTTATTGTACAACTCTCGATTGCATCTTTTCCCTGGTAAGCTTAGATCCCGATGGGATGGCCCGTTTAATGTCCATAATGTATATGCCCATGGGGCTGTGGAGAATCTGAATCCAGCAACAGGGATAGTTTCGAAAGTTAATGGTTAGCATTTGAAACCGTTCCTCGAGTTTCCTACTACTGGTAGTGAAGAGGTCATGGATCTCCATGAACCTCTTTACACTGATGACTAACTTTTAATCAGGTATGACCCCCTTGCATTGTCTTCGCTTTTAATTCTTTCCATGCATTGAGGACATTGCATGACTTTAGTGTGGGGGAGGGAAACCAATTTTTTCTTTTTCCACTTTGTTTTGTTTGTTTTTCTTTTTATTTTTGAGCTTGCTAAGGATGAAGTCCTACTTTGGCTTTTGGCTAATAATCATACCATTCGGTTGCTTGATGTACGAAAATAAAATTTTGGATTAAGGTACCCATTTTGAACGCATAAAAACCCTGTTGAGAGAAAGAAACAAGCATGTGTCTTGAGATGGGACTTTCTTTTGAAAAATAAGAGACCCTTGTTTTATGGTGTTGGACCAGATGTAAGTCTACGGGTTCCTTGTACTTTTGATTTGGAGTTGAGACATTCTTTTTAATTTGGCATGAGTTGACAAATGCACAATTTTAATGAAGTGTGAAATGTGGTATAAAGAAGAATAAGGGTTGATTCCCTTGGAACTAGACAGGGCATTGCACCTCAGAAGCGCGGTGTCTTGATCGAAATTCCTAGGGAGGAAACTTCTGAAAGAGCTCTAGCATCACTGTCTTTGTGGGCATATGCAAAAAGCGAAGCTACATAGTAACTTGGGTGTCTAATGTTTGCCCCACCATGTAATTCAGGCCAAAAGTAGTGGAGTAGAATAGAGTTTATTAAGCAAAAAAATGAGAAAAAAAATGTGCAAATGTCATTAATGCTAGGTAACATGTTTGGTCAAAAACACTCCAACGCCATAGTCATTGGTTCTCTATTTCTTCATAAGTGGTTTTGCCTTAAGATAAGGATGTTTTGGAAGAGACGAAGTGAGTTCCAAATTAAGAAATATGCTAGTGCCTGGAATTGATAAAGGGTAATAAAAGTTCAAGTGTGGGGATCCCTTGTGAGGGGAAGTATCTTTGCTCCGGATCGGTATGGCCCTTACCTTTAGCCAAGGTTGGGATTAATTTATTCCAAATTTTGGGTGTATATTCACTACAAACAGCCACGAGACACAACTCGTCCACTAGGGGTGACCTAGGGGTTTAAGGGCTTGTTGCACATACAAAGTGCAACCGTGATTCCTACGAAAGTAAGGTTTTTTGTTTTTATTCTTTTTCTTTTTGTTTTGCTCGAGGACTAGCAAAGTCTAAGTGTGGGGGAATTCTGATGAGCACATTTATGTGTGAAATCTAGTGTAGTAAAATATGCATTTTACATATTTATAATGGAGCTACCTTGGGTATTACTTTCTTTTTGTAGGTTTTATATTTTCAAGGCCTTAAGGACTATCGGGTGCTATATCTCCAATTTTACATGTAAAGAGATCCTATTTCTTTCCATTGTTGTGAAGAGGATGAAATTATGTGCAAGATGGAAGTGTTCAATTGCAAGTACACATTCGTTTGGTCAACCGTAGAAGTGATTATTCTTTTCGGGTTAGAAAAAGAATATTTGATCAAAACTGAATCAAGATGCAGAACCAACCCATCTGCAATTGTCCCAAGGGTATAAGGAATATTCCAAATGCTAACAAGGATCGATGGACCACATCCTTAAGTGATTGAAGATTCATTTTTGGTAACAATAACTACCTAGCGTAGTTGGTGAGTTGTGGTGTGCAAAATCCCTTGCTTATTAGGAGGTCTCAAGTTCGAACCTCTTAGCTGCCATTTTGTTGAGGTTTTTTTTAGAAGATTTTCTCTCCCTCCAACTCATCACTTAAAGGAGGTTGGCCAAGATAGTTGTACGCAAGTTTGAAGAAGAGAGAGAAAATGCAAGTTTGAAGAAGAGAGAGAAAATAAAGAGAAAAAATAGGAAAGAAGAAAAAAAGAAAAGAAAAGATAAGGGCATGGATGGAATTTCTCATTAAAATAGAATATTGTCCAAATCCAAGCAAGAAAAAAAGAAAAGAAAAGATAAGGGCATGGATGGAATTTCTCATTAAAATAGAATATTGTCCAAATCCAAGCAAGAAAAATCGGCCAAAGGGGGTTTATTGTGCAAGAAGAGAGAGAAAAATAAAAAAGGGAGAAAAAATTGGAAGAAAAAGGCAAGAAAAATCGTGGGAGATCTCTCTCCACATGTTTTCTCTCTTCTCTCTCCTCCACTTCATCAACAAGATAAAAAAAAATCTTTTTTTAGAAGCTAAAGTCGTTAGCTTCCCTCCCCCATTCTCTATATAATAGAATTAACATAAGGGGAGGAGGCACTTTATTCTTCTTCTAGGGTTTTTTCTTAGTTGCTCTATCTCTTTCTCTAGCTCTAGTTCTAGGTTTATGCTTTAAACACTTTTGTAAGTTCTTTTTATTCAATTAATGCAAGCACTTTTATTTTTGATTTAGTTTTTTATTTTTATTGTTTAAACAATTGAAGTTATAATTTTCAAGTTCTAGTTCTAAGCTTAGTTCCAGGTGACAAGAACAAGCTATGAAGCATGTCTTTCAAGTTCAATTTTTTCTTCAGAATTGTTTTCTCTAGTACTAGAAATTTTAGATTTGGGTATCTTATTCCAGATCTGGTTTTTAATACTAGTAGTATCTCAAATCGATCAAGTTTTCAGTTCAAGCGATGAAGTTCAAGTAAGTAGGCTCCTTCAGTAGTCTTCTCTCCCCCCTCTCATTCCCTCTTCTGACTACCCTTTCTTTCTTAATTTAGGATTTTAATTTCAGTCGTTACATTATTGTTATCCCTTTCCCCCAAGGTTCATGGCTAGTGTATGTGTTGGCTTTGCCCCTCCTAGCCATAGAACCATCAATTTATTGTTTTTATTTTAATTGTCTCCCTTTTCCTAAAGCCAAGTAGAGTAACCCTTTAAGAGTGACTCTCTGGTCAAGTAGGGAATCTCATATTATGATGCATTTCTCGGGCTAAGTAGAGAAACCTACTTGTGAGTCTCTCTCTAGCTTTATCCCTTTTCTTTTACTTTATTTTTATTTTAGCATTTTTTTCCTTTATTATTTTATTTTAATTACGTGGTTTGTTTATTTTCAGTTATTTATTTATTTTATTTTATTTTAATTGTGTGGCTTGCGTCTTTAAATTCTTAGAGAAACCTACTTGTGAGTCTCTTTGTGTTCGACCCGTAGCTACACTGATCTGTACGCTTGCGGTTACATTTTAAAATCTCAAACAATGCTCTTGGGAAGGCCCTGATTGCATCCTACGAAGGTAGTGTCCTCTAGTCTCCACTAAAAAATGAAGTTCATCTATAAAGGAAAGGTGATCATAGTAACTGGAGATCCCGAAGTGGTGAATACCTTGGCCAGCATTGAAAATGGGGAAGAACAAGACCAAGAGGTCCAACTAAGTGGTTTTGAATTAAATACAACTTGTGCAGCCATTGCCAAAGAAGGGCCAAAGGAGGAAGTCCCAGCTAACTATGAAGCCATCTGGAGTCCTCCAGTGAATCAGATGATGAAGAATATATAATATTTTCATGGCATGGGACCAGGGAAATATCATCAAGGAGTTCCAAAATAGCCTAGTTTGGCGGTGAACAAAGGAAAGAATGGTCTTAGGTATACTCCTCCGAGCACCAAGGGGCAGAAAGTGCCGAGGATGACTAGGAAGATCTCTATCTCTTACTACCCTACTCTTAATGGGTATTTTGTAAAAGAAGGAGAGGATTTCCCCTTTTATGGAAATGTGGAGGCATGGTTTGATGAAACTACAGCAAAGATGCAACCAAGATTTGAAGTGTTTTTTCAAGACGAGTTCGACTGGGTGACTCATGAAGTGGAACAACAGAAGTTGTTAGTTAATGAAAGTGACCAAGATAGTTGCATCACTGGGATAGTGGAAATTGCACTGATTGAGACTGGGTCTTCCTTTGGTGATCCTACAACATTGATCCAATCGAAGGAGGCACCAAGCCCTTGAGTTCTCCTGAAAAGAGAATGGGAAAGGAAGATAAGGCTCACCTGGAGTTTGCCGCTTCCCATTGATTTGAAAGGCTTCATTTGCTCCCTCCTACTAGAGCCAAGGACCCGAGAGTTGCATAAGCTCAAGCCTCATCCTTTCAGAGGAAGAAGTACATATGCAAAGCAAAGAAGAGCACAGAGAATGATGGTCTGTATGTACTGTGCCCGAACCAAATGCAACGGGATGTCTTGTGAATGTGGTCAAAGATGTGTCCGAGGCATCGGGATGGCATCCCACAACAGGCTCGAAAAGATGGACTTCATAGAAAAAGGATTGACCAATCTCCACCAATCTTCACCCCTCAGAAAGTTCGACTTCCGAGAGCACGAGATTTATCAGCTGGTATTAGTGAAGAAGTAGGCACCTGTCCAGAGGAACTATTGCACCCCTGAAGAAATAGCAGCAACTTTCTCGGAAGGAGAAGAAGGCTCTTTGCCACACGTCCTCATCCATCAAGCCACTGAACCACTCCTAAACTAGACAAGCATTGGAGAAAACTTGAAGTTTTCTCATGCTTTTAAGTCAACCAGCCTGAATACGCCTAGCAAAAGCATCAAGCCAGTTATCAAGTCTATAATCGAGTCTGTTGTTTATGATTTTGTGTAGGCCTCCCCTCTCGAGGCAAGTCCAGAGTCCGTGTATGTCGAGTTTGTTACTCCTTTTGTGAATGAAATTTCTGATCCCGAGTATGACTTGCCTCCTTTTTCCAATGATGATCTTAATAAATACTAAGAATTAATAAAACAATGCAAACCAAAGAAAGCCCAACCCATCCGTGAGGATACTCAGGTTATTAATCTAGGAACCGACCAATGCATTCGAGAAGTAAAAATCAGTACTACCCTTGATGACAAAGAAGCAAAATAGATGATTAGTCTTCTGAAGGAATTCACCGAGGTCTTTTCTTGGCCTTATAAGGATATGCCCGGTATCGACCCCAACATCGTGCAGCATCGATTGTCGACCTAGCTTGGGGCAAAGCCGATAACATGGTAGCTCTGAAGAATGCGGCCAGAATGGAGTGAGAAAATTAGAGAAGAAGTTGTGAAGCAGTGGAATGTAGGGTTTTTACAAGTAGTAAGTACCCCCAATGGTTGGCCAACATCATACCAGTACCGAAGAAAGATGGTAAGGTATGAAAGTGCGTAGACTTCTGAGATCTTAACAAAGTGAGCCCTAAAGATGACTTCCCATTACCTCACATTGATGTATTGGTGGACAACACAGCAGGGCATGCTTTGTTATCATTTATGGATGGATTCTCGGGATACAACCAAATAAGCATGCACCCAGAAGATCGTGAGAAGACAGCCTTCACCACTCCGTGGGGAACCTATTGTTACAAGGTGATGCCTTTTGGACTGAAGAATGCCAAGGCAACTTATCAGAGAGCAGCCACGGCCATATTACATGACATGATAAACAAAGATGTGGAAGTCTATGTGGACGACATGATAGTGAAGTTAAAAGATCGGCAAGGCCATATTCCCGCGCTAAGGCATTTCTTTGAAAGAATCAAGAAGTATCAGCTAAAGTTGAACTTCAGAAGTGTGTATTTGGGGCAACAGAAGGAAAGTTGTTAGGTTTCTTAGTAAGTAAAAGAGGCATTAAAGTCAACCCTATAAAAATCAAGGCAATTCAAGAAATGCCCCCACCTCGGACTGAGAAGCAAATACAAGGATTTTTGGGTCACATCCAGTATATTAGCAAATTCATAGCTCAGCTGACTACAATCTGTGAACCAATTTTCAAACTGTTGAAGAAGGATCAGCCACAAAATGGAATGACCAATGCCAACAAGCTTTTGATAAAATCAAGGGATACCTCAAGAACCCACCAGTATTGACACTGCCGGTGGAAGGAGAGCCGCTTTTGTTGTATCTATCTATAGGAGAATACTCCATGGATTCTTTGCTAGCACAGAAGGAGACAAAAGAATTGGTAGAGCATGCCTTATATTATCTTAGCAAGAAGTTCCTGGAATATGAGACACGGTACACATCTTTGGAAAGAACTTGTGCTGCACTGAGTTGGGCAAAGAAAAGGTTACGACACTACATGGTTTCTTACCCGGTGCACTTGATCTCAAGGATGGATCCCATCAAATATCTCTTTGAGAAACCATCCTTAACTGGAAGGATGGCCTATTGGTTGCTTTTACTATCAGAGTTTGACACTACCTATGTTACTCAGAAATCTATCAAGGGGCAGGCCATAGCCGATCATTTGGCTGCCCATCCCACATAAGAAGGAAGATCCTTGGATGATGCCTTTCCCGATAATGGAATTGCCGCAATAGATGAAGAAGACAGTCAATGACTGGCAGTTATTTTTTTATGGAGTAGCCAATCAGAAGGGATGTGGTGCAGGAATATTGCTTATCACTCCTGACGGTCTTTATTTGCCTTCGTCATTCCACCTCGAATTCCCCTGTACCAACAACATTGCTAAGTATAAAGCCTATGCTTTGGGACTAGAAATGGACCTAACCATTGGGGTCAAAAGGATCAAGGTGTATAGAGATTTATCCATTGTCATCTGCTAGACACAGGGAAAGTGAAAAATTAGAGGTGAAAAGCTGAAGCCATATCAAGAACATCTGGAAGAGGTAATTGAACACTTTGAGAAGATCTCGTTCGAATACTTCTAGAGAGATAACAATAGGTTTGTTGATGCCATTGCAACCTTGGCTTCCATGGTAGAATGCAACCCTATGGCTAGGGTCTGACCATTCTTGGTAGAACAAAGAAGCAAGCCCATTTATCAGAATTCGGTGAATTCTCTCACTGTGGATGGTCGGTCTTGGTTCGCTCACATAGTGGATTTTATCAGGGAAAAGAAGTACCCGATTGAAGCAACTGACAAAGAAAAAAAGTTTATGAGAAGATATGCCACCCAGTTTATTCTTCAAGAGGATCTGTTATACAAGACATCCTATGATGGAATACAGTTTTTTTGTGTGGATAAAGAACAAGCTACAGCCATTATGGAGGAAATTCATTAAGGTCTTTGTGGACCCCACATGAATGCCAAGATGTTATCTAAGAAGATCCTTAGGCTCGAATATTATTGGAACACAATAGAAGCAGATTGTGTGGACTTTGTCAAGAAATGCCACAAGTGTCAGATATTTGCTAATATCATGCATATCCCGCCAATAGAGTTGCATTCGCTCAATTCACCTTGGCCATTCTCCACTTGGGGCATCGACATCATTGGGAAGATCAACCCCAAGGCATCTAATGGTTTCGAGTTCATCTTGATAGCCATTGATTATTTCATCAAATGGGTAGAAGCTCAGTCTTATGTGGTCCTCACGCCTGCTAAGGTAGCCCAATTCATACAAGAAAATATTATTTCCCGATATAGAGTACCACAAGAATTGATATCAGATCAGGGATCCCATTTCTGGGGCAAGACTAACAAAATCTGCACAAAGTTCAGTATCAGAAGACATTGCTCTACCACTTACAAGCCACATACCAATGGGGCAGTGGAAGCAGCCAACAAGAACATCAAAGTCATCTTGCAGAAAATGGCAGAAACACACAAGAATTGGGCCAATAAGTTGCCCCTCGCCTTATGGGCATACCGAACTTTTGTACCATCCTCGACAGGGGCAACCCCTTTTCCATGGTATATGGGGTTGAGGAAATTCTACCCGTGGAAATCCTAGTACCATCCCTAAGGGTGCTCCTTGATAGTCGGCTACCCGAAGGAGAGTGGGTGCAGGCCAAACATGATGAGCTTAATTTTCTCGATGAAAGGGGTATGAAAGCCAATGATAACCTAAAGAAATATCAATTGAGAATGGCTAGGGCCTTTAAAAAGAACGTGAAGCCCCACCATATAGAGGTGGATGAACTTGTTCCTCGAGAACAAAGAGCCCCAATTCATTACCCAAGAGGAAAATTCAGGCCCAACTGGAGTGGCCCATTCATGGCCAAAGAAATTCTACCAGGCAAAGGTGTGAAATACATAGACCACAAGCGAAGAAATACCCAGACTGGTCAATGTGGATCAACTCAAGAAATATTATGTCTGAAAGGGAGAATAGCCTGAACTTCGTCAGACCTGATTCCTTTCAAGGGATACGTAGGCAACTTGACATGTGCAAGTGCGATCTCAACCATCTAAAGGCAATAAATTGATTCCTCGATTAATAACCAAAGTATTTGAAAAGATCATCATAGTTTGTGTCCCCCAAGAATCGCCATTTGGCATAAAAAGCCATTAGGTATTTGTCATCCACCCATTGGTCCATCACTTCTTATCCAGGGTTCTATTCCTCAAGAATCACCATTTGGTATACAAGGACATTAGGTATCTGTCATTCACCTATTGCCCGTCCACACTTATCCAGGATTCTATCCCTTAAAAAGAAAATCGCCACCCGTTACCAATTTATCAAGGCCAGTTTATTCCCCACCCTAGATCAGTAAAGAAAAAAAAAAGCTTGATGCAACAGTGGTAAAGGCTGGTTTGAGTCATTAGCTAATGAGTAATGCTTTAATAAATCATCATATCTCTTTGTTTGTGTTGGTTTCAGGAAAACTCATGGGCTCGTTGGATGAGACATTGAGGAAATGGACTTTAGACATAAATATGTGGGCACCATAATTGCTGGAATCCATAAATGTGTCATTTCTTGGTTGGATTGGATGTGTGAAGCTACATCACTAATTACTCCGACAAGTGCCTCAACACTGGGATGCTAACTTGTATGTATTTCGGTTTAGATTAGTAGAGATTTGCCCAACTGTGGAAGAATTCTGGGTTTTGTATGTTATCTCACCCCAAAGGCAATTTGCTCCAACCATCTTTAAAGAAAAAATCCTCAGAGGAAATTTAGGACTTCTTCGGATGGAAAGAAGAGGAAGTGAAGCAATTTGTCAGGTATGGGAAGGTCGACATTTTGAAGGTGGCCCCGATCTTCATCCAATATCTACCAATGGGAAGAATCCATCAACAAAGATCACAGGATTCTTATTTACTTTGTATGATAGCTCGTTATATTCTCTACACTCCTAGACGTGGTGCACCGTCCATTCTGATTGAGGTAGTAAAACAGTTGAAGAAGGGAGGTGACATCGTTCCTACGGTTCTCACAGAAACACTCAAGGGATTTGATGACATGATCTATGGCCATAGATTCTGATTAGATCATTATCAGGGGAGTCCTGCTATTTTTCAGATTTTGCTCCTCAAAAAATTGAAGTTAACCAAGCCATCAAAAAGAGGCCTACTCAGAGCCCTTTGCTGCCAGGATAAGAGGGAAGTTTCAGAATTCAACCTCATCACTGATTGGGAGAAGTACCTACAGGAAAGAACTATGCAAGACATCGCATGGAGGGACCCAAGGAGGAGGCCACAAGAAGATTTTTTGATGAAGACCCCTGGTTACAATTATGTCAGGTTGATGGGATTGACTCACACATCCTTTTATTTGCCTATGTACATCAGCCGACAATAAGCGCTCGAGGAGATGGACCCAGAAGAGTTAGTGAACTTTCACCCACCTCAAGAGTCGTCTCCCCCAACTTGTTACTTACCTATCTTGTCTATCATAGGAAAGTCGTTTCCCTCCCATGTAATTCACTTGGTAATAGAATGAGGAAGTAATTGGATTCCTATGTAATCCCAATTATTCTAATTATGACTTGAGTTATGGAATTGATTATACCTAAGCATTGCAAGCAAACAAAAAAAAAGTTTTTCTTTGTACCAAAGATAAGTTTTCATTCATAAGATGCTAAAATAAAATGATGAACAAACAAGGGGAGGGAAAAAGAAAAATGAAAGAAAATATCCATGTGTTTGTGTTTTCAATAAATGCAGGAACAAATCCCTACAAGTCAAAAGCCATCATCTAAGCCGTACTTTGAACTATCCTCATGAACCACCGGGAATCTACAGATGCTAGTCCAGCCTGCTCTAGCCTTTGGGTCAGGTCCTGAATCAACATGTCCTGTCGTGCAATCTCCCGATCCTTAGCAACTATCAACCTGCACAGGCCATAGTGAATCCTCCTAATCTCAGCATAGACCTCCGGGGACACCTGAGAAAGAGCATATCAACTAGAGGAAATTAAGAGTTAATTGGAGGATGATTAGATACTCACATAATCATAAGGAATAGGCAGCCCAAGGGAAGATGAGGGAGACTGGGGTTGGCTGCGTTGGGATAGGTCAAGGTGGGGAAGCCACAAAAAGGGACGTTAGCAACCTTGAGAGACACACCGGCGCTGGTAAAGGGTCCTGCTTGTGAAGGATCGATAGCACTGGCATGTGACCAAATAGCAGAAGGATCTACATGTCTCACTCTCCCATGAAAGAACATCAGTCAAAACCAAAACAGAAAAGGATTTGAAGGAAATACTCAAGACAGGGTAACATACCACTGGACCATCAGGACCAAGAGGAGTGCATACTGTCTCCTCCTCCAGGAAGGCTCCGTAGTCCCTATCCTGATCCAGAAATGAGTCATCCCATACTTGCCAACCAAAGGCTCCATCTCGTATGCTGGGATGATCTGTGGGCAGTGCATAATGGGTGGAGGAAGACCGGGAGAAGGGCGTGGCTCGATATCCAACCACTAGGGTACTACTCTCTCTCCCAAATACTAGGTGTGACCACACATTCCCCGAAAAAGGACTCGGTGCTCAGATAAGTGCTTAACCAAGGCTAATCTTTCAAGATCTGGAAATATGAGGTCATGGAATGGTCTTCAAGTAACCTACGAAACCAAGGAGAAGTAAGTACAATAGAAGATGAAAGGAATTTTAGTGTCAGACATGGCATACCTCAGTGTGAACGTTCAAAAGAGAACGAGCAGTGGTCCTCAGAGGATGGTGTCGAGCCTTAAGCACCTATTTATCTCCCCACTTTGTGGCTATAGGGAAGAAGAATGCCTCAAGGTCCCTCAGTTTGGGATCTATGGCCCCCAAATGCTCAAAGCACTAAGGCAGTTTCAAGAAATTAAAGTAAGAAAGTGTAATCCAAATGAATGAAAGGAAATGGGTACAAGAAGGAAAGTTACCTGAATAATGAAGCCTGCCCCCTTGAGGCCCCTGTCTCCATAGGACATCAGATCTGGGGATCGTAGGAGATATGCATAGGCAGCCCCACCCTAGTCCTAAGAGTCTAGTGTACGAAGATCTCGAAGGAAGTACACCAAACGGATATCCACTCCCCCTCGGAGGTCGCTGAAGAGCCACTGACCCACAGCAAACAGCAAGAAGGAACGGGCCACATGAGATATGTTACCTGGGTTCTCCCCCAAGCCGACTTTCCACCATCGGGCACTAATCTCCCTGAGGAGGATGTGTGTCTAACCAGCCATAATGGTGATGCCGATCAGGACTGCAAACTCCTGGACAATCAGAGCCCTAAGTAGGGTTATGGATCTACCCCCAAATGGAATGCCTGTCAAAACATAGAAGCACAAGGGCGTGGTGGTGATCTCGCCAGCAGGAAGATGGAAAGAATGAGTACTCGGCCGCCACCGCTCCATCAGGGCTCCCACCAGTGACAGGTTAAACTTCCAAGTCTCTACCAAAGCTAGCCAGCCTAGGTATGACGCATCAACTGTCTGCTTTACTCAATGAGGAAGCATCTTATGCCATGACTGAACCATATTCGGATGGCCATACAAGGCCAAGGTAGGTGGTTCCCTCCCCTCATGCTAATGGAAATAAAGAATGCATAAAAAGAAAAAACAACAAAAAGAAAAAATAGCATAAAAAGAAAGACAAAACAAAAGTAAAAGATAATCAAAATAATGAATACAATGTAAAGAGTCACCCAGGAACCCCACATGGAGTTTCACCGACTATTGTGAAGGGTCTACCCAGAGTACCAGTCGGCCAAGCCCTCATCCCTGCGGGAAGGATTGCTGCAACTCTCAAGCTAGACTTCTCCCAAAGTCTTTCTCTTTCTCCTATCAGCCATATTTTTTTAAACTACGAGAAGCCCCAGAAACTTTTTGAAATTGTGAGAAACCTCAAAAAGTTTCCAAAATTGTAAGAAGCCCCAGAAAGTTTCCCAATTTGCACAAAAGCCTATAAGAATATCAAATTCTCCAAATAACTCCTCCCTCAAGAACAAGATGAAGATCTTCAAGAACTTCAAGAGCAAGGTGAAAAACTCCAAGAACAATAAGGAAAACTTCGAGAAAAACCAGAGAGCTCTAGGAACTCAAAACTCACTCAGAAAAGTTAGAATGAAAATGAATAGGGGAGGGGACCCATTTTATATAAAAAAAATCGTTCTTCCAAAAAAAAGAAAAAAAAATTTAAAGATTCTAAATCAAGCATCAGATTTCAAATCAAATTCTATATCAAAGGCAAAAAGAAAAATTCTAAATCAAAGAACCAAAAATCAAGAATCAAGGAAAAATCAAGAAGAGACATAATTTCATTGACCCGGCACCAGGCGGCCCAATCTCATTGTGTGATACCCTACTTTTTAAACCTGGTTTAATTACATAGTTGACCCGGTTTAACCATGCAGGACCTGAACTAGAGAGGGTAAAGGCAGGTTCCTTATGGACCATGATGGCAAGGGTGACTTTGAACACAGGTTGGCCAGATAAGTCCGAGTCAGTGCCAGAGGAGACCGGTGTACCCAAGCCGTGTACATGCACGTATCATAAGGCCATGTACAGGTAACGCTGGTATGTAGCCGTATCCTAAAGTGTATACGTATAATATACCTTGTGCCGAGAGTGAGATACATGCCGAGAGTCGAATCTCACTTGTTGGCTAAGTTTCGACCCACAAGTGGGCGGTTACAGGCAGGCGAATCCGCCCACCTGAGTGACTCACCCATGTGGTTACTAGATATTTTAAAGTATAAATAGCACTTATTATGTTTCTCCTTTTCTCATTTATTGCATTAAAGAGTTGGTGAGAAGAGTAAAGAGGAGAGAGAAAAGAAAGGAAGAAAAGAGAACGAAGAAGAAAGGGAAAGAAAGAGGAGGAAGAAATGGATTTAAGCGATGTTGAGGTTTGATCTTCTCATTCTAATGCCAGAAGAGTGATCCCCAACACGAGATCTACGATTTGAGGTGAGCAAAGGCTATGCTTCTTAAACTTTCACCAAACCTAAGTGAAACCCTTGATTTGGGTAGAGTTCCTTGAGATCTTGTAAATCCCACTTGAGATGATGAATCTAAGGTTTAATAGATGGTCTATGTGTTGATTTTGAAGGATTTGAAGAAATGTTTACAAGATTTGAGAAGCATTGGTGATTTCTTGAGCTAAGAAGTGATTTTGGGGTTTTGGAAGAGTTCTTGAGCAAAGAAGGTAAGATGGCTTTTTAATCCTTAAATCTAACTTAGATCTAGGTTAGGATCATCTTATAAGACCTTAGATGTGTGAAAAATGTGATTGGAACAGTCCCATTTAGTTTCCCCAAGGTTGGGGAAAGTTTCAAGGAAGAAGGCAAATTTTCACCCCCTCAGGTGGGCGAAGACCGACGGGCCAACCTGCCCGCCTGAGAGGGCAGCCCCTCGGTTCCCACCGGTGGGCGAGAACCGGTGGGCCAACCCACCCACTTGAGGGTGCCCGCCGGTTGGACTGGTGGGCAAGCCTTGCCCACCTGAGAAGACCAACGGGCAAGGACCGGTGGGCAAACCTGTAATACCCCGCTTCTTAAACCCGGTCTGATTTCGCGGTTGAACCGATTTAACCATGCAGGAACCGATCCAGAGGAAATTAGAGCGCGTTCCTTATGGGCTATGATGGCACGGGTGACCTTAAACACCGGCTGGCCCGACAAGTCCGAGCCAGTGCCAGAAGAGACGGGAGTACCCAAACTGTGTACGTGCACCTACCATAAGGCTATGTACGGATAAAACAGGTAATATATCCATATTTTAAGGTATATACGTAAACTACATCGTATGCCTGGGGTGGGGTTCGCGCCGAGGTCCGAACCCGGTCAAAATCCCAAGTCTTGGCTCTCAGGTGGGTAGGACAGGTGGGTGCACCCACCTAAGTGACCCATCCAAGTGCACTATTCACTTAATTAGGAATGGTATATAAGGCTTTATGATTTTCTTTTCTTTCCATTTATTACCCTCGTACGTTGGTGAGAAAAGTAAAGAGGAGAGAGAAAAGAAAGGGAAGAAGAAAGGAAGAGAAGGAAGAGGAAGAAAAGGGGGATTTCAGCGGCGCCAAAGCTCGGTCTTCCCATTCCGTTGCCGGGAGAGTGATCTTCAACTCTAGAACTACAGTTGGAGGTAAGAAAAGTTGGGTTTTGTAAACTTTCACCAAACCTAAGTGAAACCCTTGATTTGGGTAGAGTTCCTTGAGATCTTGTAAATCCCACTTGAGATGATGAATCTAAGGTTTAATAGATGGTCTATGTGTTGATTTTGAAGGATTTGAAGAGATATTGACAAGGTGGAAGGAACATTGTGGGTTTGAAGTGGTTGGAGGGTTTGAAGTCGTTCTTGAGCAAAGAAGGTAAGATGGTTTTCCCTCACTTGAATCTAACCTAGATCTAGGTTAGAACCATCCTATAGGACCTTGAAGATGTGAATAATGGGTGGAGAAAGGCCCCATTTGATTCCCCAAAGAATGGAGAAAATGGGAAAGAAACAGTGTCTTTTCCGCCAAGACCGGTGGGTACAACCGGTGGGCTCCTACCCGCCTGTGGGTACCCACCTGAGAAGGCAGGGGGCCTTCAGGCCCAACCGGCGGGTACCACCGGCGAGTACAATCGGCGGGTACCTACCCGCCGGTCCTAGCAAGGGGGTCCCTGGCCCAACCGGGGGGGTACCACCGGCGGGTACTACTGGCGGGCCCCTACCCGCCGGTCCCAACCGGTGGGTAAGACAGGTGGGTACCACCCACCTGAGTGACCCATCCATCACTATTCACTTAAGTAGGAATAGTATATAAGGCTTTATGATTTCTTTTCTTTCCATTTATTACCCTCGTACGTTGGTGAGAAAAGAAAAGAGGAGAGAGAAAAGAAAGGGAAGAAGAAAGGAAGAGAAGGAAGAGGAAGAAAAGGGGGATTTCAGCGGCGCCGAAGCTCGGTCTTCCCATTCCGGTGCCGGGAGAGTGATCTTCAACTCTAGATCTACAGTTGGAGGTAAGAAAAGTTGGGTTTTGTGAACATTCACCATACCCAAGCTTTAAACCCTTGATTCGAGTATGGTTTCTTGAGATCTTGTAAAACCCCTTTGAAATGATGAATCTAAGGTTTAATAGATGATTTATGTGTTGATCTTGAAGGATTTGAAGAGATATTGACAAGGTGGAAGGAACATTGTGGGTTTGAAGTGGTTGGAGGGTTTGAAGTCGTTCTTGAGCAAAGAAGGTAAGATGGTTTTCCCTCACTTGAATCTAACCTAGATCTAGGTTAGAACCATCCTATAGGACCTTGAGGGTGTGAAGAATGGGTGGGGAAAAGCCCCATTTGATTCCCCAAAGAATGGAGAAATGGGGAAGAAACAGTGTCTTTTCCGCCAAGACCGGTGGGTACAACCGGTGGGCTCCTACTCACCTGTGGGTACCCATCTGAGAAGGCAGGGGGGCCTTCGGGCCCAACCG